>NW_027663938.1:0-446000 GCF_964034855.1 Anser brachyrhynchus | reverse complement strand
CCCCAGTGGTGCCTGTGCACTCTCTTGACTCATTGCACCACATCCCCAGTGGTGCCAGTGCACTCTCTGGACTCACTGCAGTGCATCCCCAGTGATGCCAGTGCACTCTCTGGACTCACTGCAGTGCATCCCCAGTGGTGCCAGTGCACTCTCTGGACTTGCCGGGGTGCATCGCCAGTGGTGCCAGTGCACTCTCTGGACTCACCGGGGTGCATCCCCAGTGGTTCCAGTGCACTCTCTGGACTCACTGCAGTGCATCCCCAGTGGTGCCAGTGCACTCTCTGGACTCACTGCACTGCATCCCCAATCGTACCAGTGCACTCTCTGCACTTACTGCAGTGCATCACCAGTGGTGCCAGTGCACTCTCTGGAGTCACTGAACTGCATCCCCAGTGGTGCCAGTGCACTCTCTGGAAGCACGGCAGTGCATACCCAGTGATGCCAGTGCACTCTGTGGACTCACTGCACTGCATCCCCAGTGGTGCCAGTGCACTCTCTGGACTCACGGCAGTACATCCCCAGTGGTGCCAGTGTACTCTCTGGACTCACTGCTCTGCATGCCCAGTGGTGCCAGTGCACTCTCTGGACTCACTGCGCTGCATCCCCAGTGGTGCCAGTGCACTCTCTGGACTCACTGCACTGCATCCCCAGTGGTGCCAGTGCACTCTCTGGACTCACTGCAGTGCATCCCCAGTGGTGCCTGTGCGCTCTCTTGAGTCAGTGCAGTGCATCGCCAGTGGTGCCAGTGCACTCTCTGGACTCACTGCACTGCATCCCACGTGGTGCCAGTGCACTCTCTGGACTCACTGCACTGCATGCCCAGTGGTGCCAGTGCAGTCTCTGGACTCACTGCAGTGCATCCCCAGTGGTGCCAGTGCACTCTCTGGACTCACTGCACTGCATCCCCAGTGGTGCCAGTGCACTCTCTGGACTCCCGGCACCGCATCCCCAGTGGTGCCAGTGCACTCTCTGGACTCACTGCAGTGCATCCCCAGTGGTGCCAGTGCATTCTCTGGACTCACTGCAGTGCATCCCCAGTGGTGCCAGTGCACTCTCTGGACTCACGGCACTGCATCCCCACTGGTGCCAGTGCACTCTCTGGACTCACTGCGCTGCATCCCCAGTGGTGCCAGTGCACTCTGTGGACTCACTGCACTGCATCCCCAGTGGTGCCAGTGCACTCTCTGGACTCACTGCACTGCATCCCCAGTGGTGCCAGTGCGCTCTCTTGAGTCACTGCAGTGCATCCCCAGTGGTGCCAGTGCACTCCCTGGACTCACTGCATTGCATCCCAGGTGGTGCCACTGCACTCTCTGGACTCCCTGCAGTGCATCCCCAATCGTTCCAGTGCACTCTCTGGACTCACTGCACTGCATCCCCAGTGGTGCCAGTGCACTCTCTGGACTCACTGCGCTGCATCCCCAGTGGTACCAGTGCACTCTCTGGACTCACTGCAGTGCATCCCCAGTGGTGCCAGTGCACTCTCTGGACTCACTGCAGTGCATCCCCAGTGGTGCCAGTGCACTCTCTGGACTCACTGCACTGCATCCCCAGTGGTGCCAGTGCACTCTCTGGACTCACAGGGGTGCATCCCCAGTGGTGCCAGTGCACTCTCTGGACTCACCGGGGTGCATCCCCAGTGGTGCCAGTGCACTCTCTGGACTCACTGCACTGCATCCCCAGTGGTGCCAGTGACCTCTCTGGACTCACCGCACTGCACCTCCAGTGGTGCCAGTGCACTCTCTGGACTCACCGCACTGCATCCCCAGTGGTGCCAGTGCACTCTCTGGACTCACTGCAGTGCATCCCCAGTGGTGCCAGTGCACTCTCTGGACTCAATGCACTGCATCCCCAGTGGTGCCAGTGCACTCTCTGGACTCACTGCACTGCATCCCCAGTGGTGCCAGTGCACTCTGTGGACTCACTGCACTGCATCCCCAGTGGTTCCAGTGCACACTCTGGACTCACTGCACTGCATCCCCAGTGGTGCCAGTGCGCTCTCTTGAGTCACTGCAGTGCATCCCCAGTGGTGCCAGTGCACTCCCTGGACTCACTGCATTGCATCCCAGGTGGTGCCACTGCACTCTCTGGACTCCCTGCAGTGCATCCCCAATCGTTCCAGTGCACTCTCTGGACTCACTGCACTGCATCCCCAGTGGTACCAGTGCACTCTCTGGACTCACTGCAGTGCATCCCCAGTGGTGCCAGTGCACTCTCTGGACTCACTGCAGTGCATCCCCAGTGGTGCCAGTGCACTCTCTGGACTCACTGCACTGCATCCCCAGTGGTGCCAGTGCACTCTCTGGACTCACTGCACTGCATCCCCAGTGGTGCCAGTGCACTCTCTGGACTCACCGGGGTGCATCCCCAGTGGTGCCAGTGCACTCTCTGGACTCACTGCACTGCATCCCCAGTGGTGCCAGTGCACTCTCTGGACTCACCGCACTGCACCCCCAGTGGTGCCAGTGCACTCTCTGGACTCACCGCACTGCATCCCCAGTGGTGCCAGTGCACTCTCTGGACTCACTGCAGTGCATCCCCAGTGGTGCCAGTGCACTCTCTGGACTCAATGCACTGCATCCCCAGTGGTGCCAGTGCACTCTCTGAGCTCACTGCACTGCATCCCCAGTGGTGCCAGTGCACTCTGTGGACTCACTGCACTGCATCCCCAGTGGTGCCAGTGCACACTCTGGACTCACTGCACTGCATCCCCAGTGGTGCCAGTGCGCTCTCTTGAGTCACTGCAGTGCATCCCCAGTGGTGCCAGTGCACTCCCTGGACTCACTGCATTGCATCCCAGGTGGTGCCAGTGCACTCTCTGGACTCACGGCAGTGCATCCCCAATCGTTCCAGTGCACTCTCTGGACTCACTGCACTGCATCCCCAGTGGTGCCAGTGCACTCTCTGGACTCACTGCAGTGCATCCCCAGTGGTGCCAGTGCACTCTCTGGACTCACTGCACTGCATCCCCAGTGGTGCCAGTGCACTCTCTGGACTCACTGCACTGCATCCCCAGTGGTGCCAGTGCACTCTCTGGACTCACAGGGGTGCATCCCCAGTGGTGCCAGTGCACTCTCTGGACTCACTGCACTGCATCCCCAGTGGTGCCAGTGCACTCTGTGGACTCACTGCACTGCATCCCCAGTGGTGCCAGTGCACTCTCTGGACTCACTGCACTGCATCCCCAGTGGTGCCAGTGCACTCTCTGAGCTCACTGCACTGCATCCCCAGTGGTGCCAGTGCACTCTCTGGACTCACTGCAGTGAATCCCCAGAGGTGCCAGTGCACTCTCTGGACTCACTTCACTGCATCCCCAGTGGTGCCAGTGCACTCTCTGGACTCACTGCAGTGCATCCCCAGTGGTGTCGGGGCATTCTCTGGACTCACTGCAGTGCATCCCCAATCGTACCAGTGCAATCTCTGGTCTCACTGCACTGCATCCCCAGTGGTGCCAGTGCACTCTCTGGACTCACGGCACTGCATCCCCGGTGGTGCCAGTGCACTCTCTGGACTTGCCGGGGTGCATCCCCAGTGGTGCCAGTGCACTCTCTGGACTAACCGGGGTGCATCCCCAGTGGTGCCAGTGCACTCTCTGGACTCACTGCACTTCATCCCCACTGGTGCCAGTGCACTCTCTGGACTCACTGCACTGCATCCCCAGTGGGGACAGTGCACTCTCTGGACTCACTGCACTGCATCCCCAATGGTGCCAGTGCACTCTTTGGACTCACTACACTGCATCCCGAGTGGTGCCACTGCACTCTCTGGACTCACTGCACTGCATCCCCAGTGGTGCCAGTGCCCTCTGTGGACTCACTGCACTACATCCCCAGTGGGGCCAGTGCACTCTCTTGAGTCACTGCACTGCATCCCCAGTGGTGCCAGTGCACTCTCTGGACTCACTGCACTGCATCCCCAGTGGTGCCAGTGCCCTCTCTGGACTCACTGCACTGCATCCCCAGTGGTGCCAGTGCACTCTCTGGACTCACCGCACTGCATCCCCAGTGGTGCCAGTGCACTCTCTGGACTCACTGCACTGCATCCCCAGTGGTTCCAGTGCACTCTCTGGACTCAATGCACTGCATCCCCAGTGGTGCCAGTGACCTCTCTGGACTCACTGCACTGCATCCCTAGTGGTGCCAGTGCACTCTCTGGACTCACTGCACTGCATCCCCAGTAGTGCCAGTGCACTCTCTGAGCTCACTGCACTGCATCCCCAGTGGTGCCAGTGCACTCTCTGGACTCACTGCACTGCATCCCCAGTGGTGCCAGTGCACTCTCTGGACTCACTGCACTGCATCCCCGATGGTGCCAGTGCACTCTCTGGACTCACAGCACTGCATCCCCAGTGGTGCCAGTCCACTCTCTGGACTCACTGCACTGCATCCCCTGTGGTGACAGTGCACACTCTGGACTCACGGCACTGCATCCCCAGTGGTGCTAGTGCACTCTCTGGACCAACGGCACTGACTCCCCAGTGGTGCCAGTGCACTCTCTGGACTCACTGCACTGCATCCCCAGTGGTGCCAGGGTACTCTCTGGACTCACTGCACTGCATCCCCAGTGGTGCCAAGGCACTCTCTGGACTCACTGCACTGCATTGCCATTGGTGCCAGTGCACTCTCTGGACTCATTGCAGTGCATCCCCAGTGGTGCCAGTGCACTCTCTGGACTCACGGCACTGCATCCCCAGTGGTGCCAGTGCACTCTCTGGACTCACGGCACTGCATCCCCAGTGGTGCCAGTGCACTCTCTGGACTCACTGCACTGCATCCCCAGTGGTGCCAGAGCACTCTCTGGACTCACTGCACTGCATCCCCAGTGGTGCCAGGGCACTCTCTGGACTCACTGCACTGCATCCCCAGTGGTGCCAGTGACCTCTCTGGACTCAGTGCACTGCATTCCCAGTGGTGCCAGTGCACTCTCTGGACTCACCGGGGTGCATCCCCAATAGTGCCAGTGCCCTCTCTGGACTCACTGCAGTGCATCCCCAGTGGTGCCAGTGCACTCTCTGGACTCACTGCACTGCATCCCCAGTGGTGCCAGTGCACTCTCTGGACGCACTGCAGTGCATCCCCAATCGTACCAGTGCAATCTCTGGTCTCACTGCAGTGCATCCCCAGTGGTGCCAGAGCACTCTCTGCACTCACGGCACTGCATCCCCGGTGGTGCCAGTGCACTCTCTGGACTTGCCGGGGTGCATCACCAGTGGTGCCAGTGCACTCTCTGGACTCACCGGGGTGCATCCCCAGGGGTGCCAGTGCACTCTCTGGACTGACTGCACTGCATCCCCACTGGTGCCAGTGCACTCTCTGGACTCACTGCACTGCACCCCCAGTGGTGCCAGTGCACTCTCTGGACTCACTGCACTGCATCCCCACTGGTGCCAGTGCACTCTCTGGACTCACTGCACTGCATCCCCAGTGGTGCCAGTGCACACTCTGGACTCACGGCACTGCATCCCCAGTGGTGACAGTGTACTCTCTGGACTCACTGCACTGCATCCCCTATGGTGCCAGGGTACTCTCTGGACTCACTGCAGTGCATCCCTAGTGGTGCCAAGGCACTCTCTGGACTCACTGCACTGCAATGAAATTGGTGCCAGTGCACTCTCTGGACTCACGGCACTGCATCCCCAGTGGTGCCAGTGCACTCTCTGGACTCACTGCACTGCATCCTCAGTGGTGCCAGTGCACTCTCTGGACTCACTGCACTGCATCCCCAGTGGTGCCAGTGCACTCTGTGGACTCACTGCACTGCATCCCCAGTGGTGCCAGTGCACTCTCTGGACTCAGTGCACTGCATTCCCAGTGGTTCCAGTGCACTCTCTGGACTCACAGGGGTGCATCCCCAATAGTGCCAGTGCCCTCTCTGGACTCACTGCACTGCATCCCCGGTGGTGCCAGTGCACTCTCTGGACTCACTGCAGTGCATCCCCAGTGGCGCCAGTGCACTCTCTGGACTCACAGTACTGCATCCCCAGTGGTGCCAGTGCACTCTCTGGACTCACTGCACTGCATCCCCAGTGGTGCCAGTGCACACTCTGGACTCACGGCACTGCATCCCCAGTGGTGCCAGTGTACTCTCTGGACTCACTGCACTGCATCCCCAGTGGTGCCGGGGTACTCTCTGGACTCACTGTACTGCATCCCCAGTGGTGCCAAGACACTCTCTGGACTCACTGCACTGCATTGCCATTGGTGCCAGTGCACTCTCTGGACTCATTGCAGTGCATCCCCAGTGGTGCCAGTGCACTCTCTGGACTCACTGCACTGCATCCCCAGTGGTGCCAGTGCACTCTCTGGACTCACTGCACTGCATCCCCAGTGGTGCCAGTGCACTCTCTGGACTCACTGCAGTGCATCCCCAGTGGTGCCAGTGCACTCTCTGGACTCACTGCACTGCATCCCCAGTGGTGCCAGGGCACTCTCTGGACTCACTGCACTGCATCCCCAGTGGTGCCAGTGACCTCTCTGGACTCAGTGCACTGCATTCCCAGTGGTGCCAGTGCACTCTCTGGACTCACCGGGGTGCATCCCAAATAGTGCCAGTGCCCTCTCTGGACTCACTGCAGTGCATCCCCAGTGGTGCCAGTGCGCTCTCTGGACTCACCGCACTGCATCCCCAGTGGTGCCAGTGCACTCTCTGGACTCACTGCAGTGCATCCCCAGTGGTGCCAGTGCACTCTCTGGACTCATTTCACTGCATCCCCAGTGGTGCCAGTGCACTCTCTGGACTCACTGCACTGCATCCCCAGTCGTGCCAGTGCACTCTCTGGAATCACTGCACTGCATCCCCAGTGGTGCCAGTGCACTCTCTGAGCTCACTGCACTGCATCACCAGTGGTGCCAGTGCACTCTCTGGACTCACTGCACTGCATTCCCAGTGGTGCCAGTGCACTCTCTGGACTCACTGCACTGCATCCCCAATGGTGCCAGTGCACTCTTTGGACTCACTGCAGTGCATCCCGAGTGGTGCCACTACACTCTCTGGACTCACTGCACTGCATCCCCAGTGGTGCCGGGGCAATCTCTGGACTCACTGCAGTGCATCCCCAGTGGTGCCAGTGCCCTCTGTGGACTCACTGCACTACATCCCCAGTAGGGCCAGTGCACTCTCTGCACTCAGTGCACTGCATCCCCAGTGGTGCCAGAGCACTCTCTGGACTCACTGCACTGCATCCCCAGTGGTGCCAGTGCACTCTCTGGACTCACGGCACTGCATCCCCGGTGGTGCCAGTGCACTCTCTGGACTTGCCGGGGTGCATCACCAGTGGTGCCAGTGCACTCTCTGGACTCACCGGGGTGCATCACCAGGGGTGCCAGTGCACTCTCTGGACTGACTGCACTGCATCCCCTCTGGTGCCAGTGCACTCTCTGGACTCACTGCACTGCACCCCCAGTGGTGCCAGTGCACTCTCTGGACTCACTGCACTGCATCCCCACTGGTGCCAGTGCACTCTCTGGACTCACTGCACTGCATCCCCAGTGGTGCCAGTGCACACTCTGGACTCACGGCACTGCATCCCCAGTGGTGACACTGCACTCTCTGGACTCACTGCACTGCATCCCCAATGGTGCCAGGGTACTCTCTGGACTCACTGCAGTGCATCCCTAGTGGTGCCAAGGCACTCTCTGGACTCACTGCACTGCAATGCCATTGGTGCCAGTGCACTCTCTGGACTCACGGCACTGCATCCCCAGTGGTGCCAGTGCACTCTCTGGACTCCCTGCACTGCATCCTCAGTGGTGCCAGTGCACTCTCTGGACTCACTGCACTGCATCCCCAGTGGTGCCAGTGCACTCTGTGGACTCACTGCACTGCATCCCCAGTGGTGCCAGTGCACTCTCTGGACTCAGTGCACTGCATTCCCAGTGGTTCCAGTGCACTCTCTGGACTCACAGGGGTGCATCCCCAATAGTGCCAGTGCCCTCTCTGGACTCACTGCAGTGCATCCCCAGTGGTGCCAGTGCACTCTCTGGACTCACTGCACTGCATCCCCAGTGGTGCCAGTGCACTCTCTGGACTCACTGCAGTGCATCCCCAGTGGCGCCAGTGCACTCTCTGGACTCACAGTACTGCATCCCCAGTGGTGCCAGAGCACTCTCTGGACTCACTGCACTGCATCCCCAGTGGTGCCAGTGCACTCTCTGGACTCAAGGCACTGCATCCCCAGTGGTGCCAGTGCACTCTCTGGACTCACTGCACTGCATCCCCAGTAGTGCCAGGGTACTCTCTGGTCTCACTGTACTGCATCCCCAGTGGTGCCAAGACACTCTCTGGACTCACTGCACTGCATTGCCATTGGTGCCAGTGCACTCTCTGGACTCATTGCAGTGCATCCCCAGTGGTGCCAGTGCACTCTCTGGACTCACTGCACTGCATCCCCAGTGGTGCCAGTGCACTCTCTGGACTCACTGCAGTGCATCCCCAGTGGTGCCAGTGCACTCTCTGGACTCACTGCAGTGCATCCCCAGTGGTGCCAGTGCACTCTCTGGACTCACTGCACTGCATCCCCAGTGGTGCCAGGGCACTCTCTGGACTCACTGCACTGCATCCCCAGTGGTGCCAGTGACCTCTCTGGACTCAGTGCAGTGCATTCCCAGTGGTGCCAGTGCACTCTCTGGACTCACTGCACTGCATCCCCAATGGTGCCAGTGCACTCTTTGGACTCACTGCAGTGCATCCCGAGTGGTGCCACTGCACTCTCTGGACTCACTGCACTGCATCCCCAGTGGTGCCGGGGCAATCTCTGGACTCACTGCAGTGCATCCCCAGTGGTGCCAGTGCCCTCTGTGGACTCACTGCACTACATCCCCAGTAGGGCCAGTGCACTCTCTGCACTCAGTGCACTGCATCCCCAGTGGTGCCAGTGAACTCTCTGGACTCACTGCACTGCATCCCCAGTGGTGCCAGTGCACTCTCTTGAGTCACTGCACTGCATCCCCAGTGGTGCCAGTGCACTCTCTGGACTCACTGCAGTGCATCCCCAGTGGTGCCAGTGCCCTCTCTGGACTCACTGCAGTGCATCCCCAATCGTACCAGTGCAATCTCTGGTCTCACTGCAGTGCATCCCCAGTGGTGCCAGTGCACACTCTGGACTCACTGCACTGCATCCCCAGTGGTGCAAGTGCACTCTCTGGACTCACTGCACTGCATCACCGGTGGTGCCAGTACACTCTCTGGACTCACTGCACTGCATCCCCAGTGGTGCCAGTGCGCTCTCTGGACTCACGGCAGTGCATCCCCATTGGTGCCAGTGCACTCTCTGGACTCACTGAAGTGATCCCCACTGTTGCCCGTGCACTCTCTGGACTCACTGCACTGCACCCCCAGTGGTGCCAGTGCACTCTCTGGACTCACAGCACTGCATCCCCAGTGGTGCCAGTGCACTCTCTGGACTCACTGCAGTGTATCCCCAGTGGTGCCAGTGCACTCTCTGGACTCACTGCAGTGCATCCCCAGTAGTGCCAGTGCACTCTCTGGACTCACTGCAGTGCATCCCCAGTGGTGCCAGTGCACTCTCTGGACTCACTGCACTGCATCCCCAGTGGTGCCAGTGCACTCTCTGGACTCACTGCACTGCATCCCCAGTGGTGCCAGTGCGCTCTCTTGAGTCACTGCAGTGCATCCCCAGTGATGCCAGTGCACTCCCTGGACTCACTGCATTGCATCCCAGGTGGTGCCAGTGCACTCTCTGGACTCCCTGCAGTGCATTCCCAATCGTTCCAGTGCACTCTAGGACTCATTGCAGTGCATCCCCAGTGGTGCCAGTGCACTCTCTGGACTCACGGCACTGCATCCCCAGTGGTGCCAGTGCACTCTCTGGACTCACTGCAGTGCATCCCCAGTGGTGCCAGTGCACTCTCTGGACTCACTGCACTGCATCCCCGGTGGTGCCAGTGCACTCTCTGTACTCACTGCAGTGCATACCCAGTGGTCCCAGTGCACTCTCTGGACTCACTGAAGTGCATCCCCAGTGGTGCCAGTGCACTCTCTGGACTCACTGCACTGCATCCCCAGTGGTGCCAGGGCACTCTCTGGACTCACTGCACTGCATCCCCAGTGGAGCCAGTGACCTCTCTGGACTCAGTGCACTGCATTCCCAGTGGTGCCAGTGCACTCTCTGGACTCACCGGGGTGCATCCCCTATAGTGCCAGTGCCCTCTCTGGACTCACTGCAGTGCATCCCCAGTGGTGCCAGTGCACTCTCTGGACTCACTGCACTGCATCCCCAGTGGTGCCAGTGCACTCTCTGGACTCACTGCACTGCATCCCCAGTGGTGCAAGTGCACTCTCTGGACTCACCGGGGTGCATCCCCAGTGGTGCCAGTGCACTCTCTGGACTCACTGCACTGCATCCCGACAGGTGCCAGTGCACTCTCTGGACTCACTGCGCTGCATCCCCAGTGGTGCCAGTGCACTCTCTGGACTCACTGCCCTGTATCCCCAGTGGTGCAAGTGCACTCTCTGGACTCACTGCACTGCATCCCCAGTGGTGCCAGTGCACTCTCTGGACTCACTGCACTGCATCCCCAGTGGTGCCAGTGCACTCTCTGGACTCACTGCAGTGCATCCCCAGTGGTGCCAGTGCACTCTCTGGACTCACTGCACTGCATCCCCAGAGGTGCCAGTGCACTCCCTGGACTCACTGCAGTGCATCCCCAGTGGTGCCAGTGCACTATCTGGACTCACTGCACTGCATCTCCAGCGGTGCCAGTGCACTCTCTGGACTCACTGCAGTGCATCCCCAGTGGTGCCAGTGCACTCTCTGGACTCACTGAACTGCATCCCAGGTGGTGCCAGTGCACTCTCTGGACTCACTGCACTGCATCCCCAGTGGTGCCAGTGCACTATCTGTACTCACTGCACTCCATCCTAGGTGGTGCCAGTGCACTCTCTGGACTCACTGCACTGCATCTCCAGCGGTGCCAGTGCACTCTCTGGACTCACTGCACTGCATCCCCAGTGGTGCCAGTGCACTCTCTGGACTCACTGCACTGCACCCCCAGTGGTGCCAGTGCACTCTCTGGACTCACTGCACTGCATCCCCAGTGGTGCCCGTGCACTCTCTGGACTCACTGCACTGCATCCCCAGGGGTGCCCGTGCACGCTCTGGACTCACTGCACTGCATCCCCAGTGGTGCCAGTGCACTCTCTGGACTCACTGCAGTGTATCCCCAGTGGTGCCAGTGCACTCTCTGGACTCACTGCAGTGCATCCCCAGTGGTGCCAGTGCACTCTCTGGACTCACTGCAGTGCATCCCCAGTCGTGCCAGTGCACTCTCTGGACTCACTGCACTGCATCCCCAGTGGTGCCAGTGCGCTCTCTTGAGTCACTGCAGTGCATCCCCAGTGGTGCCAGTGCACTCCCTGGACTCACTGCATTGCATCGCAGGTGGTGCCAGTGCACTCTCTGGACTCCCTGCAGTGCATTCCCAATCGTTCCAGTGCACTCTAGGACTCATTGCAGTGCATCCCCAGTGGTGCCAGTGCACTCTCTGGACTCATGGCACTGCATCCCCAGTGGTGCCAGTGCACTCTCTGGACTCACTGCACTGCATCCCCAGTGGTGCCAGTGCACTCTCTGGACTCACTGCACTGCATCCCCAGTGGTGCCAGTGCACTCTCTGGACTCACTGCACTGCATCCCCAGTGGTGACAGTGTACTCTCTGGACCTGCCGGGGTGCATCCCCAGTGGTGCCAGTGAACTCTCTGGACTCACCGGGGTGCATCCCCAGTGGTGCCAGTGCACTCTATGGACTCACTGCACTGCATCCCCAGTGGTGCCAGTGACCTCTCTGGACTCACTGCACTGCACCCCCAGTGGTGCCAGTGCACTCTCTGGACTCACTGCACTGCATCCCCAGTGGTGCCAGTGCACTCTCTGGACTCACTGCAGTGCATCCCCAGTGGTGCCAGTGCACTCTCTGTGCTCACTGCACTGCATCCCCAGTGGTGCCAGTGCACTCTCTGGACTCACTGCACTGCATCCCCAGTGGTGCCAGTGCACTCTCTGGACTCACTGCAGTGTATCCCCAGTGGTGCCAGTGCACTCTCTGGACTCACTGCAGTGCATCCCCAGTGGTGCCAGTGCACTCTCTGGACTCACTGCAGTGCATCCCCAGTGGTGCCAGTGCACTCTCTGGACTCACTGCACTGCATCTTCAGTGGTGCCAGTGCACTCTCTGGACTCACTGCACTGCATCCCCAGTGGTGCCAGTGCGCTCTCTTGAGTCACTGCAGTGCATCCCCACTGGTGCCACTGCACTCCCTGGACTCACTGCATTGCATCCCAGGTGGTGCCAGTGCACTCTCTGGACTCCCTGCAGTGCATTCCCAATCGTTCCAGTGCACCCTAGGACTCATTGCAGTGCATCCCCAGTGGTGCCAGTGCACTCTCTGGACTCACGGCACTGCATCCCCAGTGGTGCCAGTGCACTCTCTGGACTCACTGCACTGCATCCCCAGTGGTGCCAGTGCACTCTCTGGACTCACTGCACTGCATCCCCGGTGGTGCCAGTGCACTCTCTGGACTCACTGCACTGCATCCCCAGTGGTGACAGTGTACTCTCTGGACCTGCCGGGGTGCATCCCCAGTGGTGCCAGTGAACTCTCTGGACTCACCGGGGTGCATCCCCAGTGGTGCCAGTGCACTCTATGGACTCACTGCACTGCATCCCCAGTGGTGCCAGTGACGTCTCTGGACTCACTGCACTGCAACCCCAGTGGTGCCAGTGCACTCTCTGGACTCACTGCACTGCATCCCCAGTGGTGCCAGTGCACTCTCTGGACTCACTGCACTGCATCCCCAGTGGTGCCAGTGCACTCCCTGTGATCACTGCACTGCATCCCCAGTGGTGCCAGTGCACTCTCTGGACTCACTGCACTGCATCCCCACTGGTGCCAGTGCACTCTCTGGACTCACTGCACTGCATCCCCAGTGGTGACAGTGCACTCTCTGGACTCACTGCACTGCATCCCCAGTGGTGCCAGTGCACTCTCTGAGCTCACTGCACTGCATCCCCAGTGGTGCCAGTGCACTCTCTGAGCTCACTGCACTGCATCCCCAGTGGTGCCAGTGCATTCTCTGGACTCACTTCACTGCATCCCCAGTGGTGCCACTGCACTCTCTGGACTCACTGCACTGCATCCCCAGTGGTGCCGGGGCACTCTCTGGACTCACTGCACTGCATTCCCAGTGGTGCCAGTACCCCCTGTGGACTCACTGCACTACATCCCCAGTGGAGCCAGTGCACTCTCTGCACTCACTGCACTGCATCCCCAGTGGTGCCAGTGAACTCTCTGGACTCACTGCACTGCATCCCCAGTGGTGCCAGTGCACTCTCTTGAGTCACTGCACTGCATCCCCAGTGGTGCCAGTGCACTCTCTGGACTCACTGCGCTGCATCCCCAGTGGTGCCAGTGCACTCTCTGGACTCACTGCACTGCATCCCCAATCGTACCAGTGCAATCTCTGGTCTCACTGCAGTGCATCCCCAGTGGTGCCAGAGCACTCTCTGGACTCACTGCACTGCATCCCCAGTGGTGCCAGTGCACTCTCTGGACTTGCCGGGGTGCATCCCCAGTGGTGCCAGTGCACTCTCTGGACTCACCGGGGTGAATCCCCAGTGCTTCCAGTGCACTCTCTGGACTCACTGCAGTGCATCCCCAGTGGTGCCAGTGCACTCTCTGGACTCACTGCACTGCACCCCCAGTGGTGCCAGTGCACTCTCTGGACTCACCGCACTGCATCCCCAGTGGTGCCAGTGCACTCTGTGGACTCACTGCACTGCATCCCCAGTGGTGCCCGTGCACACTCTGGACTCACGGCACTGCATCCCCAGTGGTGCCAGTGCACTCTCTGGACTCACTGCACTGCATCCCCAGTGGTGCCAGTGCACTCTCTGGACTCACCGGGGTGCATCCCCAATAGTGCCAGTGCCCTCTCTGGACTCAGTGCACTGCATCCCCAGTGGTGCCAGTGCACTCTCTGACCTCACTGCACTGCATCCCCAGTGGTTCCAGTGCCCTCTCTGGACTCACTGCAGTGCATCCCCAGTGGTGCCAGTGCACTCTCTGGACTCACTGCACTGCATCCCCAGTGGTGCCAGTGACCTCTCTGGACTCACTGCACTGCATCCCCAGTGGTGCCAGTGCACTCTCGGGACTCACTGCACTGCATCCCCAAGGGTGCCAGTGCACTCTTTGGACTCACTGCACTGCATCCCCAGTGGTGCCACTGAACTCTCTGAACTCACTGCACTGCATCCCCAGTGGTGACGGGGCACTCTCTGGACTCACTGCACTGCATCCCCAGTGGTGCCAGTGCCCTCTGTGGACTCACTGCACTACATCCCCAATGGGGCCAGTGCACTCTCTGCACTCACTGCACTGCATCCCCAGTGGTGCCAGTGCACTCTCTGGACTCACTGCAGTGCATCCCCACTGGTGCCAGTGCACTCTCTGGAGTCACTGCACTGCATCCCCAGTGGTGCCAGTGCACTCTCTGGACTCACTGCAGTGCATCCCCAATCGTACCAGTGCAATCTCTGGTCTCACTGCAGTGCATCCCCAGTGGTGCCAGTGCACTCTCTGGACTCACTGCAGTGCATCCCCAGTGGTACCAGTGCACTCTCTGGAAGCACGGCACTGCATCCCCGGTGGTGCCAGTGCGCTCTCTGGACTCATTTCACTGCATCCCCGGTGGTGCCAGTGCGCTCTCTGGACTCACCGCACTGCATCCCCAGTGGTGCCAGTGCACTCTCTGGACTCACTGCAGTGCATCCCCACTGGTGCCAGTGCACTCTCTGGACTCACTGCACTGCATCCCCAGTGGTGCCAGTGCACTCTCTGGACTCACTGCAGTGCATCCCCAATCGTACCAGTGCAATCTCTGGTCTCACTGCAGTGCATCCCCAGTGCTGCCAGAGCACTCTCTGGACTCACTGCACTGCATCCCCAGTGGTGCCAGTGCACTCTCTGGACTTGCCGGGGTGCATCCCCAGTGGTGCCAGTGCACTCTCTGGACTCACCGGGGTGAATCCCCAGTGCTGCCAGTGCACTCTCTGGACTCACTGCAGTGCATCCCCAGTGGTGCCAGTGCACTCTCTGGACTCACTGCACTGCACCCCCAGTGGTGCCAGTGCACTCTCTGGACTCACCGCACTGCATCCCCAGTGGTGCCAGTGCACTCTGTGGACTCACTGCACTGCATCCCCAGTGGTGCCCGTGCACACTCTGGACTCACGGCACTGCATCCCCAGTGGTGCCAGTGCACTCTCTGGACTCACTGCACTGCATCCCCAGTGGTGCCAGTGCACTCTCTGGACTCACCGGGGTGCATCCCCAATAGTGCCAGTGCCCTCTCTGGACTCAGTGCACTGCATCCCCAGTGGTGCCAGTGCACTCTCTGACCTCACTGCACTGCATCCCCAGTGGTGCCAGTGCACTCTCTGGACTCACTGCACTGCATCCCCAGTGGTGCCAGTGCACTCTCTGGACTCACTGCACTGCATCCCCAGTGGTGCCAGTGACCTCTCTGGACTCACTGCACTGCATCCCCAGTGGTGCCAGTGCACTCTCGGGACTCACTGCACTGCATCCCCAAGGGTGCCAGTGCACTCTTTGGACTCACTGCACTGCATCCCCAGTGGTGCCACTGAACTCTCTGAACTCACTGCACTGCATCCCCAGTGGTGACGGGGCACTCTCTGGACTCACTGCACTGCATCCCCAATGGTGCCAGTGCCCTCTGTGGACTCACTGCACTACATCCCCAATGGGGCCAGTGCACTCTCTGCACTCACTGCACTGCATCCCCAGTGGTGCCAGTGCACTCTCTGGACTCACTGCAGTGCATCACCACTGGTGCCAGTGCACTCTCTGGAGTCACTGCACTGCATCCCCAGTGGTGCCAGTGCACTCTCTGGACTCACTGCAGTGCATCCCCAATCGTACCAGTGCAATCTCTGGTCTCACTGCAGTGCATCCCCAGTGGTGCCAGTGCACTCTCTGGACTCACTGCAGTGCATCCCCAGTGGTACCAGTGCACTCTCTGGAAGCACGGCACTGCATCCCCGGTGGTGCCAGTGCGCTCTCTGGACTCATTTCACTGCATCCCCGGTGGTGCCAGTGCGCTCTCTGGACTCACCGCACTGCATCCCCAGTGGTGCCAGTGCACGCTCTGGACTCACTGCAGTGCATCCCCACTGGTGCCAGTGCACTCTCTGGACTCACTGCACTGCACCCCCAGTGGTGCCAGTGCACTCTCTGGACTCACAGCACTGCATCCCCAGTGGTGCCAGTGCACACTCTGGACTCACTGCACTGCATCCCCAGTGGTGCCAGTGCACACTCTGGACTCACGGCACTGCATCCCCAGTGGTGCCAGTGCACTCTCTGGACTCACTCCACTGCACCCCCAGTGGTGCCAAGGCACTCTCTGGACTCACTGCACTGCATTGACATTGGTGCCAGTGCACTCTCTGGACTCACTGCACTGCATCCCCACTGGTGCCACTGCACTCTCTGGACTCACTGCACTGCATCACCAATCGTACCAGTGCAATCTCTGGTCTCACTGCAGTGCATCCCCAGTGGTGCCAGAGCACTCTCTGGACTCACTGCAGTGCATCCCCACTGGGGCCAGTGCACTCTCTGGACTCACCGCACTGCATCCCCAGTGGTGCCAGTGCACTCTGTGGACTCACTGCACTGCATCCCCAATGGTGCCCGTGCACACTCTGGACTCACGGCACTGCATCCCCAGTGGTGCCAGTGCACTCTCTGGACTCACTGCACTGCATCCCCAGTGGTGCCAGTGCACTCTCTGGACTCACAGGGGTGCATCCCCAATAGTGCCAGTGCCCTCTCTGGACTCAGTGCACTGCATCCCCAGTGGTGCCAGTGCACTCTCTGAGCTCACTGCACTGCATCCCCAGTGGTGCCAGTGCACTCTCTGGACTCACTGCACTGCATCCCCAGTGGTGACAGTGCACTCTCTGGACTCACTGCACTGCTTCCCCAGTGGTGCCAGTGACCTCTCTGGACTCACTGCACTGCATCCCCAGTGGTGCCAGTGCACTCTCGGGACTCACTGCACTGCATCCCCAAGGGTGCCAGTGCACTCTTTGGACTCACTGCACTGCATCCCCAGTGGTGCCGGGGCACTCTCTGGACTCACTGCACTGCATCCCCAGTGGTGCCAGTGCCCTCTGTGGACTCACTGCACTACATCCCCAATGGGGCCAGTGCACTCTCTGCACTCACTGCACTGCATCCCCAGTGGTGCCAGTGCACTCTCTGGACTCACTACAGTGCATCCCCAGTGGTGCCAGTGCACTCTCTGGACTCACTGCAGTGCATCCCCAATCGTACCAGTGAAATCTCTGGTCTCACTGCAGTGCATCCCCAGTGGTGCCAGTGCACTATCTGGACTCACTGCAGTGCATCCCCAGTGGTGCCAGTGCACTATCTGGAAGCACGGCACTGCATCCCCGGTGGTGCCAGTGCGCTCTCTGGACTCATTTCACTGCATCCCCGGTGGTGCCAGTGCGCTCTCTGGACTCACGGCACTGCATCCCCAGTGGTGCCAGTGCACTCTCTGGACTCACTGCAGTGCATCCCGACTGGTGCCAGTGCACTCTCTGGACTCATTGCACTGCACCCCCAGTGGTGCCAGTGCACTCTCTGGACTCACAGCACTGCATCCCCACTGGTGCCAGTGCACTCTCTGGACTCACTGCACTGCATCCCCAGTGGTGCCAGTGCACACTCTGGACTCACGGCACTGCATCCCCAGTGGTGCCAGTGCACTCTCTGGACTCACTGCACTGCATCCCCAGTGGTGCCAGGGTACTCTCTGGACTCACTCCACTGCATCCCCAGTGGTGCCAAGGCACTCTCTGGACTCACTGCACTGCATTGACATTGGTGCCAGTGCACTCTCTGGACTCATTGCACTGCATCCCCAGTGGTGCCAGTGCACTCTCTGGACTCACGGCACTGCATCCCCAGTGGTGCCAGTGCACTCTCTGGACTCACTGCAGTGCATCCCCACTGGTGCCAGTGCACTCTCTGGACTCACTGCACTGCATCCCCAGTGGTGCCAGGGCACTCTCTGGACTCACTGCACTGCATCCCCAGTGGTGTCAGTGACCTCTCTGGACTCAGTGCAGTGCATTCCCAGTGGTGCCAGTGCACTCTCTGGACTCACCGGGGTGCATCCCAAATAGTGCCAGTGCCCTCTCTGGACTCACTGCAGTGCATCCCCAGTGGTGCCAGTGCGCTCTCTGGACTCACCGCACTGCATCCCCAGTGGTGCCAGTGCACTCTCTGGACTCACTGCAGTGCATCCCCAGTGGTGCCAGTGCACTCTCTGGACTCATTTCACTGCATTCCCAGTGGTGCCAGTGCACTCTCTGGACTCACTGCAGTGCATCCCCAGTGGTGCCAGTGCACTCTCTGGACTCACTGCACTGCATCCCCAGTGGTGCCAGTGCACTCTCTGAGCTCACTGCACTGCATCCCCAGTGGTGCCAGGGCACTCTCTGGACTCACTGCACTGCATTCCCAGTGGTGCCAGTGCACTCTCTGGACTCACTGCACTGCATCCCCAGTGGTGCCAGTGCACTCTCTGAGCTCACTGCACTGCATCCCCAGTGGTGCCAGTGCACTCTCTGAGCTCACTGCACTGCATCCCCAGTGGTGCCAGTGCATTCTCTGGACTCACTTCACTGCATCCCCAGTGGTGCCACTGCACTCTCTGGACTCACTGCACTGCATCCCCAGTGGTGCCGGGGCACTCTCTGGACTCACTGCACTGCATTCCCAGTGGTGCCAGTACCCTCTGTGGACTCACTGCACTACATCCCCAGTGGGGCCAGTGCACTCTCTGCACTCACTGCACTGCATCCCCAGTGGTGCCAGTGAACTCTCTGGACTCACTGCACTGCATCCCCAGTGGTGCCAGTGCACTCTCTTGAGTCACTGCACTGCATCCCCAGTGGTGCCAGTGCACTCTCTGGACTCACTGCGCTGCATCCCCAGTGGTGCCAGTGCACTCTCTGGACTCACTGCAGTGCATCCCCAATCGTACCAGTGCAATCTCTGGTCTCACTGCAGTGCATCCCCAGTGGTGCCAGAGCACTCTCTGGACTCACTGCACTGCATCCCCAGTGGTGCCAGTGCACTCTCTGGACTTGCCGGGGTGCATCCCCAGTGGTGCCAGTGCACTCTCTGGACTCACCGGGGTGAATCCCCAGTGCTGCCAGTGCACTCTCTGGACTCACTGCAGTGCATCCCCAGTGGTGCCAGTGCACTCTCTGGACTCACTGCACTGCACCCCCAGTGGTGCCAGTGCACTCTCTGGACTCACCGCACTGCATCCCCAGTGGTGCCAGTGCACTCTGTGGACTCACTGCACTGCATCCCCAGTGGTGCCCGTGCACACTCTGGACTCACGGCACTGCATCCCCAGTGGTGCCAGTGCACTCTCTGGACTCACTGCACTGCATCCCCAGTGGTGCCAGTGCACTCTCTGGACTCACCGGGGTGCATCCCCAATAGTGCCAGTGCCCTCTCTGGACTCAGTGCACTGCATCCCCAGTGGTGCCAGTGCACTCTCTGACCTCACTGCACTGCATCCCCAGTGGTGCCAGTGCACTCTCTGGACTCACTGCACTGCATCCCCAGTGGTGCCAGTGCACTCTCTGGACTCACTGCACTGCTTCCCCAGTGGTGCCAGTGACCTCTCTGGACTCACTGCACTGCATCCCCAGTGGTGCCAGTGCACTCTCGGGACTCACTGCACTGCATCCCCAAGGGTGCCAGTGCACTCTTTGGACTCACTGCACTGCATCCCCAGTGGTGCCACTGAACTCTCTGGACTCACTGCACTGCATCCCCAGTGGTGCCGGGGCACTCTCTGGACTCACTGCACTGCATCCCCAGTGGTGCCAGTGCCCTCTGTGGACTCACTGCACTACATCCCCAATGGGGCCAGTGCACTCTCTGCACTCACTGCACTGCATCCCCAGTGGTGCCAGTGCACTCTCTGGACTCACTGCCGTGCATCCCCACTGGTGCCAGTGCACTCTCTGGACTCACTGCACTGCATCCCCAGTGGTGCCAGTGCACTCTCTGGACTCACTGCAGTGCATCCCCAGTGGTACCAGTGCACTCTCTGGACTCACTGCAGTGCATCCCCAATCGTACCAGTGCAATCTCTGGTCTCACTGCAGTGCATCCCCAGTGGTGCCAGTGCACTCTCTGGACTCACTGCAGTGCATCCCCACTGGTGCCAGTGCACTCTCTGGACTCACTGCAGTGCATCCCCACTGGTGCCAGTGCACTCTCTGGACTCACTGCAGTGCATCCCCAGTGGTGCCAGTGCACTCTCTGGACTCACTGCACTGCATCCCCAATCGTACCAGTGCAATCTCTGGTCTCACTGCACTACATCCCCAATGGGGCCAGTGCACTCTCTGCACTCACTGCACTGCATCCCCAGTGGTGCCAGTGCACTCTCTGGACTCACTGCAGTGCATCCCCACTGGTGCCAGTGGACTCTCTGGACTCACTGCACTGCATCCCCAATGGGGCCAGTGCACTCTCTGCACTCACTGCACTGCATCCCCAGTGGTGCCAGTGCACTCTCTGGACTCACTGCAGTGCATCCCCAATCGTACCAGTGCAATCTCTGGTCTCACTGCAGTGCATCCACAGTGGTGCCAGTGCACTCTCTGGACTCACTGCAGTGCATCCCCAGTGGTACCAGTGCACTCTCTGGAAGCACGGCACTGCATCCCCGGTGGTGCCAGTGCGCTCTCTGGACTCATTTCACTGCATCCCCGGTGGTGCCAGTGCGCTCTCTGGACTCACCGCACTGCATCCCCAGTGGTGCCAGTGCACTCTCTGGACTCACTGCAGTGCATCCGCACTGGTGCCAGTGCACTCTCTGGACTCACTGCACTGCACCCCCAGTGGTGCCAGTGCACACTCTGGACTCACTGCACTGCATCCCCAGTGGTGCCAGTGCACACTCTGGACTCACGGCACTGCATCCCCAGTGGTGCCAGTGCACTCTCTGGACTCACTCCACTGCATCCCCAGTGGTGCCAAGGCACTCTCTGGACTCACTGCACTGCATTGACATTGGTGCCAGTGCACTCTCTGGACTCACTGCACTGCATCCCCAGTGGTGCCAGTGCACTCTCTGAGCTCACTGCACTGCATCACCAATCGTACCAGTGCAATCTCTGGTCTCACTGCAGTGCATCCCCAGTGGTGCCAGAGCACTCTCTGGACTCACTGCAGTGCATCCCCACTGGTGCCAGTGCACTCTCTGGACTCACCGCACTGCATCCCCAGTGGTGCCAGTGCACTCTGTGGACTCACTGCACTGCATCCCCAGTGGTGCCCGTGCACACTCTGGACTCACGGCACTGCATCCCCAGTGGTGCCAGTGCACTCTCTGGACTCACTGCACTGCATCCCCAGTGGTGCCAGTGCACTCTCTGGACTCACCGGTGTGCATCCCCAATAGTGCCAGTGCCCTCTCTGGACTCAGTGCACTGCATCCCCAGTGGTGCCAGTGCACTCTCTGAGCTCACTGCACTGCATCCCCAGTGGTGCCAGTGCACTCTCTGGACTCACTGCACTGCATCCCCAGGGGTGACAGTGCACTCTCTGGACTCACTGCACTGCATCCCCAGTGGTGCCAGTGACCTCTCTGGACTCACTGCACTGCATCCCCAGTGGCGCCAGTGCACTCTCGGGACTCACTGCACTGCATCCCCAAGGGTGCCAGTGCACTCTTTGGACTCACTGCACTGCATCCCCAGTGGTGCCGGGGCACTCTCTGGACTCACTGCACTGCATCCCCAGTGGTGCCAGTGCCCTCTGTGGACTCACTGCACTACATCCCCAATGGGGCCAGTGCACTCTCTGCACTCAGTGCACTGCATCCCCAGTGGTGCCAGTGCACTCTCTGGACTCACTGCAGTGCATCCCCAGTGGTGCCAGTGCACTCTCTGGACTCACTACAGTGCATCCCCAGTGGTGCCAGTGCACTCTCTGGACTCACTGCAGTGCATCCCCAATCGTACCAGTGCAATCTCTGGTCTCACTGCAGTGCATCCCCAGTGGTGCCAGTGCACTCTCTGGACTCACTGCAGTGCATCCCCAGTGGTGCCAGTGCACTATCTGGAAGCACGGCACTGCATCCCCGGTGGTGCCAGTGCGCTCTCTGGACTCATTTCACTGCATCCCCGGTGGTGCCAGTGCGCTCTCTGGACTCACCGCACTGCATCCCCAGTGGTGCCAGTGCACTCTCTGGACTCACTGCAGTGCATCCCCAGTGGTGCCAGTGCACTCTCTGGACTCATTGCACTGCACCCCCAGTGGTGCCAGTGCACTCTCTGGACTCACAGCACTGCATCCCCACTGGTGCCAGTGCACTCTCTGGACTCACTGCACTGCATCCCCAGTGGTGCCAGTGCACACTCTGGACTCACGGCACTGCACCCCCAGTGGTGCCAGTGCACTCTCTGGACTCACTGCACTGCATCCCCAGTGGTGCCAGGGTACTCTCTGGACTCACTCCACTGCATCCCCAGTGGTGCCAAGGCACTCTCTGGACTCACTGCACTGCATTGACATTGGTGCCAGTGCACTCTCTGGACTCATTGCACTGCATCCCCAGTGGTGCCAGTGCACTCTCTGGACTCACGGCACTGCATCCCCAGTGGTGCCAGTGCACTCTCTGGACTCACTGCACTGCATCCCCACTGGTGCCAGTGCACTCTCTGGACTCACTGCACTGCATCCCCAGTGGTGCCAGGGCACTCTCTGGACTCACTGCACTGCATCCCCAGTGGTGTCAGTGACCTCTCTGGACTCTGTGCAGTGCATTCCCGGTGGTGCCAGTGCACTCTCTGGACTCACCGGGGTGCATCCCAAATAGTGCCAGTGCCCTCTCTGGACTCACTGCAGTGCATCCCCAGTGGTGCCAGTGCGCTCTCTGGACTCACCGCACTGCATCCCCAGTGGTGCCAGTGCACTCTCTGGACTCACTGCAGTGCATCCCCAGTGGTGCCAGTGCACTCTCTGGACTCATTTCACTGCATTCCCAGTGGTGCCAGTGCACTCTCTGGACTCACTGCAGTGCATCCCCAGTGGTGCCAGTGCACTCTCTGGACTCACTGCACTGCATCCCCAGTGGTGCCAGTGCACTCTCTGAGCTCACTGCACTGCATCCCCAGTGGTGCCAGGGCACTCTCTGGACTCACTGCACTGCATTCCCAGTGGTGCCAGTGCACTCTTTGGACTCACTGCAGTGCATCCCGAGTGGTGCCACTGCACTCTCTGGACTCACTGCACTGCATCCCCAGTGGTGCCAGTGCACTCTCTGGACTCACTGCACTGCATCCCCAGTGGTGCCAGTGCACTCTCTGGACTCACTGCACTGCATCCCCAGTGGTGCCAGTGCACTCTCTGGACTCACTGCACTGCATCCCCAATCGTACCAGTGCAATCTCTGGTCTCTCTGCAGTGCATCCCTAGTGGTGCCAGGGTACTCTCTGGACTCACTGCACTGCATCCCCAGTGGTGCCAAGGCACTCTCTGGACTCACTGCACTGCATTGCCATTGGTGCCAGTGCACTCTCTGGACTCATTGCAGTGCATCCCCAGTGGTGCCAGTGCACTCTCTGGACTCACGGCAGTGCATCCCCAGTGGTGCCAGTGCACTCTCTGGACTCACTGCACTGCATCCCCAGTGGTGCCAGTGCACTCTCTGGACTCACTGCACTGCATCCCCAGTGGTGCCAGTGCACTCTCTGGACTCATTTCACTGCATCCCCAGTGGTGCCAGGGTACTCTCTGGACTCACTGCACTGCATCCCCAGTGGTGCCAAGGCACTCTCTGGACTCACTGCACTGCATCCCCAGTGGTGCCAGTGACCTCTCTGGACTCACTGCAGTGCATTCCCAGTGGTGCCAGTGCACTCTCTGGACTCACCGTGGTGCATCCCAAATAGTGCCAGTGCCCTCTCTGGACTCACTGCAGTGCATCCCCAGTGGTGCCAGTGCACTCTCTGGACTCACTGCACTGCATCCCCAGTGGTGACAGTGCACTCTCTGGACTCACTGCACTGCTTCCCCAGTGGTGCCAGTGACCTCTCTGGACTCACTGCAGTGCATCCCCAGTGGTGCCAGTGCACTATCTGGAAGCACGGCACTGCATCCCCGGTGGTGCCAGTGCGCTCTCTGGACTCATTTCACTGCATCCCCGGTGGTGCCAGTGCGCTCTCTGGACTCACCGCACTGCATCCCCAGTGGTGCCAGTGCACTCTCTGGACTCACTGCAGTGCATCCCCAGTGGTGCCAGTGCACTCTCTGGACTCATTGCACTGCACCCCCAGTGGTGCCAGTGCACTCTCTGGACTCACAGCACTGCATCCCCACTGGTGCCAGTGCACTCTCTGGACTCACTGCACTGCATCCCCAGTGGTGCCAGTGCACACTCTGGACTCACGGCACTGCACCCCCAGTGGTGCCAGTGCACTCTCTGGACTCACTGCACTGCATCCCCAGTGGTGCCAGGGTACTCTCTGGACTCACTCCACTGCATCCCCAGTGGTGCCAAGGCACTCTCTGGACTCACTGCACTGCATTGACATTGGTGCCAGTGCACTCTCTGGACTCATTGCACTGCATCCCCAGTGGTGCCAGTGCACTCTCTGGACTCACGGCACTGCATCCCCAGTGGTGCCAGTGCACTCTCTGGACTCACTGCACTGCATCCCCACTGGTGCCAGTGCACTCTCTGGACTCACTGCACTGCATCCCCAGTGGTGCCAGGGCACTCTCTGGACTCACTGCACTGCATCCCCAGTGGTGTCAGTGACCTCTCTGGACTCTGTGCAGTGCATTCCCGGTGGTGCCAGTGCACTCTCTGGACTCACCGGGGTGCATCCCAAATAGTGCCAGTGCCCTCTCTGGACTCACTGCAGTGCATCCCCAGTGGTGCCAGTGCGCTCTCTGGACTCACCGCACTGCATCCCCAGTGGTGCCAGTGCACTCTCTGGACTCACTGCAGTGCATCCCCAGTGGTGCCAGTGCACTCTCTGGACTCATTTCACTGCATTCCCAGTGGTGCCAGTGCACTCTCTGGACTCACTGCAGTGCATCCCCAGTGGTGCCAGTGCACTCTCTGGACTCACTGCACTGCATCCCCAGTGGTGCCAGTGCACTCTCTGAGCTCACTGCACTGCATCCCCAGTGGTGCCAGGGCACTCTCTGGACTCACTGCACTGCATTCCCAGTGGTGCCAGTGCACTCTTTGGACTCACTGCAGTGCATCCCGAGTGGTGCCACTGCACTCTCTGGACTCACTGCACTGCATCCCCAGTGGTGCCAGTGCACTCTCTGGACTCACTGCACTGCATCCCCAGTGGTGCCAGTGCACTCTCTGGACTCACTGCACTGCATCCCCAGTGGTGCCAGTGCACTCTCTGGACTCACTGCACTGCATCCCCAATCGTACCAGTGCAATCTCTGGTCTCTCTGCAGTGCATCCCTAGTGGTGCCAGGGTACTCTCTGGACTCACTGCACTGCATCCCCAGTGGTGCCAAGGCACTCTCTGGACTCACTGCACTGCATTGCCATTGGTGCCAGTGCACTCTCTGGACTCATTGCAGTGCATCCCCAGTGGTGCCAGTGCACTCTCTGGACTCACGGCAGTGCATCCCCAGTGGTGCCAGTGCACTCTCTGGACTCACTGCACTGCATCCCCAGTGGTGCCAGTGCACTCTCTGGACTCACTGCACTGCATCCCCAGTGGTGCCAGTGCACTCTCTGGACTCATTTCACTGCATCCCCAGTGGTGCCAGGGTACTCTCTGGACTCACTGCACTGCATCCCCAGTGGTGCCAAGGCACTCTCTGGACTCACTGCACTGCATCCCCAGTGGTGCCAGTGACCTCTCTGGACTCACTGCAGTGCATTCCCAGTGGTGCCAGTGCACTCTCTGGACTCACCGTGGTGCATCCCAAATAGTGCCAGTGCCCTCTCTGGACTCACTGCAGTGCATCCCCAGTGGTGCCAGTGCACTCTCTGGACTCACTGCACTGCATCCCCAGTGGTGACAGTGCACTCTCTGGACTCACTGCACTGCTTCCCCAGTGGTGCCAGTGACCTCTCTGGACTCACTGCACTGCATCCCCAGTGGTGCCAGTGCACTCTCGGGACTCACTGCACTGCATCCCCAAGGGTGCCAGTGCACTCTTTGGACTCACTGCACTGCATCCCCAGTGGTGCCGGGGCACTCTCTGGACTCACTGCACTGCATCCCCAGTGGTGCCAGTGCCCTCTGTGGACTCACTGCACTACATCCCCAATGGGGCCAGTGCACTCTCTGCACTCACTGCACTGCATCCCCAGTGGTGCCAGTGCACTCTCTGGACTCACTGCAGTGCATCCCCAGTGGTGCCAGTGCACTCTCTGGACTCACTACAGTGCATCCCCAGTGGTGCCAGTGCACTCTCTGGACTCACTGCAGTGCATCCCCAATCGTACCAGTGCAATCTCTGGTCTCACTGCAGTGCATCCCCAGTGGTGCCAGTGCACTCTCTGGACTCACTGCAGTGCATCCCCAGTGGTGCCAGTGCACTCTCTGGAAGCACGGCACTGCATCCCCAGTGGTGCCAGTGCGCTCTCTGGACTCATTTCACTGCATCCCCGGTGGTGCCAGTGCGCTCTCTGGACACACCGCACTGCATCCCCAGTGGTGCCAGTGCACTCTCTGGACTCACTGCAGTGCATCCCCACTGGTGCCAGTGCACTCTCTGGACTCATTGCACTGCACCCCCAGTGGTGCCAGTGCACTCTCTGGACTCACAGCACTGCATCCCCACTGGTGCCAGTGCACTCTCTGGACTCACAGCACTGCATCCCCAGTGGTGCCAGTGCACACTCTGGACTCACGTCACTGCATCCCCAGTGGTGCCAGTGCACTCTCTGGACTCACTGCACTGCATCCCCAGTGGTGCCAGGGTACTCTCTGGACTCACTCCACTGCATCCCCAGTGGTGCCAAGGCACTCTCTGGACTCACTGCACTGCATTGACATTGGTGCCAGTGCACTCTCTGGACTCATTGCACTGCATCCCCAGTGGTGCCAGTGCACTCTCTGGACTCACGGCACTGCATCCCCAGTGGTGCCAGTGCACTCTCTGGACTCACTCCACTGCATCCCCACTGGTGCCAGTGCACTCTCTGGACTCACTGCACTGCATCCCCAGTGGTGCCAGGGCACTCTCTGGACTCACTGCACTGCATCCCCAGTGGTGTCAGTGACCTCTCTGGACTCAGTGCAGTGCATTCCTGGTGGTGCCAGTGCACTCTCTGGACTCACCGGGGTGCATCCCAAATAGTGCCAGTGCCCTCTCTGGACTCACTGCAGTGCATCCCCAGTGGTGCCAGTGCGCTCTCTGGACTCACCGCACTGCATCCCCAGTGGTGCCAGTGCACTCTCTGGACTCACTGCAGTGCATCCCCAGTGGTGCCAGTGCACTCTCTGGACTCATTTCACTGCATTCCCAGTGGTGCCAGTGCACTCTCTGGACTCACTGCAGTGCATCCCCAGTGGTGCCAGTGCACTCTCTGGACTCACTGCACTGCATCCCCAGTGGTGCCAGTGCACTCTCTGAGCTCACTGCACTGCATCCCCAGTGGTGCCAGGGCACTCTCTGGACTCACTGCACTGCATTCCCAGTGGTGCCAGTGCACTCTCTGGACTCACTGCACTGCATCCCCAATGGTGCCAGTGCACTCTTTGGACTCACTGCAGTGCATCCCGAGTGGTGCCACTGCACTCTCTGGACTCACTGCACTGCATCCCCAGTGGTGCCAGTGCACTCTCTGGACTCACTGCACTGCATCCCCAGTGGTGCCAGTGCACTCTCTGGACTCACTGCACTGCATCCCCAGTGGTGCCAGTGCACTCTCTGGACTCACTGCACTGCATCCCCAATCGTACCAGTGCAATCTCTGGTCTCTCTGCAGTGCATCCCCAGTGGTGCCAGGGTACTCTCTGGACTCACTGCACTGCATCCCCAGTGGTGCCAAGGCACTCTCTGGACTCACTGCACTGCATTGCCATTGGTGCCAGTGCACTCTCTGGACTCATTGCAGTGCATCCCCAGTGGTGCCAGTGCACTCTCTGGACTCACGGCAGTGCATCCCCAGTGGTGCCAGTGCACTCTCTGGACTCACTGCACTGCATCCCCAGTGGTGCCAGTGCACTCTCTGGACTCACTGCACTGCATCCCCAGTGGTGCCAGTGCACTCTCTGGACTCATTTCACTGCATCCCCAGTGGTGCCAGGGTACTCTCTGGACTCACTGCACTGCATCCCCAATGGTGCCAAGGCACTCTCTGGACTCACTGCACTGCATCCCCAGTGGTGCCAGTGACCTCTCTGGACTCACTGCAGTGCATTCCCAGTGGTGCCAGTGCACTCTCTGGACTCACCGTGGTGCATCCCAAATAGTGCCAGTGACCTCTCTGGACTCACTGCAGTGCATCACCAGTGGTGCCAGTACACTCTCTGGACTCACTGCACTGCATCCCCAATCGTACCAGTGCAATCTCTGGTCTCTCTGCACTGCATCCCCAGTGGTGCCAAGGCACTCTCTGGACTCACTGCACTGCATTGCCATTGGTGCCAGTGCACTCTCTGGACTCATTGCAGTGCATCCCCAGTGCTGCCAGTGCACTCTCTGGACTCACTGCAGTGCATCCCCACTGGTGCCAGTGCACTCTCTGGACTCACTGCACTGCACCCCAGTGCTGCCAGTGCACTCTCTGGACTCACAGCACTGCATCCCCACTGGTGCCAGTGCACTCTCTGGACTCACTGCACTGCATCCCTAGTGGTGCCAGTGCACACTCTGGACTCACTGCACTGCATCCCCAGTGGTGCCAGTGCACTCTCTGGACTCACTGCACTGCATCCCCAGTGGTGCCAGGGTACTCTCTGGACTCACTCCACTGCATCCCCAGTGGTGCCAAGGCACTCTCTGGACTCACGGGACTGCATTGACATTGGTGCCAGTGCACTCTCTGGACTCATTGCACTGCATCCCCAGTGGTGCCAGTGCACTCTCTGGACTCACGGCACTGCATCCCCAGTGGTGCCAGTGCACTCTCTGGACTCACTGCACTGCATCCCCAGTGGTGCCAGTGCACTCTCTGGACTCACTGCACTGCATCCCCAGTGGTGCCAGGGCACTCTCTGGACTCACTGCACTGCATCCCCAGTGGTGCCAGTGACCTCTCTGGACTCAGTGCAGTGCATCCCCAGTGGTGCCAGTGCGCTCTCTGGACTCACCGCACTGCATCCCCAGTGGTGCCAGTGCACTCTCTGGACTCACTGCAGTGCATCCCCAGTAGTGCCAAGGCACTCTCTGGACTCACTGCACTGCATTCCCAGTGGTGCCAGGGTACTCTCTGGACTCACTGCAGTGCATCCCCAGTGGTGCCAGTGCACTCTCTGGACTCACAGCACTGCATCCCCAGTGGTGCCAGTGCACTCTCTGAGATCACTGCACTGCATCCCCAGTGGTGCCAGGGCACTCTCTGGACTCACTGCACTGCATTCCCAGTGGTGCCAGTGCACTCTCTGGACTCACTGCACTGCATCCCCAATGGTGCCAGTGCACTCTTTGGACTCACTGCAGTGCATCCCGAGTGGTGCCACTGCACTCTCTGGACTCACTGCACTGCATCCCCAGTGGTGCCGGGGCACTCTCTGGACTCACTGCAGTGCATCCCCAGTGGTGCCAGTGCCCTCTGTGGACTCACTGAACTACATCCCCAGTAGGGCCAGTGCACTCTCTGGACTCACTGCACTGCATCCCCAGTGGTGCCAGTGAACTCTCTGGACTCACTGCACTGCATCCCCAGTGGTGCCAGTGCACTCTATGGACTCACTGCACTGCATCCCCAGTGGTGCCAGTGCACTCTCTGGACTCACTGCACTGCATCCCCAGTGGTGCCAGTGCACTCTCTGGACTCACTGCACTGCATCCCCAATCGTACCAGTGCAATCTCTGGTTTCTCTGCAGTGCATCCCCAGTGGTGCCAGGGTACTCTCTGGACTCACTGCACTGCATCCCCTGTGGTGCCAAGGCACTCTCTGGACTCACTGCACTGCATCTCCAGTGGTGCCAGTGCACTCTCTGGACTCATTGCAGTGCATCCCCAGTGGTGCCAGTGCACTCTCTGGAGTCACTGCACTGCATCCCCAGTGGTGCCAGTGCACTCTCTGGACTCACTGCACTGCATCCCCAGTGGTGCCAGTGCACTCTCTCGACTTACTGCACTGCATCCCCAGTGGTTCCAGTGCACTCTCTGGACTCACTACACTGCATCCCCAGTGGTGCCAGGGCACTCTCTGGACTCACTGCACTGCATCCCCAGTGGTGCCAGTGACCTCTCTGGACTCAGTGCAGTGCATTCCCAGTGGTGCCAGTGCACTCTCTGGACTCACCGGGGTGCATCCCAAATAGTGCCAGTGCACTCTCTGGACTCACTGCAGTGCATCCCCAGTGGTGCCAGTGCGCTCTCTGGATTCACCGCACTGCATCCCCAGTGGTGCCAGTGCACTCTCTGGACTCACTGCAGTGCATCCCCAGTGGTGCCAGTGCACTCTCTGGACTCATTTCACTGCATCCCCAGTGGTGCCAGTACCCTCTCTGGACTCACTGCAGTGCATCCCCAGTGGTGCCAGTGCACTCTCTGGACTCACCGGGGTGCATCCCAAATAGTGCCAGTGCTCTCTCTGGACTCACTGCAGTGCATCCCCAGTGGTGCCAGTGCGTTCTCTGGACTCACCGTACTGCATCCCCAGTGGTGCCAGTGCACTCTCTGGACTCACTGCAGTGCATCCCCAGTGGTGCCAGTGCACTCTCTGGACTCATTTCACTGCATCCCCAGTGGTGCCAGTGCACTCTCTGGACTCACTGCACTGCATCCCCACTGGTGCCAGTGCACTCTCTGGACTCACTGCACTGCATTCCCAGTGGTGCCAGTGCACTCTCTGGACTCACTGCAGTGCATCCCCAATGGTGCCAGTGCACTCTCTGGACTCACTGCAGTGCATCCCCAGTGGTGCCCGTGCACTCTCTGGACGCACTGCGCTGCATCCCCAGTGGTGCCAGTGCACTCTCTGGACTCACTGCACTGCATCCCCAGTGGTGCCAGTGCACTCTCTGGACTCACTGCACTGCATCCCCAGTGGTGCCAGTGCGCTCTCTTGAGTCACTGCACTGCATCCCCACTGGTGCCACTGCAATCTCTGGTCTCACTGCAGTGCATCCCCAGTGGTGCCAGTGCACTCTCTGGACTCATTGCACCACATCCCCAGTGGTGCCAGTGCACTCTCTGGACTCACTGCACTGCATCCCCAGTGGTGACAGTGCACTCTCTGGACTCACTGCCGGGGTGCATCCCCAGTGGTGCCAGTGCACTCTCTGGACTCACTGCACTGCATCCCCTGTGGTGCCAGTGCACTCTCTGGACTCACTGCACTGCATCCCCAGTGGTGCCAGTGCACTCTCTGGACTCACTGCACTGCATCCCCAGTGGTGACAGTGCACTCTCTGGACCTGCCGGGGTGCATCCCCAGTGGTGCCAGTGCACTCTCTGGACTCACTGCACTGCATCCCCAGTGGTGCCAGTGCACTCTCTGGACTCACTGCACTGCATCCCCAGTGGTGCCAGTGAACTCTCTGGACTCACTGCACTGCACCCCCAGTGGTGCCAGTGCACTCTCTGGACTCACTGCACTGCATCCCCAGTGGTGCCAGTGCACTCTCTGGACTCACTGCAGTGCATCCCCAGTGGTGCCAGTGCACTCTCTGGAATCACTGCACTGCATCCCCAGTGGTGCCAGTGCACTCTCTGAGCTCACTGCACTGCATCCCCAGTGGTGCCAGTGCACTCTGTGGACTCACTGCACTGCATCCCCAGTGGTGCCAGTGCACTCTCTGGACTCACTGCACTGCATCCCCAGTGGTGACAGTGCACTCTGTGGACTCACTGCACTGCATCCCCAGTGGTGCCAGTGCACTCTCTGGACTCACTGCACTGCATCCCCAGTGGTGACAGTGCACTCTCTGGACTCACTGCAGTGCATCCCCAGTGGTGCCAGTGCACTCTCTGAGCTCACTGCACTGCATCCCCAGTGGTGCCAGTGCACTCTCTGGACTCACCGGGGTGCATCCCCAGTGGTGCCAGTGCACTCTCTGGACTCACTGCACTGCATCCCCAGTGGTGCCGGGGCACTCTCTGGACTCACTGCAGTGCATCCCCAGTGGTGCCAGTACCCTCTGTGGACTCACTGCACTACATCCCCTGTGGGGCCAGTGCACTCTCTGCACTCACTGCACTGCATCCCCAGTGGTGCCAGTGAACTCTCTGGACTGACTGCACTGCATCCCCAGTGGTGCCAGTGTACTCTCTTGAGTCACTCCACTGCATCCCCAGTGGTGCCAGTGCACTCTCTGGACTCACTGCGCTGCATCCCCAGTGGTGCCAGTGCACTCTCTGGACTCACTGCACTGCATCCCCAATCGTACCAGTGCAATCTCTGGTCTCACTGCAGTGCATCCCCAGTGGTGCCAGAGCACTCTCTGGACTCACTGCACTGCATCCCCAGTGGTGCCAGTGCACTCTCTGGACTTGCCGGGGTGCATCCCCAGTGGTGCCAGTGCACTCTCTGGACTCACCGGGGTGAATCCCCAGTGGTGCCAGTGCACTCTCTGGACTCACTGCAGTGCATCCCCAGTGGTGCCAGTGCACTCTCTGGACTCACTGCACTGCACCCCCAGTGGTGCCAGTGCACTCTCTGGACTCACTGCACTGCATCCCCAGTGGTGCCAGTGCACTCTCTGCACTCACTGCACTGCATCCCCAGTGGTGCCAGTGCACACTCTGGACTCACGGCACTGCATCCCCAGTGGTGCCAGTGCACTCTCTGGACTCACTGCACTGCATCCCCAGTGGTGCCAGTGCACTCTCTGGACTCACAGGGGTGCATCCCCAATAGTGCCAGTGCCCTCTCTGGACTCAGTGCACTGCATCCCCAGTGGTGCCAGTGCACTCTCTGAGCTCACTGCACTGCATCCCCAGTGGTGCCAGTGCACTCTCTGGACTCACTGCACTGCATCCCCAGTGGTGACAGTGCACTCTCTGGACTCACTGCACTGCTTCCCCAGTGGTGCCAGTGACCTCTCTGGACTCACTGCACTGCATCCCCAGTGGTGCCAGTGCACTCTCTGGACTCACTGCACTGCATCCCCAAGGGTGCCAGTGCACTCTTTGGACTCACTGCACTGCATCCCCAGTGGTGCCGGGGCACTCTCTGGACTCACTGCACTGCATCCCCAGTGGTGCCAGTGCCCTCTGTGGACTCACTGCACTACATCCCCAATGGGGCCAGTGCACTCTCTGCACTCACTGCACTGCATCCCCAGTGGTGCCAGTGCACTCTCTGGACTCACTGCAGTGCATCCCCAGTGGTGCCAGTGCACTCTCTGGACTCACTACAGTGCATCCCCAGTGGTGCCAGTGCACTCTCTGGACTCACTGCAGTGCATCCCCAATCGTACCAGTGCAATCTCTGGTCTCACTGCAGTGCATCCCCAGTGGTGCCAGTGCACTCTCTGGACTCACTGCAGTGCATCCCCAGTGGTGCCAGTGCACTATCTGGAAGCACTGCACTGCATCCCCGGTGGTGCCAGTGCGCTCTCTGGACTCATTTCACTGCATCCCCGGTGGTGCCAGTGCGCTCTCTGGACTCACCGCACTGCATCCCCAGTGGTGCCAGTGCACACTCTGGACTCACTGCAGTGCATCCCCACTGGTGCCAGTGCACTCTCTGGACTCATTGCACTGCACCCCCAGTGGTGCCAGTGCACTCTCTGGACTCACAGCACTGCATCCCCACTGGTGCCAGTGCACTCTCTGGACTCACTGCACTGCATCCCCAGTGGTGCCAGTGCACACTCTGGACTCACGGCACTGCATCCCCAGTGGTGCCAGTGCACTCTCTGGACTCACTGCACTGCATCCCCAGTGGTGCCAGGGTACTCTCTGGACTCACTCCACTGCATCACCAGTGGTGCCAAGGCACTCTCTGGACTCACTGCACTGCATTGACATTGGTGCCAGTGCACTCTCTGGACTCATTGCACTGCATCCCCAGTGGTGCCAGTGCACTCTCTGGACTCACGGCACTGCATCCCCAGTGGTGCCAGTGCACTCTCTGGACTCACTGCACTGCATCCCCACTGGTGCCAGTGCACTCTCTGGACTCACTGCAGTGCATCCCCAGTGGTGCCAGGGCACTCTCTGGACTCACTGCACTGCATCCCCAGTGGTGTCAGTGACCTCTCTGGACTCAGTGCAGTGCATTCCCGGTGGTGCCAGTGCGCTCTCTTGACTCACCGGGGTGCATCCCAAATAGTGCCAGTGCCCTCTCTGGACTCACTGCAGTGCATCCCCAGTGGTGCCAGTGCGCTCTCTGGACTCACCGCACTGCATCCCCAGTGGTGCCAGTGCACTCTCTGGACTCACTGCAGTGCATCCCCAGTGGTGCCAGTGCACTCTCTGGACTCATTTCACTGCATTCCCAGTGGTGCCAGTGCACTCTCTGGACTCACTGCAGTGCATCCCCAGTGGTGCCAGTGCACTCTCTGAGCTCACTGCACTGCATCCCCAGTGGTGCCAGGGCACTCTCTGGACTCACTGCACTGCATTCCCAGTGGTGCCAGTGCACTCTCTGGACTCACTGCACTGCATCCCCAGTGGTGCCAGTGCACTCTCTGAGCTCACTGCACTGCATCCCCAGTGGTGCCAGTGCACTCTCTGAGCTCACTGCACTGCATCCCCAGTGGTGCCAGTGCATTCTCTGGACTCACTTCACTGCATCCCCAGTGGTGCCACTGCACTCTCTGGACTCACTGCACTGCATCCCCAGTGGTGCCGGGGCACTCTCTGGACTCACTGCACTGCATTCCCAGTGGTGCCAGTACCCTCTGTGGACTCACTGCACTACATCCCCAGTGGGGCCAGTGCACTCTCTGCACTCACTGCACTGCATCCCCAGTGGTGCCAGTGAACTCTCTGGACTCACTGCACTGCATCCCCAGTGGTGCGAGTGCACTCTCTTGAGTCACTGCACTGCATCCCCAGTGGTGCCAGTGTACTCTCTGGACTCACTGCGCTGCATCCCCAGTGGTGCCAGTGCACTCTCTGGACTCACTGCAGTGCATCCCCAATCGTACCAGTGCAATCTCTGGTCTCACTGCAGTGCATCCCCAGTGGTGCCAGAGCACTCTCTGGACTCACTGCACTGCATCCCCAGTGGTGCCAGTACACTCTCTGGACTTGCCGGGGTGCATCCCCAGTGGTGCCAGTGCACTCTCTGGACTCACCAGGGTGAATCCCCAGTGGTGCCAGTGCACTCTCTGGACTCACTGCAGTGCATCCCCAGTGGTGCCAGTGCACTCTCTGGACTCACTGCACTGCACCCCCAGTGGTGCCAGTGCACTCTCTGGACTCACTGCACTGCATCCCCAGTGGTGCCAGTGCACTCTGTGGACTCACTGCACTGCATCCCCAGTGGTGCCCGTGCACACTCTGGACTCACGGCACTGCATCCCCAGTGGTGCCAGTGCACTCTCTGGACTCACTGCACTGCATCCCCAGTGGTGCCAGTGCACTCTCTGGACTCACCGGGGTGCATCCCCAATAGTGCCAGTGCCCTCTCTGGACTCAGTGCACTGCATCCCCAGTGGTGCCAGTGCACTCTCTGACCTCACTGCACTGCATCCCCAGTGGTGCCAGTGCACTCTCTGGACTCACTGCACTGCATCCCCAGTGGTGCCAGTGCACTCTCTGGACTCACTGCACTGCTTCCCCAGTGGTGCCAGTGCACTCTCTGGACTCACTGCACTGCATCCCCAGTGGTGCCAGTGCACTCTCGGGACTCACTGCACTGCATCCCCAAGGGTGCCAGTGCACTCTTTGGACTCACTGCACTGCATCCCCAGTGGTGCCACTGAACTCTCTGGACTCACTGCAGTGCATCCCCAGTGGTGCCAGTACCCTCTGTGGACTCACTGCACTACATCCCCTGTGGGGCCAGTGCACTCTCTGCACTCACTGCACTGCATCCCCAGTGGTGCCAGTGAACTCTCTGGACTGACTGCACTGCATCCCCAGTGGTGCCAGTGCACTCTCTTGAGTCACTGCACTGCATCCCCAGTGGTGCCAGTGCACTCTCTGGACTCACTGCGCTGCATCCCCAGTGGTGCCAGTGCACTCTCTGGACTCACTGCACTGCATCCCCAATCGTACCAGTGCAATCTCTGGTCTCACTGCAGTGCATCCCCAGTGGTGCCAGAGCACTCTCTGGACTCACTGCACTGCATCCCCAGTGGTGCCAGTGTACTCTCTGGACTTGCCGGGGTGCATCCCCAGTGGTGCCAGTGCACTCTCTGGACTCACCGGGGTGAATCCCCAGTGGTGCCAGTGCACTCTCTGGACTCACTGCAGTGCATCCCCAGTGGTGCCAGTGCACTCTCTGGACTCACTGCACTGCACCCCCAGTGGTGCCAGTGCACTCTCTGGACTCACTGCACTGCATCCCCAGTGGTGCCAGTGCACTCTCTGCACTCACTGCACTGCATCCCCAGTGGTGCCAGTGCACACTCTGGACTCACGGCACTGCATCCCCAGTGGTGCCAGTGCACTCTCTGGACTCACTGCACTGCATCCCCAGTGGTGCCAGTGCACTCTCTGGACTCACAGGGGTGCATCCCCAATAGTGCCAGTGCCCTCTCTGGACTCAGTGCACTGCATCCCCAGTGGTGCCAGTGCACTCTCTGAGCTCACTGCACTGCATCCCCAGTGGTGCCAGTGCACTCTCTGGACTCACTGCACTGCATCCCCAGTGGTGACAGTGCACTCTCTGGACTCACTGCACTGCTTCCCCAGTGGTGCCAGTGACCTCTCTGGACTCACTGCACTGCATCCCCAGTGGTGCCAGTGCACTCTCGGGACTCACTGCACTGCATCCCCAAGGGTGCCAGTGCACTCTTTGGACTCACTGCACTGCATCCCCAGTGGTGCCGGGGCACTCTCTGGACTCACTGCACTGCATCCCCAGTGGTGCCAGTGCCCTCTGTGGACTCACTGCACTACATCCCCAATGGGGCCAGTGCACTCTCTGCACTCACTGCACTGCATCCCCAGTGGTGCCAGTGCACTCTCTGGACTCACTGCAGTGCATCCCCAGTGGTGCCAGTGCACTCTCTGGACTCACTACAGTGCATCCCCAGTGGTGCCAGTGCACTCTCTGGACTCACTGCAGTGCATCCCCAATCGTACCAGTGCAATCTCTGGTCTCACTGCAGTGCATCCCCAGTGGTGCCAGTGCACTCTCTGGACTCACTGCAGTGCATCCCCAGTGGTGCCAGTGCACTATCTGGAAGCACGGCACTGCATCCCCGGTGGTGCCAGTGCGCTCTCTGGACTCATTTCACTGCATCCCCGGTGGTGCCAGTGCGCTCTCTGGACTCACCGCACTGCATCCCCAGTGGTGCCAGTGCACTCTCTGGACTCACTGCACTGCATCCCCAGTGGTGACAGTGCACTCTCTGGACTCACTGCACTGCATCCCCAGTGCTGCCAGTGCACTCTCTGGACTCACAGCACTGCATCCCCACTGGTGCCAGTGCACTCTCTGGACTCACTGCACTGCATCCCCAGTGGTGCCAGTGCACACTCTGGACTCACGGCACTGCATCCCCAGTGGTGCCAGTGCACTCTCTGGACTCACTGCACTGCATCCCCAGTGGTGCCAGGGTACTCTCTGGACTCACTCCACTGCATCCCCAGTGGTGCCAAGGCACTCTCTGGACTCACTGCACTGCATTGACATTGGTGCCAGTGCACTCTCTGGACTCATTGCACTGCATCCCCAGTGGTGCCAGTGCACTCTCTGGACTCACGGCACTGCATCCCCAGTGGTGCCAGTGCACTCTCTGGACTCACTGCACTGCATCCCCACTGGTGCCAGTGCACTCTCTGGACTCACTGCAGTGCATCCCCAGTGGTGCCAGGGCACTCTCTGGACTCACTGCACTGCATCCCCAGTGGTGTCAGTGACCTCTCTGGACTCAGTGCAGTGCATTCCCGGTGGTGCCAGTGCGCTCTCTTGACTCACCGGGGTGCATCCCAAATAGTGCCAGTGCCCTCTCTGGACTCACTGCAGTGCATCCCCAGTGGTGCCAGTGCGCTCTCTGGACTCACCGCACTGCATCCCCAGTGGTGCCAGTGCACTCTCTGGACTCACTGCAGTGCATCCCCAGTGGTGCCAGTGCACTCTCTGGACTCATTTCACTGCATTCCCAGTGGTGCCAGTGCACTCTCTGGACTCACTGCAGTGCATCCCCAGTGGTGCCAGTGCACTCTCTGAGCTCACTGCACTGCATCCCCAGTGGTGCCAGGGCACTCTCTGGACTCACTGCACTGCATTCCCAGTGGTGCCAGTGCACTCTCTGGACTCACTGCACTGCATCCCCAGTGGTGCCAGTGCACTCTCTGAGCTCACTGCACTGCATCCCCAGTGGTGCCAGTGCACTCTCTGAGCTCACTGCACTGCATCCCCAGTGGTGCCAGTGCATTCTCTGGACTCACTTCACTGCATCCCCAGTGGTGCCACTGCACTCTCTGGACTCACTGCACTGCATCCCCAGTGGTGCCGGGGCACTCTCTGGACTCACTGCACTGCATTCCCAGTGGTGCCAGTACCCTCTGTGGACTCACTGCACTACATCCCCAGTGGGGCCAGTGCACTCTCTGCACTCACTGCACTGCATCCCCAGTGGTGCCAGTGAACTCTCTGGACTCACTGCACTGCATCCCCAGTGGTGCCAGTGCACTCTCTTGAGTCACTGCACTGCATCCCCAGTGGTGCCAGTGTACTCTCTGGACTCACTGCGCTGCATCCCCAGTGGTGCCAGTGCACTCTCTGGACTCACTGCAGTGCATCCCCAATCGTACCAGTGCAATCTCTGGTCTCACTGCAGTGCATCCCCAGTGGTGCCAGAGCACTCTCTGGACTCACTGCACTGCATCCCCAGTGGTGCCAGTACACTCTCTGGACTTGCCGGGGTGCATCCCCAGTGGTGCCAGTGCACTCTCTGGACTCACCGGGGTGAATCCCCAGTGGTGCCAGTGCACTCTCTGGACTCACTGCAGTGCATCCCCAGTGGTGCCAGTGCACTCTCTGGACTCACTGCACTGCACCCCCAGTGGTGCCAGTGCACTCTCTGGACTCACCGCACTGCATCCCCAGTGGTGCCAGTGCACTCTGTGGACTCACTGCACTGCATCCCCAGTGGTGCCCGTGCACACTCTGGACTCACGGCACTGCATCCCCAGTGGTGCCAGTGCACTCTCTGGACTCACTGCACTGCATCCCCAGTGGTGCCAGTGCACTCTCTGGACTCACCGGGGTGCATCACAAATAGTGCCAGTGCCCTCTCTGGACTCAGTGCACTGCATCCCCAGTGGTGCCAGTGCACTCTCTGACCTCACTGCACTGCATCCCCAGTGGTGCCAGTGCACTCTCTGGACTCACTGCACTGCATCCCCAGTGGTGCCAGTGCACTCTCTGGACTCACAACACTGCTTCCCCAGTGGTGCCAGTGACCTCTCTGGACTCACTGCACTGCATCCCCAGTGGTGCCAGTGCACTCTCGGGACTCACTGCACTGCATCCCCAAGGGTGCCAGTGCACTCTTTGGACTCACTGCACTGCATCCCCAGTGGTGCCACTGAACTCTCTGGACTCACTGCACTGCATCCCCAGTGGTGCCGGGGCACTCTCTGGACTCACTGCACTGCATCCCCAGTGGTGCCACTGCCCTCTGTGGACTCACTGCACTACATCCCCAATGGGGCCAGTGCACTCTCTGCACTCACTGCACTGCATCCCCAGTGGTGCCAGTGCACTCTCTGGACTCACTGCAGTGCATCCCCACTGGTGACAGTGCACTCTCTGGTCTCAATGCACTGCATCCCCAGTGGTGCCAGTGCACTCTCTGGACTCACTGCGCTGCATCCCCAGTGGTGCCAGTGCACTCTCTGGACTCACTGCAGTGCATCCCCAATCGTACCAGTGCAATCTCTGGTCTCACTGCAGTGCATCCCCAGTGGTGCCAGAGCACTCTCTGGACTCACTGCACTGCATCCCCAGTGGTGCCAGTACACTCTCTGGACTTGCCGGGGTGCATCCCCAGTGGTGCCAGTGCACTCTCTGGACTCACCGGGGTGAATCCCCAGTGGTGCCAGTGCACTCTCTGGACTCACTGCAGTGCATCCCCAGTGGTGCCAGTGCACTCTCTGGACTCACTGCACTGCACCCCCAGTGGTGCCAGTGCACTCTCTGGACTCACCGCACTGCATCCCCAGTGGTGCCAGTGCACTCTGTGGACTCACTGCACTGCATCCCCAGTGGTGCCCGTGCACACTCTGGACTCACGGCACTGCATCCCCAGTGGTGCCAGTGCACTCTCTGGACTCACTGCACTGCATCCCCAGTGGTGCCAGTGCACTCTCTGGACTCACCGGGGTGCATCACAAATAGTGCCAGTGCCCTCTCTGGACTCAGTGCACTGCATCCCCAGTGGTGCCAGTGCACTCTCTGACCTCACTGCACTGCATCCCCAGTGGTGCCAGTGCACTCTCTGGACTCACTGCACTGCATCCCCAGTGGTGCCAGTGCACTCTCTGGACTCACAACACTGCTTCCCCAGTGGTGCCAGTGACCTCTCTGGACTCACTGCACTGCATCCCCAGTGGTGCCAGTGCACTCTCGGGACTCACTGCACTGCATCCCCAAGGGTGCCAGTGCACTCTTTGGACTCACTGCACTGCATCCCCAGTGGTGCCACTGAACTCTCTGGACTCACTGCACTGCATCCCCAGTGGTGCCGGGGCACTCTCTGGACTCACTGCACTGCATCCCCAGTGGTGCCACTGCCCTCTGTGGACTCACTGCACTACATCCCCAATGGGGCCAGTGCACTCTCTGCACTCACTGCACTGCATCCCCAGTGGTGCCAGTGCACTCTCTGGACTCACTGCAGTGCATCCCCACTGGTGACAGTGCACTCTCTGGTCTCAATGCACTGCATCCCCAGTGGTGCCAGTGCACTCTCTGGACTCACTGCAGTGCATCCCCAGTGGTACCAGTGCACTCTCTGGACTCACTGCAGTGCATCCCCAATCGTACCAGTGCAATCTCTGGTCTCACTGCAGTGCATCCCCAGTGGTGCCAGTGCACTCTCTGGACTCACTGCAGTGCATCCCCACTGGTGCCAGTGCACTCTCTGGACTCACTGCAGTGCATCCCCACTGGTGCCAGTGCACTCTCTGGACTCACTGCAGTGCATCCCCACTGGTGCCAGTGCACTCTCTGGACTCACTGCAGTGCATCCCCAATCGTACCAGTGCAATCTCTGGTCTCACTGCACTACATCCCCAATGGGGCCAGTGCACTCTCTGCACTCACTGCACTGCATCCCCAGTGGTGCCAGTGCACTCTCTGGACTCACTGCAGTGCATCCCCACTGGTGCCAGTGGACTCTCTGGACTCACTGCACTGCATCCCCAATGGGGCCAGTGCACTCTCTGCACTCACTGCACTGCATCCCCAGTGGTGCCAGTGCACTCTCTGGACTCACTGCAGTGCATCCCCAATCGTACCAGTGCAATCTCTGGTCTCACTGCAGTGCATCCCCAGTGGTGCCAGTGCACTCTCTGGACTCACTGCAGTGCATCCCCAGTGGTACCAGTGCACTCTCTGGAAGCACGGCACTGCATCCCCGGTGGTGCCAGTGCGCTCTCTGGACTCATTTCACTGCATCCCCGGTGGTGCCAGTGCGCTCTCTGGACTCACCGCACTGCATCCCCAGTGGTGCCAGTGCACTTTCTGGACTCACTGCACTGCATCCCCAGTGGTGCCACTGCACTCTCTGGACTCACTGCACTGCATCACCAATCGTACCAGTGCAATCTCTGGTCTCACTGCAGTGCATCCCCAGTGGTGCCAGAGCACTCTCTGGACTCACTGCAGTGCATCCCCAGTGGTGCCAGAGCACTCTCTGGACTCACTGCACTGCATCCCCAGTGGTGCCAGTGCACACTCTGGACTCACGGCACTGCATCCCCAGTGGTGCCAGTGCACTCTCTGGACTCACTCCACTGCATCCCCAGTGGTGCCAAGGCACTCTCTGGACTCACTGCACTGCATTGACATTGGTGCCAGTGCACTCTCTGGACTCACTGCACTGCATCCCCAGTGGTGCCACTGCACTCTCTGGACTCACTGCACTGCATCACCAATCGTACCAGTGCAATCTCTGGTCTCACTGCAGTGCATCCCCAGTGGTGCCAGAGCACTCTCTGGACTCACTGCACTGCATCCCCACTGGTGCCAGTGCACTCTCTGGACTCACCGCACTGCATCCCCAGTGGTGCCAGTGCACTCTGTGGACTCACTGCACTGCATCCCCAGTGGTGCCCGTGCACACTCTGGACTCACGGCACTGCATCCCCAGTGGTGCCAGTGCACTCTCTGGACTCACTGCACTGCATCCCCAGTGGTGCCAGTGCACTCTCTGGACTCACCGGTGTGCATCCCCAATAGTGCCAGTGCCCTCTCTGGACTCAGTGCACTGCATCCCCAGTGGTGCCAGTGCACTCTCTGAGCTCACTGCACTGCATCCCCAGTGGTGCCAGTGCACTCTCTGGACTCACTGCACTGCATCCCCAGGGGTGACAGTGCACTCTCTGGACTCACTGCACTGCTTCCCCAGTGGTGCCAGTGACCTCTCTGGACTCACTGCACTGCATCCCCAGTGGCGCCAGTGCACTCTCGGGACTCACTGCACTGCATCCCCAAGGGTGCCAGTGCACTCTTTGGACTCACTGCACTGCATCCCCAGTGGTGCCGGGGCACTCTCTGGACTCACTGCACTGCATCCCCAGTGGTGCCAGTGCCCTCTGTGGACTCACTGCACTACATCCCCAATGGGGCCAGTGCACTCTCTGCACTCACTGCACTGCATCCCCAGTGGTGCCAGTGCACTCTCTGGACTCACTGCAGTGCATCCCCAGTGGTGCCAGTGCACTCTCTGGACTCACTACAGTGCATCCCCAGTGGTGCCAGTGCACTCTCTGGACTCACTGCAGTGCATCCCCAATCGTACCAGTGCAATCTCTGGTCTCACTGCAGTGCATCCCCAGTGGTGCCAGTGCACTCTCTGGACTCACTGCAGTGCATCCCCAGTGGTGCCAGTGCACTATCTGGAAGCACGGCACTGCATCCCCGGTGGTGCCAGTGCGCTCTCTGGACTCATTTCACTGCATCCCCGGTGGTGCCAGTGCGCTCTCTGGACTCACCGCACTGCATCCCCAGTGGTGCCAGTGCACTCTCTGGACTCACTGCAGTGCATCCCCAGTGGTGCCAGTGCACTCTCTGGACTCATTGCACTGCACCCCCAGTGGTGCCAGTGCACTCTCTGGACTCACAGCACTGCATCCCCACTGGTGCCAGTGCACTCTCTGGACTCACTGCACTGCATCCCCAGTGGTGCCAGTGCACACTCTGGACTCACGGCACTGCATCCCCAGTGGTGCCAGTGCACTCTCTGGACTCACTGCACTGCATCCCCAGTGGTGCCACGGTACTCTCTGGACTCACTCCACTGCATCCCCAGTGGTGCCAAGGCACTCTCTGGACTCACTGCACTGCATTGACATTGGTGCCAGTGCACTCTCTGGACTCATTGCACTGCATCCCCAGTGGTGCCAGTGCACTCTCTGGACTCACGGCACTGCATCCCCAGTGGTGCCAGTGCACTCTCTGGACTCACTGCACTGCATCCCCACTGGTGCCAGTGCACTCTCTGGACTCACTGCACTGCATCCCCACTGGTGCCAGGGCACTCTCTGGACTCACTGCACTGCATCCCCAGTGGTGTCAGTGACCTCTCTGGACTCAGTGCAGTGCATTCCCGGTGGTGCCAGTGCACTCTCTGGACTCACCGGGGTGCATCCCAAATAGTGCCAGTGCCCTCTCTGGACTCACTGCAGTGCATCCCCAGTGGTGCCAGTGCGCTCTCTGGACTCACCGCACTGCATCCCCAGTGGTGCCAGTGCACTCTCTGGACTCACTGCAGTGCATCACCAGTGGTGCCAGTGCACTCTCTGGACTCATTTCACTGCATTCCCAGTGGTGCCAGTGCACTCTCTGGACTCACTGCAGTGCATCCCCAGTGGTGCCAGTGCACTCTCTGGACTCACTGCACTGCATCCCCAGTGGTGCCAGTGCACTCTCTGAGCTCACTGCACTGCATCCCCAGTGGTGCCAGGGCACTCTCTGGACTCACTGCACTGCATTCCCAGTGGTGCCAGTGCACTCTTTGGACTCACTGCAGTGCATCCCGAGTGGTGCCACTGCACTCTCTGGACTCACTGCACTGCATCCCAAGTGGTGCCAGTGCACTCTCTGGACTCACTGCACTGCATCCCCAGTGGTGCCAGTGCACTCTCTGGACTCACTGCACTGCATCCCCAGTGGTGCCAGTGCACTCTCTGGACTCACTGCACTGCATCCCCAATCGTACCAGTGCAATCTCTGGTCTCTCTGCAGTGCATCCCTAGTGGTGCCAGGGTACTCTCTGGACTCACTGCACTGCATCCCCAGTGGTGCCAAGGCACTCTCTGGACTCACTGCACTGCATTGCCATTGGTGCCAGTGCACTCTCTGGACTCATTGCAGTGCATCCCCAGTGGTGCCAGTGCACTCTCTGGACTCACGGCAGTGCATCCCCAGTGGTGCCAGTGCACTCTCTGGACTCACTGCACTGCATCCAAAGTGGTGCCAGTGCACTCTCTGGACTCACTGCACTGCATCCCCAGTGGTGCCAGTGCACTCTCTGGACTCATTTCACTGCATCCCCAGTGGTGCCAGGGTACTCTCTGGACTCACTGCACTGCATCCCCAATGGTGCCAAGGCACTCTCTGGACTCACTGCACTGCATCCCCAGTGGTGCCAGTGACCTCTCTGGACTCACTGCAGTGCATTCCCAATGGTGCCAGTGCACTCTCTGGACTCACCGTGGTGCATCCCAAATAGTGCCAGTGCCCTCTCTGGACTCACTGCAGTGCATCCCCAGTGGTGCCAGTGCACTCTCTGGACTCACTGCACTGCATCCCCAGTGGTGACAGTGCACTCTCTGGACTCACTGCACTGCTTCCCCAGTGGTGCCAGTGACCTCTCTGGACTCACTGCACTGCATCCCCAGTGGTGCCAGTGCACTCTCGGGACTCACTGCACTGCATCCCCAAGGGTGCCAGTGCACTCTTTGGACTCACTGCACTGCATCCCCAGTGGTGCCGGGGCACTCTCTGGACTCACTGCACTGCATCCCCAGTGGTGCCAGTGCCCTCTCTGCACTCATTGCACTACATCCCCAATGGGGCCAGTGCACTCTCTGCACTCACTGCACTGCATCCCCAGTGGTGCCAGTGCACTCTCTGGACTCACTGCAGTGCATCCCCAGTGGTGCCAGTGCACTCTCTGGACTCACTACAGTGCATCCCCAGTGGTGCCAGTGCACTCTCTGGACTCACTGCAGTGCATCCCCAATCGTACCAGTGCAATCTCTGGTCTCACTGCAGTGCATCCCCAGTGGTGCCAGTGCACTCTCTGGACTCACTGCAGTGCATCCCCAGTGGTGCCAGTGCACTCTCTGGAAGCACGGCACTGCATCCCCGGTGGTGCCAGTGTGCTCTCTGGACTCATTTCACTGCATCCCCGGTGGTGCCAGTGCGCTCTCTGGACTCACCGCACTGCATCCCCAGTGGTGCCAGTGCACTCTCTGGACTCACTGCAGTGCATCCCCACTGGTGCCAGTGCACTCTCTGGACTCATTGCACTGCACCCCCAATGGTGCCAGTGCACTCTCTGGACTCACAGCACTGCATCCCCACTGGTGCCAGTGCACTCTCTGGACTCACTGCACTGCACCCCCAGTGGTGCCAGTGCACACTCTGGACTCACGTCACTGCATCCCCAGTGGTGCCAGTGCACTCTCTGGACTCACTGCACTGCATCCCCAGTGGTGCCAGGGTACTCTCTGGACTCACTCCACTGCATCCCCAGTGGTGCCAAGGCACTCTCTGGACTCACTGCACTGCATTGACATTGGTGCCAGTGCACTCTCTGGACTCATTGCACTGCATCCCCAGTGGTGCCAGTGCACTCTCTGGACTCACGGCACTGCATCCCCAGTGGTGCCAGTGCACTCTCTGGACTCACTGCACTGCATCCCCACTGGTGCCAGTGCACTCTCTGGACTCACTGCACTGCATCCCCAGTGGTGCCAGGGCACTCTCTGGACTCACTGCACTGCATCCCCAGTGGTGTCAGTGACCTCTCTGGACTCAGTGCAGTGCATTCCCGGTGGTGCCAGTGCACTCTCTGGACTCACCGGGGTGCATCCCAAATAGTGCCAGTGCCCTCTCTGGACTCACTGCAGTGCATCCCCAGTGGTGCCAGTGCGCTCTCTGGACTCACCGCACTGCATCCCCAGTGGTGCCAGTGCACTCTCTGGACTCACTGCAGTGCATCCCCAGTGGTGCCAGTGCACTCTCTGGACTCATTCCACTGCATTCCCAGTGGTGCCAGTGCACTCTCTGGACTCACTGCAGTACATCCCCAGTGGTGCCAGTGCACTCTCTGGACTCACTGCACTGCATCCCCAGTGGTGCCAGTGCACTCTCTGAGCTCACTGCACTGCATCCCCAGTGGTGCCAGGGCACTCTCTGGACTCACTGCACTGCATTCCCAGTGGTGCCAGTGCACTCTCTGGACTCACTGCACTGCATCCCCAATGGTGCCAGTGCACTCTTTGGACTCACTGCAGTGCATCCCGAGTGGTGCCACTGCACTCTCTGGACTCACTGCACTGCATCCCCAGTGGTGCCAGTGCACTCTCTGGACTCACTGCACTGCATCCCCAGTGGTGCCAGTGCACTCTCTGGACTCACTGCACTGCATCCCCAGTGGTGCCAGTGCACTCTCTGGACTCACTGCACTGCATCCCCAATCGTACCAGTGCAATCTCTGGTCTCTCTGCAGTGCATCCCCAGTGGTGCCAGGGTACTCTCTGGACTCACTGCACTGCATCCCCAGTGGTGCCAAGGCACTCTCTGGACTCACTGCACTGCATTGCCATTGGTGCCAGTGCACTCTCTGGACTCATTGCAGTGCATCCCCAGTGGTGCCAGTGCACTCTCTGGACTCACGGCAGTGCATCCCCAGTGGTGCCAGTGCACTCTCTGGACTCACTGCACTGCATCCCCAGTGGTGCCAGTGCACTCTCTGGACTCATTTCACTGCATCCCCAGTGGTGCCAGGGTACTCTCTGGACTCACTGCACTGCATCCCCAATGGTGCCAAGGCACTCTCTGGACTCACTGCACTGCATCCCCAGTGGTGCCAGTGACCTCTCTGGACTCACTGCAGTGCATTCCCAGTGGTGCCAGTGCACTCTCTGGACTCACCGTGGTGCATCCCAAATAGTGCCAGTGCCCTCTCTGGACTCACTGCAGTGCATCACCAGTGGTGCCAGTACACTCTCTGGACTCACTGCACTGCATCCCCAATCGTACCAGTGCAATCTCTGGTCTCTCTGCACTGCATCCCCAGTGGTGCCAAGGCACGCTCTGGACTCACTGCACTGCATTGCCATTGGTGCCAGTGCACTCTCTGGACTCATTGCAGTGCATCCCCAGTGCTGCCAGTGCACTCTCTGTACTCACTGCAGTGCATCCCCACTGGTGCCAGTGCACTCTCTGGACTCACTGCACTGCACCCCAGTGCTGCCAGTGCACTCTCTGGACTCACAGCACTGCATCCCCACTGGTGCCAGTGCACTCTCTGGACTCACTGCACTGCATCCCTAGTGGTGCCAGTGCACACTCTGGACTCACTGCACTGCATCCCCAGTGGTACCAGTGCACTCTCTGGACTCACTGCACTGCATCCCCAGTGGTGCCAGGGTACTCTCTGGACTCACTCCACTGCATCCCCAGTGGTGCCAAGGCACTCTCTGGACTCACGGGACTGCATTGACATTGGTGCCAGTGCACTCTCTGGACTCATTGCACTGCATCCCCAGTGGTGCCAGTGCACTCTCTGGACTCACGGCACTGCATCCCCAGTGGTGCCAGTGCACTCTCTGGACTCACTGCACTGCATCCCCAGTGGTGCCAGTGCACTATCTGGACTCACTGCACTGCATCCCCAGTGGTGCCAGGGCACTCTCTGGACTCACTGCACTGCATCCCCAGTGGTGCCAGTGACCTCTCTGGACTCAGTGCAGTGCATCCCCAGTGGTGCCAGTGCGCTCTCTGGACTCACCGCACTGCATCCCCAGTGGTGCCAGTGCACTCTCTGGACTCACTGCAGTGCATCCCCAGTAGTGCCAAGGCACTCTCTGGACTCACTGCACTGCATTCCCAGTGGTGCCAGGGCACTCTCTGGACTCACTGCAGTGCATCCCCAGTGGTGCCAGTGCACTCTCTGGACTCACTGCACTGCATCCCCAGTGGTGCCAGTGCACTCTCTGAGATCACTGCACTGCATCCCCAGTGGTGTCAGGGCACTCTCTGGACTCACTGCACTGCATTCCCAGTGGTGCCAGTGCACTCTCTGGACTCACTGCACTGCATCCCCAATGGTGCCAGTGCACTCTTTGGACTCACTGCAGTGCATCCCGAGTGGTGCCACTGCACTCTCTGGACTCACTGCACTGCATCCCCAGTGGTGCCGGGGCACTCTCTGGACTCACTGCAGTGCATCCCCAGTGGTGCCAGTGCCCTCTGTGGACTCACTGAACTACATCCCCAGTAGGGCCAGTGCACTCTCTGGACTCACTGCACTGCATCCCCAGTGGTGCCAGTGAACTCTCTGGACTCACTGCACTGCATCCCCAGTGGTGCCAGTGCACTCTCTGGACTCACTGCACTGCATCCCCAGTGGTGCCAGTGCACTCTCTGGACTCACTGCACTGCATCCCCAGTGGTGCCAGTGCACTCTCTGGACTCACTGCACTGCATCCCCAATCGTACCAGTGCAATCTCTGGTTTCTCTGCAGTGCATCCCCAGTGGTGCCAGGGTACTCTCTGGACTCACTGCACTGCATCCCCAGTGGTGCCAAGGCACTCTCTGGACTCACTGCACTGCATCTCCAGTGGTGCCAGTGCACTCTCTGGACTCATTGCAGTGCATCCCCAGTGGTGCCAGTGCACTCTCTGGAGTCACTGCACTGCATCCCCAGTGGTGCCAGTGCACTCTCTGGACTCACTGCACTGCATCCCCAGTGGTGCCAGTGCACTCTCTCGACTTACTGCACTGCATCCCCAGTGGTTCCAGTGCACTCTCTGGACTCACTACACTGCATCCCCAGTGGTGCCAGGGCACTCTCTGGACTCACTGCACTGCATCCCCAGTGGTGCCAGTGACCTCTCTGGACTCAGTGCAGTGCATTCCCAGTGGTGCCAGTGCACTCTCTGGACTCACCGGGGTGCATCCCAAATAGTGCCAGTGCACTCTCTGGACTCACTGCAGTGCATCCCCAGTGGTGCCAGTGCGCTCTCTGGATTCACCGCACTGCATCCCCAGTGGTGCCAGTGCACTCTCAGGACTCACTGCACTGCATCCCCAGTGGTGCCAGTGCACTCTCTGGACTCATTTCACTGCATCCCCAGTGGTGCCAGTACCCTCTCTGGACTCACTGCAGTGCATCCCCAGTGGTGCCAGTGCACTCTCTGGACTCACCGGGGTGCATCCCAAATAGTGCCAGTGCTCTCTCTGGACTCACTGCAGTGCATCCCCAGTGGTGCCAGTGCGCTCTCTGGACTCACCGTACTGCATCCCCAGTGGTGCCAGTGCACTCTCTGGACTCACTGCAGTGCATCCCCAGTGGTGCCAGTGCACTCTCTGGACTCACTGCACTGCATCCCCACTGGTGCCAGTGTACTCTCTGGACTCACTGCACTGCATTCCCAGTGGTGCCAGTGCACTCTCTGGACTCACTGCACTGCATCCCCAATGGTGCCAGTGCACTCTCTGGACTCACTGCAGTGCATCCCCAGTGGTGCCCGTGCACTCTCTGGACGCACTGCGCTGCATCCCCAGTGGTGCCAGTGCACTCTCTGGACTCACTGCACTGCATCCCCAGTGGTGCCAGTGCACTCTCTGGACTCACTGCACTGCATCCCCAGTGGTGCCAGTGCGCTCTCTTGAGTCACTGCACTGCATCCCCACTGGTGCCACTGCAATCTCTGGTCTCACTGCAGTGCATCCCCAGTGGTGCCAGTGCACTCTCTGGACTCATTGCACCACATCCCCAGTGGTGCCAGTGCACTCTCTGGACTCACTGCACTGCATCCCCAGTGGTGACAGTGCACTCTCTGGACTCACTGCCGGGGTGCATCCCCAGTGGTGCCAGTGCACTCTCTGGACTCACTGCACTGCATCCCCAGTGGTGCCAGTGCACTCTCTGGACTCACTGCACTGCATCCCCAGTGGTGCCAGTGCACTCTCTGGACTCACTGCACTGCATCCCCAGTGGTGACAGTGCACTCTCTGGACCTGCCGGGGTGCATCCCCAGTGGTGCCAGTGCACTCTCTGGACTCACTGCACTGCATCCCCAGTGGTGCCAGTGCACTCTCTGGACTCACTGCACTGCATTCCCAGTGGTGCCAGTGAACTCTCTGGACTCACTGCACTGCACCCCCAGTGGTGCCAGTGCACTCTCTGGACTCACTGCACTGCATCCCCAGTGGTGCCAGTGCACTCTCTGGACGCACTGCAGTGCATCCCCAATCGTACCAGTGCAATCTCTGGTCTCACTGCAGTGCATCCCCAGTGGTGCCAGAGCACTCTCTGCACTCACGGCACTGCATCCCCGGTGGTGCCAGTGCACTCTCTGGACTTGCCGGGGTGCATCACCAGTGGTGCCAGTGCACTCTCTGGACTCACCGGGGTGCATCCCCAGGGGTGCCAGTGCACTCTCTGGACTGACTGCACTGCATCCCCACTGGTGCCAGTGCACTCTCTGGACTCACTGCACTGCACCCCCAGTGGTGCCAGTGCACTCTCTGGACTCACTGCACTGCATCCCCACTGGTGCCAGTGCACTCTCTGGACTCACTGCACTGCATCCCCAGTGGTGCCAGTGCACTCTCTGGACTCACGGCACTGCATCCCCAGTGGTGACAGTGTACTCTCTGGACTCACTGCACTGCATCCCCAATGGTGCCAGGGTACTCTCTGGACTCACTGCAGTGCATCCCTAGTGGTGCCAAGGCACTCTCTGGACTCACTGCACTGCAATGAAATTGGTGCCAGTGCACTCTCTGGACTCACGGCACTGCATCCCCAGTGGTGCCAGTGCACTCTCTGGACTCACTGCACTGCATCCTCAGTGGTGCCAGTTCACTCTCTGGACTCACTGCACTGCATCCCCAGTGGTGCCAGTGCACTCTGTGGACTCACTGCACTGCATCCCCAGTGGTGCCAGTGCACTCTCTGGACTCAGTGCACTGCATTCCCAGTGGTTCCAGTGCACTCTCTGGACTCAGAGGGGTGCATCCCCAATAGTGCCAGTGCCCTCTCTGGACTCACTGCACTGCATCCCCGGTGGTGCCAGTGCACTCTCTGGACTCACTGCAGTGCATCCCCAGTGGCGCCAGTGCACTCTCTGGACTCACAGTACTGCATCCCCAGTGGTGCCAGTGCACTCTCTGGACTCACTGCACTGCATCCCCAGTGGTGCCAGTGCACACTCTGGACTCACGGCACTGCATCCCCAGTGGTGCCAGTGTACTCTCTGGACTCACTGCACTGCATCCCCAGTGGTGCCGGGGTACTCTCTGGACTCACTGTACTGCATCCCCAGTGGTGCCAAGACACTCTCTGGACTCACTGCACTGCATTGCCATTGGTGCCAGTGCACTCTCTGGACTCATTGCAGTGCATCCCCAGTGGTGCCAGTGCACTCTCTGGACTCACTGCACTGCATCCCCAGTGGTGCCAGTGCACTCTCTGGACTCACTGCACTGCATCCCCAGTGGTGCCAGTGCACTCTCTGGACTCACTGCACTGCATCCCCAGTGGTGCCAGTGCACTCTCTGGACTCACTGCACTGCATCCCCAGTGGTGCCAGGGCACTCTCTGGACTCACTGCAGTGCATCCCCAGTGGTGCCAGTGACCTCTCTGGACTCAGTGCACTGCATTCCCAGTGGTGCCAGTGCACTCTCTGGACTCACCGGGGTGCATCCCAAATAGTGCCAGTGCCCTCTCTGGACTCACTGCAGTGCATCCCCAGTGGTGCCAGTGCGCTCTCTGGACTCACCGCACTGCATCCCCAGTGGTGCCAGTGCACTCTCTGGACTCACTGCAGTGCATCCCCAGTGGTGCCAGTGCACTCTCTGGACTCATTTCACTGCATCCCCAGTGGTGCCAGTGCACTCTCTGGACTCACTGCACTGCATCCCCAGTCGTGCCAGTGCACTCTCTGGAATCACTGCACTGCATCCCCAGTGGTGCCAGTGCACTCTCTGAGCTCACTGCACTGCATCACCAGTGGTGCCAGTGCACTCTCTGGACTCACTGCACTGCATTCCCAGTGGTGCCAGTGCACTCTCTGGACTCACTGCACTGCATCCCCAATGGTGCCAGTGCACTCTTTGGACTCACTGCAGTGCATCCCGAGTGGTGCCACTACACTCTCTGGACTCACTGCACTGCATCCCCAGTGGTGCCGGGGCAATCTCTGGACTCACTGCAGTGCATCCCCAGTGGTGCCAGTGCCCTCTGTGGACTCACTGCACTACATCCCCAGTAGGGCCAGTGCACTCTCTGCACTCAGTGCACTGCATCCCCAGTGGTGCCAGAGCACTCTCTGGACTCACTGCACTGCATCCCCAGTGGTGCCAGTGCACTCTCTGGACTCACGGCACTGCATCCCCGGTGGTGCCAGTGCACTCTCTGGACTTGCCGGGGTGCATCACCAGTGGTGCCAGTGCACTCTCTGGACTCACCGGGGTGCATCACCAGGGGTGCCAGTGCACTCTCTGGACTGACTGCACTGCATCCCCACTGGTGCCAGTGCACTCTCTGGACTCACTGCACTGCACCCCCAGTGGTGCCAGTGCACTCTCTGGACTCACTGCACTGCATCCCCACTGGTGCCAGTGCACTCTCTGGACTCACTGCACTGCATCCCCAGTGGTGCCAGTGCACACTCTGGACTCACGGCACTGCATCCCCAGTGGTGACAGTGCACTCTCTGGACTCACTGCACTGCATCCCCAATGGTGCCAGGGTACTCTCTGGACTCACTGCAGTGCATCCCTAGTGGTGCCAAGGCACTCTCTGGACTCACTGCACTGCAATGCCATTGGTGCCAGTGCACTCTCTGGACTCACGGCACTGCATCCCCAGTGGTGCCAGTGCACTCTCTGGACTCCCTGCACTGCATCCTCAGTGGTGCCAGTGCACTCTCTGGACTCACTGCACTGCATCCCCAGTGGTGCCAGTGCACTCTGTGGACTCACTGCACTGCATCCCCAGTGGTGCCAGTGCACTCTCTGGACTCAGTGCACTGCATTCCCAGTGGTTCCAGTGCACTCTCTGGACTCACAGGGGTGCATCCCCAATAGTGCCAGTGCCCTCTCTGGACTCACTGCAGTGCATCCCCAGTGGTGCCAGTGCACTCTCTGGACTCACTGCACTGCATCCCCAGTGGTGCCAGTGCACTCTCTGGACTCACTGCAGTGCATCCCCAGTGGCGCCAGTGCACTCTCTGGACTCACAGTACTGCATCCCCAGTGGTGCCAGAGCACTCTCTGGACTCACTGCACTGCATCCCCAGTGGTGCCAGTGCACTCTCTGGACTCAAGGCACTGCATCCCCAGTGGTGCCAGTGCACTGTCTGGACTCACTGCACTGCATCCCCAGTAGTGCCAGGGTACTCTCTGGTCTCACTGTACTGCATCCCCAGTGGTGCCAAGACACTCTCTGGACTCACTGCACTGCATTGCCATTGGTGCCAGTGCACTCTCTGGACTCATTGCAGTGCATCCCCAGTGGTGCCAGTGCACTCTCTGGACTCACTGCACTGCATCCCCAGTGGTGCCAGTGCACTCTCTGGACTCACTGCAGTGCATCCCCAGTGGTGCCAGTGCACTCTCTGGACTCACTGCAGTGCATCCCCAGTGGTGCCAGTGCACTCTCTGGACTCAGTGCACTGCATTCCCAGTGGTTCCAGTGCACTCTCTGGACTCACAGGGGTGCATCCCCAATAGTGCCAGTGCCCTCTCTGGACTCACTGCAGTGCATCCCCAGTGGTGCCAGTGCACTCTCTGGACTCACTGCACTGCATCCCCAGTGGTGCCAGTGCACTCTCTGGACTCACTGCAGTGCATCCCCAGTGGCGCCAGTGCACTCTCTGGACTCACAGTACTGCATCCCCAGTGGTGCCAGAGCACTCTCTGGACTCACTGCACTGCATCCCCAGTGGTGCCAGTGCACTCTCTGGACTCAAGGCACTGCATCCCCAGTGGTGCCAGTGCACTGTCTGGACTCACTGCACTGCATCCCCAGTAGTGCCAGGGTACTCTCTGGTCTCACTGTACTGCATCCCCAGTGGTGCCAAGACACTCTCTGGACTCACTGCACTGCATTGCCATTGGTGCCAGTGCACTCTCTGGACTCATTGCAGTGCATCCCCAGTGGTGCCAGTGCACTCTCTGGACTCACTGCACTGCATCCCCAGTGGTGCCAGTGCACTCTCTGGACTCACTGCAGTGCATCCCCAGTGGTGCCAGTGCACTCTCTGGACTCACTGCAGTGCATCCCCAGTGGTGCCAGTGCACTCTCTGGACTCACTGCACTGCATCCCCAGTGGTGCCAGGGCACTCTCTGGACTCACTGCACTGCATCCCCAGTGGTGTCAGTGACCTCTCTGGACTCAGTGCAGTGCATTCCCAGTGGTGCCAGTGCACTCTCTGGACTCACTGCACTGCATCCCCAATGGTGCCAGTGCACTCTTTGGACTCACTGCAGTGCATCCCGAGTGGTGCCACTGCACTCTCTGGACTCACTGCACTGCATCCCCAGTGGTGCCGGGGCAATCTCTGGACTCACTACAGTGCATCCCCAGTGGTGCCAGTGCCCTCTGTGGACTCACTGCACTACATCCCCAGTAGGGCCAGTGCACTCTCTGCACTCAGTGCACTGCATCCCCAGTGGTGCCAGTGAACTCTCTGGACTCACTGCACTGCATCCCCAGTGGTGCCAGTGCACTCTCTTGAGTCACTGCACTGCATCCCCAGTGGTGCCAGTGCACTCTCTGGACTCACTGCAGTGTATCCCCAGTGGTGCCAGTGCCCTCTCTGGACTCACTGCAGTGCATCCCCAATCGTACCAGTGCAATCTCTGGTCTCACTGCAGTGCATCCCCAGTGGTGCCAGTGCACACTCTGGACTCACTGCACTGCATCCCCAGTGGTGCAAGTGCACTCTCTGGACTCACTGCACTGCATCACCGGTGGTGCCAGTACACTCTCTGGACTCACTGCACTGCATCCCCAGTGGTGCCAGTGCGCTCTCTGGACTCACGGCAGTGCATCCCCATTGGTGCCAGTGCACTCTCTGGACTCACTGAAGTGATCCCCACTGTTGCCCGTGCACTCTCTGGACTCACTGCACTGCATCCCCAGTGGTGCCAGTGCACTCTCTGGACTCACAGCACTGCATCCCCAGTGGTGCCAGTGCACTCTCTGGACTCACTGCAGTGTATCCCCAGTGGTGCCAGTGCACTCTCTGGACTCACTGCAGTGCATCCCCAGTAGTGCCAGTGCACTCTCTGGACTCACTGCAGTGCATCCCCAGTGGTGCCAGTGCACTCTCTGGACTCACTGCACTGCATCCCCAGTGGTGCCAGTGCACTCTCTGGACTCACTGCACTGCATCCCCAGTGGTGCCAGTGCGCTCTCTTGAGTCACTGCAGTGCATCCCCAGTGATGCCAGTGCACTCCCTGGACTCACTGCATTGCATCCCAGGTGGTGCCAGTGCACTCTCTGGACTCCCTGCAGTGCATTCCCAATCGTTCCAGTGCACTCTAGGACTCATTGCAGTGCATCCCCAGTGGTGCCAGTGCACTCTCTGGACTCACGGCACTGCATCCCCAGTGGTGCCAGTGCACTCTCTGGACTCACTGCAGTGCATTCCCAGTGGTGCCAGTGCACTCTCTGGACTCACTGCACTGCATCCCCGGTGGTGCCAGTGCACTCTCTGTACTCACTGCAGTGCATACCCAGTGGTCCCAGTGCACTCTCTGGACTCACTGAAGTGCATCCCCAGTGGTGCCAGTGCACTCTCTGGACTCACTGCACTGCATCCCCAGTGGTGCCAGGGCACTCTCTGGACTCACTGCACTGCATCCCCAGTGGTGCCAGTGACCTCTCTGGACTCAGTGCACTGCATTCCCAGTGGTGCCAGTGCACTCTCTGGACTCACCGGGGTGCATCCCCTATAGTGCCAGTGCCCTCTCTGGACTCACTGCAGTGCATCCCCAGTGGTGCCAGTGCACTCTCTGGACTCACTGCACTGCATCCCCAGTGGTGCCAGTGCACTCTCTGGACTCACTGCACTGCATCCCCAGTGGTGCAAGTGCACTCTCTGGACTCACTGCACTGCATCCCCACTGGTGCCAGTGCACTCTCTGGACTCACTGCACTGCATCCCGACAGGTGCCAGTGCACTCTCTGGACTCACTGCGCTGCATCCCCAGTGGTGCCAGTGCACTCTCTGGACTCACTGCCCTGTATCCCCAGTGGTGCAAGTGCACTCTCTGGACTCACTGCACTGCATCCCCAGTGGTGCCAGTGCACTCTCTGGACTCACTGCACTGCATCCCCAGTGGTGCCAGTGCACTCTCTGGACTCACTGCAGTGCATCCCCAGTGGTGCCAGTGCACTCTCTGGACTCACTGCACTGCATCCCCAGAGGTGCCAGTGCACTCCCTGGACTCACTGCAGTGCATCCCCAGTGGTGCCAGTGCACTATCTGGACTCACTGCACTGCATCTCCAGCGGTGCCAGTGCACTCTCTGGACTCACTGCAGTGCATCCCCAGTGGTGCCAGTGCACTCTCTGGACTCACTGAACTGCATCCCAGGTGGTGCCAGTGCACTCTCTGGACTCACTGCACTGCATCCCCAGTGGTGCCAGTGCATTATCTGTACTCACTGCACTGCATCCTAGGTGGTGCCAGTGCACTCTCTGGACTCACTGCACTGCATCTCCAGCGGTGCCAGTGCACTCTCTGGACTCACTGCACTGCATCCCCAGTGGTGCCAGTGCACTCTCTGGACTCACTGCACTGCACCCCCAGTGGTGCCAGTGCACTCTCTGGACTCACTGCACTGCATCCCCAGTGGTGCCCGTGCACTCTCTGGACTCACTGCACTGCATCCCCAGGGGTGCCCGTGCACGCTCTGGACTCACTGCACTGCATCCCCAGTGGTGCCAGTGCACTCTCTGGACTCACTGCAGTGTATCCCCAGTGGTGCCAGTGCACTCTCTGGACTCACTGCAGTGCATCCCCAGTGGTGCCAGTGCACTCTCTGGACTCACTGCAGTGCATCCCCAGTGGTGCCAGTGCACTCTCTGGACTCACTGCACTGCATCCCCAGTGGGTCCAGTGCACTCTCTTGAGTCACTGCAGTGCATCCCCAGTGGTGCCAGTGCACTCTCTGGACTCACTGCAGTGCATCCCCAGTGGTGCCAGTGCACTCTCTGGACTCACTGCACTGCATCTTCAGTGGTGCCAGTGCACTCTCTGGACTCACTGCACTGCATCCCCAGTGGTGCCAGTGCGCTCTCTTGAGTCACTGCAGTGCATCCCCACTGGTGCCACTGCACTCCCTGGACTCACTGCATTGCATCCCAGGTGGTGCCAGTGCACTCTCTGGACTCCCTGCAGTGCATTCCCAATCGTTCCAGTGCACCCTAGGACTCATTGCAGTGCATCCCCAGTGGTGCCAGTGCACTCTCTGGACTCACGGCACTGCATCCCCAGTGGTGCCAGTGCACTCTCTGGACTCACTGCACTGCATCCCCAGTGGTGCCAGTGCACTCTCTGGACTCACTGCACTGCATCCCCGGTGGTGCCAGTGCACTCTCTGGACTCACTGCACTGCATCCCCAGTGGTGACAGTGTACTCTCTGGACCTGCCGGGGTGCATCCCCAGTGGTGCCAGTGAACTCTCTGGACTCACCGGGGTGCATCCCCAGTGGTGCCAGTGCACTCTATGGACTCACTGCACTGCATCCCCAGTGGTGCCAGTGACGTCTCTGGACTCACTGCACTGCACCCCCAGTGGTGCCAGTGCACTCTCTGGACTCACTGCACTGCATCCCCAGTGGTGCCAGTGCACTCTCTGGACTCACTGCACTGCATCCCCAGTGGTGCCAGTGCACTCTCTGTGATCACTGCACTGCATCCCCAGTGGTGCCAGTGCACTCTCTGGACTCACTGCACTGCATCCCCACTGGTGCCAGTGCACTCTCTGGACTCACTGCACTGCATCCCCAGTGGTGACAGTGCACTCTCTGGACTCACTGCACTGCATCCCCAGTGGTGCCAGTGCACTCTCTGAGCTCACTGCACTGCATCCCCAGTGGTGCCAGTGCACTCTCTGAGCTCACTGCACTGCATCCCCAGTGGTGCCAGTGCACTCTCTGGACTCACTTCACTGCATCCCCAGTGGTGCCACTGCACTCTCTGGACTCACTGCACTGCATCCCCAGTGGTGCCGGGGCACTCTCTGGACTCACTGCACTGCATTCCCAGTGGTGCCAGTACCCCCTGTGGACTCACTGCACTACATCCCCAGTGGAGCCAGTGCACTCTCTGCACTCACTGCACTGCATCCCCAGTGGTGCCAGTGAACTCTCTGGACTCACTGCACTGCATCCCCAGTGGTGCCAGTGCACTCTCTTGAGTCACTGCACTGCATCCCCAGTGGTGCCAGTGCACTCTCTGGACTCACTGCGCTGCATCCCCAGTGGTGCCAGTGCACTCTCTGGACTCACTGCAGTGCATCCCCAATCGTACCAGTGCAATCTCTGGTCTCACTGCAGTGCATCCCCAGTGGTGCCAGAGCACTCTCTGGACTCACTGCACTGCATCCCCAGTGGTGCCAGTGCACTCTCTGGACTTGCCGGGGTGCATCCCCAGTGGTGCCAGTGCACTCTCTGGACTCACCGGGGTGAATCCCCAGTGCTTCCAGTGCACTCTCTGGACTCACTGCAGTGCATCCCCAGTGGTGCCAGTGCACTCTCTGGACTCACTGCACTGCACCCCCAGTGGTGCCAGTGCACTCTCTGGACTCACCGCACTGCATCCCCAGTGGTGCCAGTGCACTCTCTGGACTCACTGCACTGCATCCCCAGTGGTGCCCGTGCACACTCTGGACTCACGGCACTGCATCCCCAGTGGTGCCAGTGCACTCTCTGGACTCACTGCACTGCATCCCCAGTGGTGCCAGTGCACTCTCTGGACTCACCGGGGTGCATCCCCAATAGTGCCAGTGCCCTCTCTGGACTCAGTGCACTGCATCCCCAGTGGTGCCAGTGCACTCTCTGACCTCACTGCACTGCATCCCCAGTGGTGCCAGTGCACTCTCTGGACTCACTGCACTGCATCCCCAGTGGTGCCAGTGCACTCTCTGGACTCACTGCACTGCATCCCCAGTGGTGCCAGTGACCTCTCTGGACTCACTGCACTGCATCCCCAGTGGTGCCAGTGCACTCTCGGGACTCACTGCACTGCATCCCCAAGGGTGCCAGTGCACTCTTTGGACTCACTGCACTGCATCCCCAGTGGTGCCACTGAACTCTCTGAACTCACTGCACTGCATCCCCAGTGGTGACGGGGCACTCTCTGGACTCACTGCACTGCATCCCCAGTGGTGCCAGTGCCCTCTGTGGACTCACTGCACTACATCCCCAATGGTGCCAGTGCACTCTCTGCACTCACTGCACTGCATCCCCAGTGGTGCCAGTGCACTCTCTGGACTCACTGCAGTGCATCCCCACTGGTGCCAGTGCACTCTCTGGAGTCACTGCACTGCATCCCCAGTGGTGCCAGTGCACTCTCTGGACTCACTGCAGTGCATCCCCAATCGTACCAGTGCAATCTCTGGTCTCACTGCAGTGCATCCCCAGTGGTGCCAGTGCACTCTCTGGACTCACTGCAGTGCATCCCCAGTGGTACCAGTGCACTCTCTGGAAGCACGGCACTGCATCCCCGGTGGTGCCAGTGCGCTCTCTGGACTCATTTCACTGCATCCCCGGTGGTGCCAGTGCGCTCTCTGGACTCACCGCACTGCAGCCCCAGTGGTGCCAGTGCACTCTCTGGACTCACTGCAGTGCATCCCCACTGGTGCCAGTGCACTCTCTGGACTCACTGCACTGCATCCCCAGTGGTGCCAGTGCACTCTCTGGACTCACTGCAGTGCATCCCCAATCGTACCAGTGCAATCTCTGGTCTCACTGCAGTGCATCCCCAGTGGTGCCAGAGCACTCTCTGGACTCACTGCACTGCATCCCCAGTGGTGCCAGTGCACTCTCTGGACTTGCCGGGGTGCATCCCCAGTGGTGCCAGTGCACTCTCTGGACTCACCGGGGTGAATCCCCAGTGCTGCCAGTGCACTCTCTGGACTCACTGCAGTGCATCCCCAGTGGTGCCAGTGCACTCTCTGGACTCACTGCACTGCACCCCCAGTGGTGCCAGTGCACTCTCTGGACTCACCGCACTGCATCCCCAGTGGTGCCAGTGCACTCTGTGGACTCACTGCACTGCATCCCCAGTGGTGCCCGTGCACACTCTGGACTCACGGCACTGCATCCCCAGTGGTGCCAGTGCACTCTCTGGACTCACTGCACTGCATCCCCAGTGGTGCCAGTGCACTCTCTGGACTCACCGGGGTGCATCCCCAATAGTGCCAGTGCCCTCTCTGGACTCAGTGCACTGCATCCCCAGTGGTGCCAGTGCACTCTCTGACCTCACTGCACTGCATCCCCAGTGGTGCCAGTGCACTCTCTGGACTCACTGCACTGCATCCCCACTGGTGCCAGTGCACTCTCTGGACTCACTGCACTGCATCCCCAGTGGTGCCACTGAACTCTCTGAACTCACTGCACTGCATCCCCAGTGGTGACGGGGCACTCTCTGGACTCACTGCACTGCATCCCCAATGGTGCCAGTGCCCTCTGTGGACTCACTGCACTACATCCCCAATGGGGCCAGTGCACTCTCTGCACTCACTGCACTGCATCCCCAGTGGTGCCAGTGCACTCTCTGGACTCACTGCAGTGCATCCCCAGTGGTGCCAGTGCACTCTCTGGAGTCACTGCACTGCATCCCCAGTGGTGCCAGTGCACTCTCTGGACTCACTGCAGTGCATCCCCAATCGTACCAGTGCAATCTCTGGTCTCACTGCAGTGCATCCCCAGTGGTGCCAGTGCACTCTCTGGACTCACTGCAGTGCATCCCCAGTGGTACCAGTGCACTCTCTGGAAGCACGGCACTGCATCCCCGGTGGTGCCAGTGCGCTCTCTGGACTCATTTCACTGCATCCCCGGTGGTGCCAGTGCGCTCTCTGGACTCACCGCACTGCATCCCCAGTGGTGCCAGTGCACTCTCTGGACTCACTGCAGTGCATCCCCACTGGTGCCAGTGCACTCTCTGGACTCACTGCACTGCACCCCCAGTGGTGCCAGTGCACTCTCTGGACTCACAGCACTGCATCCCCAGTGGTGCCAGTGCACACTCTGGACTCACTGCACTGCATCCCCAGTGGTGCCAGTGCACACTCTGGACTCACGGCACTGCATCCCCAGTGGTGCCAGTGCACTCTCTGGACTCACCCCACTGCATCCCCAGTGGTGCCAAGGCACTCTCTGGACTCACTGCACTGCATTGACATTGGTGCCAGTGCACTCTCTGGACTCACTGCACTGCATCCCCACTGGTGCCACTGCACTCTCTGGACTCACGGCACTGCATCACCAATCGTACCAGTGCAATCTCTGGTCTCACTGCAGTGCATCCCCAGTGGTGCCAGAGCACTCTCTGGACTCACTGCAGTGCATCCCCACTGGGGCCAGTGCACTCTCTGGACTCACCGCACTGCATCCCCAGTGGTGCCAGTGCACTCTGTGGACTCACTGCACTGCATCCCCAATGGTGCCCGTGCACACTCTGGACTCACGGCACTGCATCCCCAGTGGTGCCAGTGCACTCTCTGGACTCACTGCACTGCATCCCCAGTGGTGCCAGTGCACTCTCTGGACTCACAGGGGTGCATCCCCAATAGTGCCAGTGCCCTCTCTGGACTCAGTGCACTGCATCCCCAGTGGTGCCAGTGCACTCTCTGAGCTCACTGCACTGCATCCCCAGTGGTGCCAGTGCACTCTCTGGACTCACTGCACTGCATCCCCAGTGGTGACAGTGCACTCTCTGGACTCACTGCACTGCTTCCCCAGTGGTGCCAGTGACCTCTCTGGACTCACTGCACTGCATCCCCAGTGGTGCCAGTGCACTCTCGGGACTCACTGCACTGCATCCCCAAGGGTGCCAGTGCACTCTTTGGACTCACTGCACTGCATCCCCAGTGGTGCCGGGGCACTCTCTGGACTCACTGCACTGCATCCCCAGTGGTGCCAGTGCCCTCTGTGGACTCACTGCACTACATCCCCAATGGGGCCAGTGCACTCTCTGCACTCACTGCACTGCATCCCCAGTGGTGCCAGTGCACTCTCTGGACTCACTACAGTGCATCCCCAGTGGTGCCAGTGCACTCTCTGGACTCACTGCAGTGCATCCCCAATCGTACCAGTGAAATCTCTGGTCTCACTGCAGTGCATCCCCAGTGGTGCCAGTGCACTATCTGGAAGCACGGCACTGCATCCCCGGTGGTGCCAGTGCGCTCTCTGGACTCATTTCACTGCATCCCCGGTGGTGCCAGTGCGCTCTCTGGACTCACGGCACTGCATCCCCAGTGGTGCCAGTGCACTCTCTGGACTCACTGCAGTGCATCCCGACTGGTGCCAGTGCACTCTCTGGACTCATTGCACTGCACCCCCAGTGGTGCCAGTGCACTCTCTGGACTCACAGCACTGCATCCCCAGTGGTGCCAGTGCACTCTCTGGACTCACTGCACTGCATCCCCAGTGGTGCCAGTGCACACTCTGGACTCACGGCACTGCATCCCCAGTGGTGCCAGTGCACTCTCTGGACTCACTGCACTGCATCCCCAGTGGTGCCAGGGTACTCTCTGGACTCACTCCACTGCATCCCCAGTGGTGCCAAGGCACTCTCTGGACTCACTGCACTGCATTGACATTGGTGCCAGTGCACTCTCTGGACTCATTGCACTGCATCCCCAGTGGTGCCAGTGCACTCTCTGGACTCACGGCACTGCATCCCCAGTGGTGCCAGTGCACTCTCTGGACTCACTGCACTGCATCCCCACTGGTGCCAGTGCACTCTCTGGACTCACTGCACTGCATCCCCAGTGGTGCCAGGGCACTCTCTGGACTCACTGCACTGCATCCCCAGTGGTGCCAGTGACCTCTCTGGACTCAGTGCAGTGCATTCCCAGTGGTGCCAGTGCACTCTCTGGACTCACCGGGGTGCATCCTAAATAGTGCCAGTGCCCTCTCTGGACTCACTGCAGTGCATCCCCAGTGGTGCCAGTGCGCTCTCTGGACTCACCGCACTGCATCCCCAGTGGTGCCAGTGCACTCTCTGGACTCACTGCAGTGCATCCCCAGTGGTGCCAGTGCACTCTCTGGACTCATTTCACTGCATTCCCAGTGGTGCCAGTGCACTCTCTGGACTCATTTCACTGCATCCCCAGTGGTGCCAGTGCACTCTCTGGACTCACTGCACTGCATCCCCAGTGGTGCCAGTGCACTCTCTGAGCTCACTGCACTGCATCCCCAGTGGTGCCAGGGCACTCTCTGGACTCACTGCACTGCATTCCCAGTGGTGCCAGTGCACTCTCTGGACTCACTGCACTGCATCCCCAGTGGTGCCAGTGCACTCTCTGAGCTCACTGCACTGCATCCCCAGTGGTGCCAGTGCACTCTCTGAGCTCACTGCACTGCATCCCCAGTGGTGCCAGTGCATTCTCTGGACTCACTTCACTGCATCCCCAGTGGTGCCACTGCACTCTCTGGACTCACTGCACTGCATCCCCAGTGGTGCCGGGGCACTCTCTGGACTCACTGCACTGCATTCCCAGTGGTGCCAGTACCCTCTGTGGACTCACTGCACTACATCCCCAGTGGGGCCAGTGCACTCTCTGCACTCACTGCACTGCATCCCCAGTGGAGCCAGTGAACTCTCTGGACTCACTGCACTGCATCCCCAGTGGTGCCAGTGCACTCTCTTGAGTCACTGCACTGCATCCCCAGTGGTGCCAGTGCACTCTCTGGACTCACTGCGCTGCATCCCCAGTGGTGCCAGTGCACTCTCTGGACTCACTGCAGTGCATCCCCAATCGTACCAGTGCAATCTCTGGTCTCACTGCAGTGCATCCCCAGTGGTGCCAGAGCACTCTCTGGACTCACTGCACTGCATCCCCAGTGGTGCCAGTGCACTCTCTGGACTTGCCGGGGTGCATCCCCAGTGGTGCCAGTGCACTCTCTGGACTCACCGGGGTGAATCCCCAGTGCTGCCAGTGCACTCTCTGGACTCACTGCAGTGCATCCCCAGTGGTGCCAGTGCACTCTCTGGACTCACTGCACTGCACCCCCAGTGGGGCCAGTGCACTCTCTGGACTCACCGCACTGCATCCCCAGTGGTGCCAGTGCACTCTGTGGACTCACTGCACTGCATCCCCAGTGGTGCCCGTGCACACTCTGGACTCACGGCACTGCATCCCCAGTGGTGCCAGTGCACTCTCTGGACTCACTGCACTGCATCCCCAGTGGTGCCAGTGCACTCTCTGGACTCACCGGGGTGCATCCCCAATAGTGCCAGTGCCCTCTCTGGACTCAGTGCACTGCATCCCCAGTGGTGCCAGTGCACTCTCTGACCTCACTGCACTGCATCCCCAGTGGTGCCAGTGCACTCTCTGGACTCACTGCACTGCATCCCCAGTGGTGCCAGTGCACTCTCTGGACTCACTGCACTGCTTCCCCAGTGGTGCCAGTGACCTCTCTGGACTCACTGCACTGCATCCCCAGTGGTGCCAGTGCACTCTCGGGACTCACTGCACTGCATCCCCAAGGGTGCCAGTGCACTCTTTGGACTCACTGCACTGCATCCCCAGTGGTGCCACTGAACTCTCTGGACTCACTGCACTGCATCCCCAGTGGTGCCGGGGCACTCTCTGGACTCACTGCACTGCATCCCCAGTGGTGCCAGTGCCCTCTGTGGACTCTCTGCACTACATCCCCAATGGGGCCAGTGCACTCTCTGCACTCACTGCACTGCATCCCCAGTGGTGCCAGTGCACTCTCTGGACTCACTGCCGTGCATCCCCACTGGTGCCAGTGCACTCTCTGGACTCACTGCACTGCATCCCCAGTGGTGCCAGTGCACTCTCTGGACTCACTGCAGTGCATCCCCAGTGGTACCAGTGCACTCTCTGGACTCACTGCAGTGCATCCCCAATCGTACCAGTGCAATCTCTGGTCTCACTGCAGTGCATCCCCAGTGGTGCCAGTGCACTCTCTGGACTCACTGCAGTGCATCCCCACTGGTGCCAGTGCACTCTCTGGACTCACTGCAGTGCATCCCCACTGGTGCCAGTGCACTCTCTGGACTCACTGCAGTGCATCCCCACTGGTGCCAGTGCACTCTCTGGACTCACTGCACTGCATCCCCAATCGTACCAGTGCAATCTCTGGTCTCACTGCACTACATCCCCAATGGGGCCAGTGCACTCTCTGCACTCACTGCACTGCATCCCCAGTGGTGCCAGTGCACTCTCTGGACTCACTGCAGTGCATCCCCACTGGTGCCAGTGGACTCTCTGGACTCACTGCACTGCATCCCCAATGGGGCCAGTGCACTCTCTGCACTCACTGCACTGCATCCCCAGTGGTGCCAGTGCACTCTCTGGACTCACTGCAGTGCATCCCCAATCGTACCAGTGCAATCTCTGGTCTCACTGCAGTGCATCCCCAGTGGTGCCAGTGCACTCTCTGGACTCACTGCAGTGCATCCCCAGTGGTACCAGTGCACTCTCTGGAAGCACGGCACTGCATCCCCGGTGGTGCCAGTGCGCTCTCTGGACTCATTTCACTGCATCCCCAGTGGTGCCAGTGCGCTCTCTGGACTCACCGCACTGCATCCCCAGTGGTGCCAGTGCACTCTCTGGACTCACTGCAGTGCATCCCCACTGGTGCCAGTGCACTCTCTGGACTCACTGCACTGCACCCCCAGTGGTGCCAGTGCACACTCTGGACTCACTGCACTGCATCCCCAGTGGTGCCAGTGCACACTCTGGACTCACGGCACTGCATCCCCAGTGGTGCCAGTGCACTCTCTGGACTCACTCCACTGCATCCCCAGTGGTGCCAAGGCACTCTCTGGACTCACTGCACTGCATTGACATTGGTGCCAGTGCACTCTCTGGACTCACTGCACTGCATCCCCAGTGGTGCCAGTGCACTCTCTGAGCTCACTGCACTGCATCACCAATCGTACCAGTGCAATCTCTGGTCTCACTGCAGTGCATCCCCAGTGGTGCCAGAGCACTCTCTGGACTCACTGCAGTGCATCCCCACTGGTGCCAGTGCACTCTCTGGACTCACCGCACTGCATCCCCAGTGGTGCCAGTGCACTCTGTGGACTCACTGCACTGCATCCCCAGTGGTGCCCGTGCACACTCTGGACTCACGGCACTGCATCCCCAGTGGTGCCAGTGCACTCTCTGGACTCACTGCACTGCATCCCCAGTGGTGCCAGTGCACTCTCTGGACTCACCGGTGTGCATCCCCAATAGTGCCAGTGCCCTCTCTGGACTCAGTGCACTGCATCCCCAGTGGTGCCAGTGCACTCTCTGAGCTCACTGCACTGCATCCCCAGTGGTGCCAGTGCACTCTCTGGACTCACTGCACTGCATCCCCAGGGGTGACAGTGCACTCTCTGGACTCACTGCACTGCTTCCCCAGTGGTGCCAGTGACCTCTCTGGACTCACTGCACTGCATCCCCAGTGGCGCCAGTGCACTCTCGGGACTCACTGCACTGCATCCCCAAGGGTGCCAGTGCACTCTTTGGACTCACTGCACTGCATCCCCAGTGGTGCCGGGGCACTCTCTGGACTCACTGCACTGCATCCCCAGTGGTGCCAGTGCCCTCTGTGGACTCACTGCACTACATCCCCAATGGGGCCAGTGCACTCTCTGCACTCACTGCACTGCATCCCCAGTGGTGCCAGTGCACTCTCTGGACTCACTGCAGTGCATCCCCAGTGGTGCCAGTGCACTCTCTGGACTCACTACAGTGCATCCCCAGTGGTGCCAGTGCACTCTCTGGACTCACTGCAGTGCATCCCCAATCGTACCAGTGCAATCTCTGGTCTCACTGCAGTGCATCCCCAGTGGTGCCAGTGCACTCTCTGGACTCACTGCAGTGCATCCCCAGTGGTGCCAGTGCACTATCTGGAAGCACGGCACTGCATCCCCGGTGGTGCCAGTGCGCTCTCTGGACTCATTTCACTGCATCCCCGGTGGTGCCAGTGCGCTCTCTGGACTCACCGCACTGCATCCCCAGTGGTGCCAGTGCACTCTCTGGACTCACTGCAGTGCATCCCCAGTGGTGCCAGTGCACTCTCTGGACTCATTGCACTGCACCCCCAGTGGTGCCAGTGCACTCTCTGGACTCACAGCACTGCATCCCCACAGGTGCCAGTGCACTCTCTGGACTCACTGCACTGCATCCCCAGTGGTGCCAGTGCACACTCTGGACTCACGGCACTGCATCCCCAGTGGTGCCAGTGCACTCTCTGGACTCACTGCACTGCATCCCCAGTGGTGCCACGGTACTCTCTGGACTCACTCCACTGCATCCCCAGTGGTGCCAAGGCACTCTCTGGACTCACTGCACTGCATTGACATTGGTGCCAGTGCACTCTCTGGACTCATTGCACTGCATCCCCAGTGGTGCCAGTGCACTCTCTGGACTCACGGCACTGCATCCCCAGTGGTGCCAGTGCACTCTCTGGACTCACTGCACTGCATCCCCACTGGTGCCAGTGCACTCTCTGGACTCACTGCACTGCATCCCCAGTGGTGCCAGGGCACTCTCTGGACTCACTGCACTGCATCCCCAGTGGTGTCAGTGACCTCTCTGGACTCAGTGCAGTGCATTCCCGGTGGTGCCAGTGCACTCTCTGGACTCACCGGGGTGCATCCCAAATAGTGCCAGTGCCCTCTCTGGACTCACTGCAGTGCATCCCCAGTGGTGCCAGTGCGCTCTCTGGACTCACCGCACTGCATCCCCAGTGGTGCCAGTGCACTCTCTGGACTCACTGCAGTGCATCCCCAGTGGTGCCAGTGCACTCTCTGGACTCATTTCACTGCATTCCCAGTGGTGCCAGTGCACTCTCTGGACTCACTGCAGTGCATCCCCAGTGGTGCCAGTGCACTCTCTGGACTCACTGCACTGCATCCCCAGTGGTGCCAGTGCACTCTCTGAGCTCACTGCACTGCATCCCCAGTGGTGCCAGGGCACTCTCTGGACTCACTGCACTGCATTCCCAGTGGTGCCAGTGCACTCTTTGGACTCACTGCAGTGCATCCCGAGTGGTGCCACTGCACTCTCTGGACTCACTGCACTGCATCCCCAGTGGTGCCAGTGCACTCTCTGGACTCACTGCACTGCATCCCCAGTGGTGCCAGTGCACTCTCTGGACTCACTGCACTGCATCCCCAGTGGTGCCAGTGCACTCTCTGGACTCACTGCACTGCATCCCCAATCGTACCAGTGCAATCTCTGGTCTCTCTGCAGTGCATCCCTAGTGGTGCCAGGGTACTCTCTGGACTCACTGCACTGCATCCCCAGTGGTGCCAAGGCACTCTCTGGACTCACTGCACTGCATTGCCATTGGTGCCAGTGCACTCTCTGGACTCATTGCAGTGCATCCCCAGTGGTGCCAGTGCACTCTCTGGACTCACGGCAGTGCATCCCCAGTGGTGCCAGTGCACTCTCTGGACTCACTGCACTGCATCCCCAGTGGTGCCAGTGCACTCTCTGGACTCACTGCACTGCATCCCCAGTGGTGCCAGTGCACTCTCTGGACTCATTTCACTGCATCCCCAGTGGTGCCAGGGTACTCTCTGGACTCACTGCACTGCATCCCCAGTGGTGCCAAGGCACTCTCTGGACTCACTGCACTGCATCCCCAGTGGTGCCAGTGACCTCTCTGGACTCACTGCAGTGCATTCCCAGTGGTGCCAGTGCACTCTCTGGACTCACCGTGGTGCATCCCAAATAGTGCCAGTGCCCTCTCTGGACTCACTGCAGTGCATCCCCAGTGGTGCCAGTGCACTCTCTGGACTCACTGCACTGCATCCCCAGTGGTGACAGTGCACTCTCTGGACTCACTGCACTGCATCCCCAGTGGTGCCAGTGCCCTCTGTGGACTCACTGCACTACATCCCCAATGGGGCCAGTGCACTCTCTGCACTCACTGCACTGCATCCCCAGTGGTGCCAGTGCACTCTCTGGACTCACTGCAGTGCATCCCCAGTGGTGCCAGTGCACTCTCTGGACTCACTACAGTGCATCCCCAGTGGTGCCAGTGCACTCTCTGGACTCACTGCAGTGCATCCCCAATCGTACCAGTGCAATCTCTGGTCTCACTGCAGTGCATCCCCAGTGGTGCCAGTGCACTCTCAGGACTCACTGCAGTGCATCCCCAGTGGTGCCAGTGCACTCTCTGGAAGCACGGCACTGCATCCCCAGTGGTGCCAGTGCGCTCTCTGGACTCATTTCACTGCATCCCCGGTGGTGCCAGTGCGCTCTCTGGACACACCGCACTGCATCCCCAGTGGTGCCAGTGCACTCTCTGGACTCACTGCAGTGCATCCCCACTGGTGCCAGTGCACTCTCTGGACTCATTGCACTGCACCCCCAGTGGTGCCAGTGCACTCTCTGGACTCACAGCACTGCATCCCCACTGGTGCCAGTGCACTCTCTGGACTCACTGCACTGCATCCCCAGTGGTGCCAGTGCACACTCTGGACTCACGTCACTGCATCCCCAGTGGTGCCAGTGCACTCTCTGGACTCACTGCACTGCATCCCCAGTGGTGCCAGGGTACTCTCTGGACTCACTCCACTGCATCCCCAGTGGTGCCAAGGCACTCTCTGGACTCACTGCACTGCATCCCCAGTGGTGCCAGTGCACTCTCTGGACTCATTGCACTGCATCCCCAGTGGTGCCAGTGCACTCTCTGGACTCACGGCACTGCATCCCCAGTGGTGCCAGTGCACTCTCTGGACTCACTCCACTGCATCCCCACTGGTGCCAGTGCACTCTCTGGACTCACTGCACTGCATCCCCAGTGGTGCCAGGGCACTCTCTGGACTCACTGCACTGCATCCCCAGTGGTGTCAGTGACCTCTCTGGACTCAGTGCAGTGCATTCCCGGTGGTGCCAGTGCACTCTCTGGACTCACCGGGGTGCATCCCAAATAGTGCCAGTGCCCTCTCTGGACTCACTGCAGTGCATCCCCAGTGGTGCCAGTGCGCTCTCTGGACTCACCGCACTGCATCCCCAGTGGTGCCAGTGCACTCTCTGGACTCACTGCAGTGCATCCCCAGTGGTGCCAGTGCACTCTCTGGACTCATTTCACTGCATTCCCAGTGGTGCCAGTGCACTCTCTGGACTCACTGCAGTGCATCCCCAGTGGTGCCAGTGCACTCTCTGGACTCACTGCACTGCATCCCCAGTGGTGCCAGTGCACTCTCTGAGCTCACTGCACTGCATCCCCAGTGGTGCCAGGGCACTCTCTGGACTCACTGCACTGCATTCCCAGTGGTGCCAGTGCACTCTCTGGACTCACTGCACTGCATCCCCAATGGTGCCAGTGCACTCTTTGGACTCACTGCAGTGCATCCCGAGTGGTGCCACTGCACTCTCTGGACTCACTGCACTGCATCCCCAGTGGTGCCAGTGCACTCTCTGGACTCACTGCACTGCATCCCCAGTGGTGCCAGTGCACTCTCTGGACTCACTGCACTGCATCCCCAGTGGTGCCAGTGCACTCTCTGGACTCACTGCACTGCATCCCCAATCGTACCAGTGCAATCTCTGGTCTCTCTGCAGTGCATCCCCAGTGGTGCCAGGGTACTCTCTGGACTCACTGCACTGCATCCCCAGTGGTGCCAAGGCACTCTCTGGACTCACTGCACTGCATTGCCATTGGTGCCAGTGCACTCTCTGGACTCACTGCACTGCATCCCCAGTGGTGCCAGTGCACTCTCTGGACTCACGGCAGTGCATCCCCAGTGGTGCCAGTGCACTCTCTGGACTCACTGCACTGCATCCCCAGTGGTGCCAGTGCACTCTCTGGACTCACTGCACTGCATCCCCAGTGGTGCCAGTGCACTCTCTGGACTCATTTCACTGCATCCCCAGTGGTGCCAGGGTACTCTCTGGACTCACTGCACTGCATCCCCAATGGTGCCAAGGCACTCTCTGGACTCACTGCACTGCATCCCCAGTGGTGCCAGTGACCTCTCTGGACTCACTGCAGTGCATTCCCAGTGGTGCCAGTGCACTCTCTGGACTCACCGTGGTGCATCCCAAATAGTGCCAGTGCCCTCTCTGGACTCACTGCAGTGCATCACCAGTGGTGCCAGTACACTCTCTGGACTCACTGCACTGCATCCCCAATCGTACCAGTGCAATCTCTGGTCTCTCTGCACTGCATCCCCAGTGGTGCCAAGGCACTCTCTGGACTCACTGCACTGCATTGCCATTGGTGCCAGTGCACTCTCTGGACTCATTGCAGTGCATCCCCAGTGCTGCCAGTGCACTCTCTGGACTCACTGCAGTGCATCCCCACTGGTGCCAGTGCACTCTCTGGACTCACTGCACTGCACCCCAGTGCTGCCAGTGCACTCTCTGGACTCACAGCACTGCATCCCCACTGGTGCCAGTGCACTCTCTGGACTCACTGCACTGCATCCCTAGTGGTGCCAGTGCACACTCTGGACTCACTGCACTGCATCCCCAGTGGTGCCAGTGCACTCTCTGGACTCACTGCACTGCATCCCCAGTGGTGCCAGGGTACTCTCTGGACTCACTCCACTGCATCCCCAGTGGTGCCAAGGCACTCTCTGGACTCACGGGACTGCATTGACATTGGTGCCAGTGCACTCTCTGGACTCATTGCACTGCATCCCCAGTGGTGCCAGTGCACTCTCTGGACTCACGGCACTGCATCCCCAGTGGTGCCAGTGCACTCTCTGGACTCACTGCACTGCATCCCCAGTGGTGCCAGTGCACTCTCTGGACTCACTGCACTGCATCCCCAGTGGTGCCAGGGCACTCTCTGGACTCACTGCACTGCATCCCCAGTGGTGCCAGTGACCTCTCTGGACTCAGTGCAGTGCATCCCCAGTGGTGCCAGTGCGCTCTCTGGACTCACCGCACTGCATCCCCAGTGGTGCCAGTGCACTCTCTGGACTCACTGCAGTGCATCCCCAGTAGTGCCAAGGCACTCTCTGGACTCACTGCACTGCATTCCCAGTGGTGCCAGGGTACTCTCTGGACTCACTGCAGTGCATCCCCAGTGGTGCCAGTGCACTCTCTGGACTCACTGCACTGCATCCCCAGTGGTGCCAGTGCACTCTCTGAGATCACTGCACTGCATCCCCAGTGGTGCCAGTGCACTCTCTGGACTCACTGCACTGCATCCCCAGTGGTGCCAGTGCACTCTCTGGACTCACTGCACTGCATCCCCAGTGGTGCCAGTGCACTCTCTGGACTCACTGCACTGCATCCCCAGTGGTGCCAGTGCACTCTCTGGACTCACTGCACTGCATCCCCAATCGTACCAGTGCAATCTCTGGTTTCTCTGCAGTGCATCCCCAGTGGTGCCAGGGTACTCTCTGGACTCACTGCACTGCATCCCCTGTGGTGCCAAGGCACTCTCTGGACTCACTGCACTGCATCTCCAGTGGTGCCAGTGCACTCTCTGGACTCATTGCAGTGCATCCCCAGTGGTGCCAGTGCACTCTCTGGAGTCACTGCACTGCATCCCCAGTGGTGCCAGTGCACTCTCTGGACTCACTGCACTGCATCCCCAGTGGTGCCAGTGCACTCTCTCGACTTACTGCACTGCATCCCCAGTGGTTCCAGTGCACTCTCTGGACTCACTACACTGCATCCCCAGTGGTGCCAGGGCACTCTCTGGACTCACTGCACTGCATCCCCACTGGTGCCAGTGCACTCTCTGGACTCACTGCACTGCATTCCCAGTGGTGCCAGTGCACTCTCTGGACTCACTGCACTGCATCCCCAATGGTGCCAGTGCACTCTCTGGACTCACTGCAGTGCATCCCCAGTGGTGCCCGTGCACTCTCTGGACGCACTGCGCTGCATCCCCAGTGGTGCCAGTGCACTCTCTGGACTCACTGCACTGCATCCCCAGTGGTGCCAGTGCACTCTCTGGACTCACTGCACTGCATCCCCAGTGGTGCCAGTGCGCTCTCTTGAGTCACTGCACTGCATCCCCACTGGTGCCACTGCAATCTCTGGTCTCACTGCAGTGCATCCCCAGTGGTGCCAGTGCACTCTCTGGACTCATTGCACCACATCCCCAGTGGTGCCAGTGCACTCTCTGGACTCACTGCACTGCATCCCCAGTGGTGACAGTGCACTCTCTGGACTCACTGCCGGGGTGCATCCCCAGTGGTGCCAGTGCACTCTCTGGACTCACTGCACTGCATCCCCTGTGGTGCCAGTGCACTCTCTGGACTCACTGCACTGCATCCCCAGTGGTGCCAGTGCACTCTCTGGACTCACTGCACTGCATCCCCAGTGGTGACAGTGCACTCTCTGGACCTGCCGGGGTGCATCCCCAGTGGTGCCAGTGCACTCTCTGGACTCACTGCACTGCATCCCCAGTGGTGCCAGTGCACTCTCTGGACTCACTGCACTGCATCCCCAGTGGTGCCAGTGAACTCTCTGGACTCACTGCACTGCACCCCCAGTGGTGCCAGTGCACTCTCTGGACTCACTGCACTGCATCCCCAGTGGTGCCAGTGCACTCTCTGGACTCACTGCAGTGCATCCCCAGTGGTGCCAGTGCACTCTCTGGAATCACTGCACTGCATCCCCAGTGGTGCCAGTGCACTCTCTGAGCTCACTGCACTGCATCCCCAGTGGTGCCAGTGCACTCTGTGGACTCACTGCACTGCATCCCCAGTGGTGCCAGTGCACTCTCTGGACTCACTGCACTGCATCCCCAGTGGTGACAGTGCACTCTGTGGACTCACTGCACTGCATCCCCAGTGGTGCCAGTGCACTCTCTGGACTCACTGCACTGCATCCCCAGTGGTGACAGTGCACTCTCTGGACTCACTGCAGTGCATCCCCAGTGGTGCCAGTGCACTCTCTGAGCTCACTGCACTGCATCCCCAGTGGTGCCAGTGCACTCTCTGGACTCACCGGGGTGCATCCCCAGTGGTGCCAGTGCACTCTCTGGACTCACTTCACTGCATCCCCAGTGGTGCCAGTGCACTCTCTGGACTCACTGCACTGCATCCCCAGTGGTGCCGGGGCACTCTCTGGACTCACTGCAGTGCATCCCCAGTGCTGCCAGTACCCTCTGTGGACTCACTGCACTACATCCCCTGTGGGGCCAGTGCACTCTCTGCACTCACTGCACTGCATCCCCAGTGGTGCCAGTGAACTCTCTGGACTGACTGCACTGCATCCCCAGTGGTGCCAGTGCACTCTCTTGAGTCACTGCACTGCATCCCCAGTGGTGCCAGTGCACTCTCTGGACTCACTGCGCTGCATCCCCAGTGGTGCCAGTGCACTCTCTGGACTCACTGCACTGCATCCCCAATCGTACCAGTGCAATCTCTGGTCTCACTGCAGTGCATCCCCAGTGGTGCCAGAGCACTCTCTGGACTCACTGCACTGCATCCCCAGTGGTGCCAGTGCACTCTCTGGACTTGCCGGGGTGCATCCCCAGTGGTGCCAGTGCACTCTCTGGACTCACCGGGGTGAATCCCCAGTGGTGCCAGTGCACTCTCTGGACTCACTGCAGTGCATCCCCAGTGGTGCCAGTGCACTCTCTGGACTCACTGCACTGCACCCCCAGTGGTGCCAGTGCACTCTCTGGACTCACTGCACTGCATCCCCAGTGGTGCCAGTGCACTCTCTGCACTCACTGCACTGCATCCCCAGTGGTGCCAGTGCACACTCTGGACTCACGGCACTGCATCCCCAGTGGTGCCAGTGCACTCTCTGGACTCACTGCACTGCATCCCCAGTGGTGCCAGTGCACTCTCTGGACTCACAGAGGTGCATCCCCAATAGTGCCAGTGCCCTCTCTGGACTCAGTGCACTGCATCCCCAGTGGTGCCAGTGCACTCTCTGAGCTCACTGCACTGCATCCCCAGTGGTGCCAGTGCACTCTCTGGACTCACTGCACTGCATCCCCAGTGGTGACAGTGCACTCTCTGGACTCACTGCACTGCTTCCCAGTGGTGCCAGTGACCTCTCTGGACTCACTGCACTGCATCCCCAGTGGTGCCAGTGCACTCTCTGGACTCACTGCACTGCATCCCCAAGGGTGCCAGTGCACTCTTTGGACTCACTGCACTGCATCCCCAGTGGTGCCGGGGCACTCTCTGGACTCACTGCACTGCATCCCCAGTGGTGCCAGTGCCCTCTGTGGACTCACTGCACTACATCCCCAATGGGGCCAGTGCACTCTCTGCACTCACTGCACTGCATCCCCAGTGGTGCCAGTGCACTCTCTGGACTCACTGCAGTGCATCCCCAGTGGTGCCAGTGCACTCTCTGGACTCACTACAGTGCATCCCCAGTGGTGCCAGTGCACTCTCTGGACTCACTGCAGTGCATCCCCAATCGTACCAGTGCAATCTCTGGTCTCACTGCAGTGCATCCCCAGTGGTGCCAGTGCACTCTCTGGACTCACTGCAGTGCATCCCCAGTGGTGCCAGTGCACTATCTGGAAGCACTGCACTGCATCCCCGGTGGTGCCAGTGCGCTCTCTGGACTCATTTCACTGCATCCCCGGTGGTGCCAGTGCGCTCTCTGGACTCACCGCACTGCATCCCCAGTGGTGCCAGTGCACTCTCTGGACTCACTGCAGTGCATCCCCACTGGTGCCAGTGCACTCTCTGGACTCATTGCACTGCACCCCCAGTGGTGCCAGTGCACTCTCTGGACTCACAGCACTGCATCCCCACTGGTGCCAGTGCACTCTCTGGACTCACTGCACTGCATCCCCAGTGGTGCCAGTGCACACTCTGGACTCACGGCACTGCATCCCCAGTGGTGCCAGTGCACTCTCTGGACTCACTGCACTGCATCCCCAGTGGTGCCAGGGTACTCTCTGGACTCACTCCACTGCATCCCCAGTGGTGCCAAGGCACTCTCTGGACTCACTGCACTGCATTGACATTGGTGCCAGTGCACTCTCTGGACTCATTGCACTGCATCCCCAGTGGTGCCAGTGCACTCTCTGGACTCACGGCACTGCATCCCCAGTGGTGCCAGTGCACTCTCTTGACTCACCGGGGTGCATCCCAAATAGTGCCAGTGCCCTCTCTGGACTCACTGCAGTGCATCCCCAGTGGTGCCAGTGCGCTCTCTGGACTCACCGCACTGCATCCCCAGTGGTGCCAGTGCACTCTCTGGACTCACTGCAGTGCATCCCCAGTGGTGCCAGTGCACTCTCTGGACTCATTTCACTGCATTCCCAGTGGTGCCAGTGCACTCTCTGGACTCACTGCAGTGCATCCCCAGTGGTGCCAGTGCACTCTCTGAGCTCACTGCACTGCATCCCCAGTGGTGCCAGGGCACTCTCTGGACTCACTGCACTGCATTCCCAGTGGTGCCAGTGCACTCTCTGGACTCACTGCACTGCATCCCCAGTGGTGCCAGTGCACTCTCTGAGCTCACTGCACTGCATCCCCAGTGGTGCCAGTGCACTCTCTGAGCTCACTGCACTGCATCCCCAGTGGTGCCAGTGCATTCTCTGGACTCACTTCACTGCATCCCCAGTGGTGCCACTGCACTCTCTGGACTCACTGCACTGCATCCCCAGTGGTGCCGGGGCACTCTCTGGACTCACTGCACTGCATTCCCAGTGGTGCCAGTACCCTCTGTGGACTCACTGCACTACATCCCCAGTGGGGCCAGTGCACTCTCTGCACTCACTGCACTGCATCCCCAGTGGTGCCAGTGAACTCTCTGGACTCACTGCACTGCATCCCCAGTGGTGCCAGTGCACTCTCTTGAGTCACTGCACTGCATCCCCAGTGGTGCCAGTGTACTCTCTGGACTCACTGCGCTGCATCCCCAGTGGTGCCAGTGCACTCTCTGGACTCACTGCAGTGCATCCCCAATCGTACCAGTGCAATCTCTGGTCTCACTGCAGTGCATCCCCAGTGGTGCCAGAGCACTCTCTGGACTCACTGCACTGCATCCCCAGTGGTGCCAGTACACTCTCTGGACTTGCCGGGGTGCATCCCCAGTGGTGCCAGTGCACTCTCTGGACTCACCAGGGTGAATCCCCAGTGGTGCCTGTGCACTCTCTGGACTCACTGCAGTGCATCCCCAGTGGTGCCAGTGCACTCTCTGGACTCACTGCACTGCACCCCCAGTGGTGCCAGTGCACTCTCTGGACTCACTGCACTGCATCCCCAGTGGTGCCAGTGCACTCTGTGGACTCACTGCACTGCATCCCCAGTGGTGCCCCTGCACACTCTGGACTCACGGCAGTGCATCCCCAGTGGTGCCAGTGCACTCTCTGGACTCACTGCACTGCATCCCCAGTGGTGCCAGTGCACTCTCTGGACTCACCGGGGTGCATCCCCAATAGTGCCAGTGCCCTCTCTGGACTCAGTGCACTGCATCCCCAGTGGTGCCAGTGCACTCTCTGACCTCACTGCACTGCATCCCCAGTGGTGCCAGTGCACTCTCTGGACTCACTGCACTGCATCCCCAGTGGTGCCAGTGCACTCTCTGGACTCACTGCACTGCTTCCCCAGTGGTGCCAGTGACCTCTCTGGACTCACTGCACTGCATCCCCAGTGGTGCCAGTGCACTCTCGGGACTCACTGCACTGCATCCCCAAGGGTGCCAGTGCACTCTTTGGACTCACTGCACTGCATCCCCAGTGGTGCCACTGAACTCTCTGGACTCACTGCACTGCATCCCCAGTGGTGCCGGGGCACTCTCTGGACTCACTGCACTGCATCCCCAGTGGTGCCAGTGCCCTCTGTGGACTCACTGCACTACATCCCCAATGGGGCCAGTGCACTCGCTGCACTCACTGCACTGCATCCCCAGTGGTGCCAGTGCACTCTCTGGACTCACTGCAGTGCATCCCCACTGGTGCCAGTGCACTCTCTGGACTCACTGCACTGCATCCCCAGTGGTGCCAGTGCACTCTCTGGACTCACTGCAGTGCATCCCCAGTGGTACCAGTGCACTCTCTGGACTCACTGCAGTGCATCCCCAATCGTACCAGTGCAATCTCTGGTCTCACTGCAGTGCATCCCCAGTGGTGCCAGTGCACTCTCTGGACTCACTGCAGTGCATCCCCACTGGTGCCAGTGCACTCTCTGGACTCACTGCAGTGCATCCCCACTGGTGCCAGTGCACTCTCTGGACTCACTGCAGTGCATCCCCAGTGGTGCCAGTGCACTCTCTGGACTCACTGCACTGCATCCCCAGTGGTGCCGGGGCACTCTCTGGACTCACTGCAGTGCATCCCCAGTGGTGCCAGTACCCTCTGTGGACTCACTGCACTACATCCCCTGTGGGGCCAGTGCACTCTCTGCACTCACTGCACTGCATCCCCAGTGGTGCCAGTGAACTCTCTGGACTGACTGCACTGCATCCCCAGTGGTGCCAGTGCACTCTCTTGAGTCACTGCACTGCATCCCCAGTGGTGCCAGTGCACTCTCTGGACTCACTGCGCTGCATCCCCAGTGGTGCCAGTGCACTCTCTGGACTCACTGCACTGCATCCCCAATCGTACCAGTGCAATCTCTGGTCTCACTGCAGTGCATCCCCAGTGGTGCCAGAGCACTCTCTGGACTCACTGCACTGCATCCCCAGTGGTGCCAGTGTACTCTCTGGACTTGCCGGGGTGCATCCCCAGTGGTGCCAGTGCACTCTCTGGACTCACCGGGGTGAATCCCCAGTGGTGCCAGTGCACTCTCTGGACTCACTGCAGTGCATCCCCAGTGGTGCCAGTGCACTCTCTGGACTCACTGCACTGCACCCCCAGTGGTGCCAGTGCACTCTCTGGACACACTGCACTGCATCCCCAGTGGTGCCAGTGCACTCTCTGCACTCACTGCACTGCATCCCCAGTGGTGCCAGTGCACACTCTGGACTCACGGCACTGCATCCCCAGTGGTGCCAGTGCACTCTCTGGACTCACTGCACTGCATCCCCAGTGGTGCCAGTGCACTCTCTGGACTCACAGGGGTGCATCCCCAATAGTGCCAGTGCCCTCTCTGGACTCAGTGCACTGCATCCCCAGTGGTGCCAGTGCACTCTCTGAGCTCACTGCACTGCATCCCCAGTGGTGCCAGTGACCTCTCTGGACTCACTGCACTGCATCCCCAGTGGTGCCAGTGCACTCTCGGGACTCACTGCACTGCATCCCCAAGGGTGCCAGTGCACTCTTTGGACTCACTGCACTGCATCCCCAGTGGTGCCGGGGCACTCTCTGGACTCACTGCACTGCATCCCCAGTGGTGCCAGTGCCCTCTGTGGACTCACTGCACTACATCCCCAATGGGGCCAGTGCACTCTCTGCACTCACTGCACTGCATCCCCAGTGGTGCCAGTGCACTCTCTGGACTCACTGCAGTGCATCCCCAGTGGTGCCAGTGCACTCTCTGGACTCACTACAGTGCATCCCCAGTGGTGCCAGTGCACTCTCTGGACTCACTGCAGTGCATCCCCAATCGTACCAGTGCAATCTCTGGTCTCACTGCAGTGCATCCCCAGTGGTGCCAGTGCACTCTCTGGACTCACTGCAGTGCATCCCCAGTGGTGCCAGTGCACTATCTGGAAGCACGGCACTGCATCCCCGGTGGTGCCAGTACGCTCTCTGGACTCATTTCACTGCATCCCCGGTGGTGCCAGTGCGCTCTCTGGACTCACCGCACTGCATCCCCAGTGGTGCCAGTGCACTCTCTGGACTCACTGCAGTGCATCCCCACTGGTGCCAGTGCACTCTCTGGACTCATTGCACTGCACCCCCAGTGGTGCCAGTGCACTCTCTGGACTCACAGCACTGCATCCCCACTGGTGCCAGTGCACTCTCTGGACTCACTGCACTGCATCCCCAGTGGTGCCAGTGCACACTCTGGACTCACGGCACTGCATCCCCAGTGGTGCCAGTGCACTCTCTGGACTCACTGCACTGCATCCCCAGTGGTGCCAGGGTACTCTCTGGACTCACTCCACTGCATCCCCAGTGGTGCCAAGGCACTCTCTGGACTCACTGCACTGCATTGACATTGGTGCCAGTGCACTCTCTGGACTCATTGCACTGCATCCCCAGTGGTGCCAGTGCACTCTCTGGACTCACGGCACTGCATCCCCAGTGGTGCCAGTGCACTCTCTGGACTCACTGCACTGCATCCCCACTGGTGCCAGTGCACTCTCTGGACTCACTGCACTGCATCCCCAGTGGTGCCAGGGCACTCTCTGGACTCACTGCACTGCATCCCCAGTGGTGTCAGTGACCTCTCTGGACTCAGTGCAGTGCATTCCCGGTGGTGCCAGTGCGCTCTCTTGACTCACCGGGGTGCATCCCAAATAGTGCCAGTGCCCTCTCTGGACTCACTGCAGTGCATCCCCAGTGGTGCCAGTGCGCTCTCTGGACTCACCGCACTGCATCCCCAGTGGTGCCAGTGCACTCTCTGGACTCACTGCAGTGCATCCCCAGTGGTGCCAGTGCACTCTCTGGACTCATTTCACTGCATTCCCAGTGGTGCCAGTGCACTCTCTGGACTCACTGCAGTGCATCCCCAGTGGTGCCAGTGCACTCTCTGAGCTCACTGCACTGCATCCCCAGTGGTGCCAGGGCACTCTCTGGACTCACTGCACTGCATTCCCAGTGGTGCCAGTGCACTCTCTGGACTCACTGCACTGCATCCCCAGTGGTGCCAGTGCACTCTCTGAGCTCACTGCACTGCATCCCCAGTGGTGCCAGTGCACTCTCTGAGCTCACTGCACTGCATCCCCAGTGGTGCCAGTGCATTCTCTGGACTCACTTCACTGCATCCCCAGTGGTGCCAATGCACTCTCTGGACTCACTGCACTGCATCCCCAGTGGTGCCGGGGCACTCTCTGGACTCACTGCACTGCATTCCCAGTGGTGCCAGTACCCTCTGTGGACTCACTGCACTACATCCCCAGTGGGGCCAGTGCACTCTCTGCACTCACTGCACTGCATCTCAGTGGTGCCAGTGAACTCTCTGGACTCACTGCACTGCATCCCCAGTGGTGCCAGTGCACTCTCTTGAGTCACTGCACTGCATCCCCAGTGGTGCCAGTGTACTCTCTGGACTCACTGCGCTGCATCCCCAGTGGTGCCAGTGCACTCTCTGGACTCACTGCAGTGCATCCCCAATCGTACCAGTGCAATCTCTGGTCTCACTGCAGTGCATCCCCAGTGGTGCCAGAGCACTCTCTGGACTCACTGCACTGCATCCCCAGTGGTGCCAGTACACTCTCTGGACTTGCCGGGGTGCATCCCCAGTGGTGCCAGTGCACTCTCTGGACTCACCGGGGTGAATCCCCAGTGGTGCCAGTGCACTCTCTGGACTCACTGCAGTGCATCCCCAGTGGTGCCAGTGCACTCTCTGGACTCACTGCACTGCACCCCCAGTGGTGCCAGTGCACTCTCTGGACTCACCGCACTGCATCCCCAGTGGTGCCAGTGCACTCTGTGGACTCACTGCACTGCATCCCCAGTGGTGCCCGTGCACACTCTGGACTCACGGCACTGCATCCCCAGTGGTGCCAGTGCACTCTCTGGACTCACTGCACTGCATCCCCAGTGGTGCCAGTGCACTCTCTGGACTCACCGGGGTGCATCCCCAATAGTGCCAGTGCCCTCTCTGGACTCAGTGCACTGCATCCCCAGTGGTTCCAGTGCACTCTCTGACCTCACTGCACTGCATCCCCAGTGGTGCCAGTGCACTCTCTGGACTCACTGCACTGCATCCCCAGTGGTGCCAGTGCACTCTCTGGACTCACTGCACTGCTTCCCCAGTGGTGCCAGTGACCTCTCTGGACTCACTGCACTGCATCCCCAGTGGTGCCAGTGCACTCTCGGGACTCACTGCACTGCATCCCCAAGGGTGCCAGTGCACTCTTTGGACTCACTGCACTGCATCCCCAGTGGTGCCACTGAACTCTCTGGACTCACTGCACTGCATCCCCAGTGGTGCCGGGGCACTCTCTGGACTCACTGCACTGCATCCCCAGTGGTGCCACTGCCCTCTGTGGACTCACTGCACTACATCCCCAATGGGGCCAGTGCACTCTCTGCACTCACTGCACTGCATCCCCAGTGGTGCCAGTGCACTCTCTGGACTCACTACAGTGCATCCCCACTGGTGACAGTGCACTCTCTGGACTCACTGCACTGCATCCCCAGTGGTGCCAGTGCACTCTCTGGACTCACTGCAGTGCATCCCCAGTGGTACCAGTGCACTCTCTGGACTCACTGCAGTGCATCCCCAATCGTACCAGTGCAATCTCTGGTCTCACTGCAGTGCATCCCCAGTGGTGCCAGTGCACTCTCTGGACTCACTGCAGTGCATCCCCACTGGTGCCAGTGCACTCTCTGGACTCACTGCAGTGCATCCCCACTGGTGCCAGTGCACTCTCTGGACTCACTGCAGTGCATCCCCACTGGTGCCAGTGCACTCTCTGGACTCACTGCAGTGCATCCCCAATCGTACCAGTGCAATCTCTGGTCTCACTGCACTACATCCCCAATGGGGCCAGTGCACTCTCTGCACTCACTGCACTGCATCCCCAGTGGTGCCAGTGCACTCTCTGGACTCACTGCAGTGCATCCCCACTGGTGCCAGTGGACTCTCTGGACTCACTGCACTGCATCCCCAATGGGGCCAGTGCACACTCTGGAGTCACTGCACTGCATCCCCAGTGGTGCCAGTGCACTCTCTGGACTCACTGCAGTGCATCCCCAATCGTACCAGTGCAATCTCTGGTCTCACTGCAGTGCATCCCCAGTGGTGCCAGTGCACTCTCTGGACTCACTGCAGTGCATCCCCAGTGGTACCAGTGCACTCTCTGGAAGCACGGCACTGCATCCCCGGTGGTGCCAGTGCGCTCTCTGGACTCATTTCACTGCATCCCCGGTGGTGCCAGTGCGCTCTCTGGACTCACCGCACTGCATCCCCAGTGGTGCCAGTGCACTCTTTGGACTCACTGCACTGCATCCCCAGTGGTGCCACTGCACTCTCTGGACTCACTGCACTGCATCACCAATCGTACCAGTGCAATCTCTGGTCTCACTGCAGTGCATCCCCAGTGGTGCCAGAGCACTCTCTGGACTCACTGCAGTGCATCCCCAGTGGTGCCAGAGCACTCTCTGGACTCACTGCACTGCATCCCCAGTGGTGCCAGTGCACACTCTGGACTCACGGCACTGCATCCCCAGTGGTGCCAGTGCACTCTCTGGACTCACTCCACTGCATCCCCAGTGGTGCCAAGGCACTCTCTGGACTCACTGCACTGCATTGACATTGGTGCCAGTGCACTCTCTGGACTCACTGCACTGCATCCCCAGTGGTGCCACTGCACTCTCTGGACTCACTGCACTGCATCACCAATCGTACCAGTGCAATCTCTGGTCTCACTGCAGTGCATCCCCAGTGGTGCCAGAGCACTCTCTGGACTCACTGCAGTGCATCCCCACTGGTGCCAGTGCACTCTCTGGACTCACCGCACTGCATCCCCAGTGGTGCCAGTGCACTCTGTGGACTCACTGCACTGCATCCCCAGTGGTGCCCGTGCACACTCTGGACTCACGGCACTGCATCCCCAGTGGTGCCAGTGCACTCTCTGGACTCACTGCACTGCATCCCCAGTGGTGCCAGTGCACTCTCTGGACTCACCGGTGTGCATCCCCAATAGTGCCAGTGCCCTCTCTGGACTCAGTGCACTGCATCCCCAGTGGTGCCAGTGCACTCTCTGAGCTCACTGCACTGCATCCCCAGTGGTGCCAGTGCACTCTCTGGACTCACTGCACTGCATCCCCAGGGGTGACAGTGCACTCTCTGGACTCACTGCACTGCTTCCCCAGTGGTGCCAGTGACCTCTCTGGACTCACTGCACTGCATCCCCAGTGGCGCCAGTGCACTCTCGGGACTCACTGCACTGCATCCCCAAGGGTGCCAGTGCACTCTTTGGACTCACTGCACTGCATCCCCAGTGGTGCCGGGGCACTCTCTGGACTCACTGCACTGCATCCCCAGTGGTGCCAGTGCCCTCTGTGGACTCACTGCACTACATCCCCAATGGGGCCAGTGCACTCTCTGCACTCACTGCACTGCATCCCCAGTGGTGCCAGTGCACTCTCTGGACTCACTGCAGTGCATCCCCAGTGGTGCCAGTGCACTCTCTGGACTCACTACAGTGCATCCCCAGTGGTGCCAGTGCACTCTCTGGACTCACTGCAGTGCATCCCCAATCGTACCAGTGCAATCTCTGGTCTCACTGCAGTGCATCCCCAGTGGTGCCAGTGCACTCTCTGGACTCACTGCAGTGCATCCCCAGTGGTGCCAGTGCACTATCTGGAAGCACGGCACTGCATCCCCGGTGGTGCCAGTGCGCTCTCTGGACTCATTTCACTGCATCCCCGGTGGTGCCAGTGCGCTCTCTGGACTCACCGCACTGCATCCCCAGTGGTGCCAGTGCACTCTCTGGACTCACTGCACTGCATCCCCAGTGGTGCCAGTGCACTCTCTGGACTCATTGCACTGCACCCCCAGTGGTGCCAGTGCACTCTCTGGACTCACAGCACTGCATCCCCACTGGTGCCAGTGCACTCTCTGGACTCACTGCACTGCATCCCCAGTGGTGCCAGTGCACACTCTGGACTCACGGCACTGCATCCCCAGTGGTGCCAGTGCACTCTCTGGACTCACTGCACTGCATCCCCAGTGGTGCCACGGTACTCTCTGGACTCACTCCACTGCATCCCCAGTGGTGCCAAGGCACTCTCTGGACTCACTGCACTGCATTGACATTGGTGCCAGTGCACTCTCTGGACTCATTGCACTGCATCCCCAGTGGTGCCAGTGCACTCTCTGGACTCACGGCACTGCATCCCCAGTGGTGCCAGTGCACTCTCTGGACTCACTGCACTGCATCCCCACTGGTGCCAGTGCACTCTCTGGACTCACTGCACTGCATCCCCAGTGGTGCCAGGGCACTCTCTGGACTCACTGCACTGCATCCCCAGTGGTGTCAGTGACCTCTCTGGACTCAGTGCAGTGCATTCCCGGTGGTGCCAGTGCACTCTCTGGACTCACCGGGGTGCATCCCAAATAGTGCCAGTGCCCTCTCTGGACTCACTGCAGTGCATCCCCAGTGGTGCCAGTGCGCTCTCTGGACTCACCGCACTGCATCCCCAGTGGTGCCAGTGCACTCTCTGGACTCACTGCAGTGCATCACCAGTGGTGCCAGTGCACTCTCTGGACTCATTTCACTGCATTCCCAGTGGTGCCAGTGCACTCTCTGGACTCACTGCAGTGCATCCCCAGTGGTGCCAGTGCACTCTCTGGACTCACTGCACTGCATCCCCAGTGGTGCCAGTGCACTCTCTGAGCTCACTGCACTGCATCCCCAGTGGTGCCAGGGCACTCTCTGGACTCACTGCACTGCATTCCCAGTGGTGCCAGTGCACTCTTTGGACTCACTGCAGTGCATCCCGAGTGGTGCCACTGCACTCTCTGGACTCACTGCACTGCATCCCCAGTGGTGCCAGTGCACTCTCTGGACTCACTGCACTGCATCCCCAGTGGTGCCAGTGCACTCTCTGGACTCACTGCACTGCATCCCCAGTGGTGCCAGTGCACTCTCTGGACTCACTGCACTGCATCCCCAATCGTACCAGTGCAATCTCTGGTCTCTCTGCAGTGCATCCCTAGTGGTGCCAGGGTACTCTCTGGACTCACTGCACTGCATCCCCAGTGGTGCCAAGGCACTCTCTGGACTCACTGCACTGCATTGCCATTGGTGCCAGTGCACTCTCTGGACTCATTGCAGTGCATCCCCAGTGGTGCCAGTGCACTCTCTGGACTCACGGCAGTGCATCCCCAGTGGTGCCAGTGCACTCTCTGGACTCACTGCACTGCATCCCCAGTGGTGCCAGTGCACTCTCTGGACTCACTGCACTGCATCCCCAGTGGTGCCAGTGCACTCTCTGGACTCATTTCACTGCATCCCCAGTGGTGCCAGGGTACTCTCTGGACTCACTGCACTGCATCCCCAATGGTGCCAAGGCACTCTCTGGACTCACTGCACTGCATCCCCAGTGGTGCCAGTGACCTCTCTGGACTCACTGCAGTGCATTCCCAATGGTGCCAGTGCACTCTCTGGACTCACCGTGGTGCATCCCAAATAGTGCCAGTGCCCTCTCTGGACTCACTGCAGTGCATCCCCAGTGGTGCCAGTGCACTCTCTGGACTCACTGCACTGCATCCCCAGTGGTGACAGTGCACTCTCTGGACTCACTGCACTGCTTCCCCAGTGGTGCCAGTGACCTCTCTGGACTCACTGCACTGCATCCCCAGTGGTGCCAGTGCACTCTCGGGACTCACTGCACTGCATCCCCAAGGGTGCCAGTGCACTCTTTGGACTCACTGCACTGCATCCCCAGTGGTGCCGGGGCACTCTCTGGACTCACTGCACTGCATCCCCAGTGGTGCCAGTGCCCTCTCTGCACTCATTGCACTACATCCCCAATGGGGCCAGTGCACTCTCTGCACTCACTGCACTGCATCCCCAGTGGTGCCAGTGCACTCTCTGGACTCACTGCAGTGCATCCCCAGTGGTGCCAGTGCACTCTCTGGACTCACTACAGTGCATCCCCAGTGGTGCCAGTGCACTCTCTGGACTCACTGCAGTGCCTCCCCAATCGTACCAGTGCAATCTCTGGTCTCACTGCAGTGCATCCCCAGTGGTGCCAGTGCACTCTCTGGACTCACTGCAGTGCATCCCCAGTGGTGCCAGTGCACTCTCTGGAAGCACGGCACTGCATCCCCGGTGGTGCCAGTGCGCTCTCTGGACTCATTTCACTGCATCCCCGGTGGTGCCAGTGCGCTCTCTGGACTCACCGCACTGCATCCCCAGTGGTGCCAGTGCACTCTCTGGACTCACTGCAGTGCATCCCCACTGGTGCCTGTGCACTCTCTGGACTCATTGCACTGCACACCCAGTGGTGCCAGTGCACTCTCTGGACTCACAGCACTGCATCCCCACTGGTGCCAGTGCACTCTCTGGACTCACTGCACTGCATCCCCAGTGGTGCCAGTGCACACTCTGGACTCACGTCACTGCATCCCCAGTGGTGCCAGTGCACTCTCTGGACTCACTGCACTGCATCCCCAGTGGTGCCAGGGTACTCTCTGGACTCACTCCACTGCATCCCCAGTGGTGCCAAGGCACTCTCTGGACTCACTGCACTGCATTGACATTGGTGCCAGTGCACTCTCTGGACTCATTGCACTGCATCCCCAGTGGTGCCAGTGCACTCTCTGGACTCACGGCACTGCATCCCCAGTGGTGCCAGTGCACTCTCTGGACTCACTGCACTGCATCCCCACTGGTGCCAGTGCACTCTCTGGACTCACTGCACTGCATCCCCAGTGGTGCCAGGGCACTCTCTGGACTCACTGCACTGCATCCCCAGTGGTGTCAGTGACCTCTCTGGACTCAGTGCAGTGCATTCCCGGTGGTGCCAGTGCACTCTCTGGACTCACCGGGGTGCATCCCAAATAGTGCCAGTGCCCTCTCTGGACTCACTGCAGTGCATCCCCAGTGGTGCCAGTGCGCTCTCTGGACTCACCGCACTGCATCCCCAGTGGTGCCAGTGCACTCTCTGGACTCACTGCAGTGCATCCCCAGTGGTGCCAGTGCACTCTCTGGACTCATTTCACTGCATTCCCAGTGGTGCCAGTGCACTCTCTGGACTCACTGCAGTGCATCCCCAGTGGTGCCAGTGCACTCTCTGGACTCACTGCACTGCATCCCCAGTGGTGCCAGTGCACTCTCTGAGCTCACTGCACTGCATCCCCAGTGGTGCCAGGGCACTCTCTGGACTCACTGCACTGCATTCCCAGTGGTGCCAGTGCACTCTCTGGACTCACTGCACTGCATCCCCAATGGTGCCAGTGCACTCTTTGGACTCACTGCACTGCATCCCCAGTGGTGCCAGTGCACTCTCTGGACTCACTGCACTGCATCCCCAGTGGTGCCAGTGCACTCTCTGGACTCACTGCACTGCATCCCCAGTGGTGCCAGTGCACTCTCTGGACTCACTGCACTGCATCCCCAATCGTACCAGTGCAATCTCTGGTCTCTCTGCAGTGCATCCCCAGTGGTGCCAGGGTACTCTCTGGACTCACTGCACTGCAGCCCCAGTGGTGCCAAGGCACTCTCTGGACTCACTGCACTGCATTGCCATTGGTGCCAGTGCACTCTCTGGACTCATTGCAGTGCATCCCCAGTGGTGCCAGTGCACTCTCTGGACTCACGGCAGTGCATCCCCAGTGGTGCCAGTGCACTCTCTGGACTCACTGCACTGCATCCCCAGTGGTGCCAGTGCACTCTCTGGACTCATTTCACTGCATCCCCAGTGGTGCCAGGGTACTCTCTGGACTCACTGCACTGCATCCCCAATGGTGCCAAGGCACTCTCTGGACTCACTGCACTGCATCCCCAGTGGTGCCAGTGACCTCTCTGGACTCACTGCAGTGCATTCCCAGTGGTGCCAGTGCACTCTCTGGACTCACCGTGGTGCATCCCAAATAGTGCCAGTGCCCTCTCTGGACTCACTGCAGTGCATCACCAGTGGTGCCAGTACACTCTCTGGACTCACTGCACTGCATCCCCAATCGTACCAGTGCAATCTCTGGTCTCTCTGCACTGCATCCCCAGTGGTGCCAAGGCACGCTCTGGACTCACTGCACTGCATTGCCATTGGTGCCAGTGCACTCTCTGGACTCATTGCAGTGCATCCCCAGTGCTGCCAGTGCACTCTCTGTACTCACTGCAGTGCATCCCCACTGGTGCCAGTGCACTCTCTGGACTCACTGCACTGCACCCCAGTGCTGCCAGTGCACTCTCTGGACTCACAGCACTGCATCCCCACTGGTGCCAGTGCACTCTCTGGACTCACTGCACTGCATCCCTAGTGGTGCCAGTGCACACTCTGGACTCACTGCACTGCATCCCCAGTGGTACCAGTGCACTCTCTGGACTCACTGCACTGCATCCCCAGTGGTGCCAGGGTACTCTCTGGACTCACTCCACTGCATCCCCAGTGGTGCCAAGGCACTCTCTGGACTCACGGGACTGCATTGACATTGGTGCCAGTGCACTCTCTGGACTCATTGCACTGCATCCCCAGTGGTGCCAGTGCACTCTCTGGACTCACGGCACTGCATCCCCAGTGGTGCCAGTGCACTCTCTGGACTCACTGCACTGCATCCCCAGTGGTGCCAGGGCACTCTCTGGACTCACTGCACTGCATCCCCAGTGGTGCCAGTGACCTCTCTGGACTCAGTGCAGTGCATCCCCAGTGGTGCCAGTGCGCTCTCTGGACTCACCGCACTGCATCCCCAGTGGTGCCAGTGCACTCTCTGGACTCACTGCAGTGCATCCCCAGTAGTGCCAAGGCACTCTCTGGACTCACTGCACTGCATTCCCAGTGGTGCCAGGGCACTCTCTGGACTCACTGCAGTGCATCCCCAGTGGTGCCAGTGCACTCTCTGGACTCACTGCACTGCATCCCCAGTGGTGCCAGTGCACTCTCTGAGATCACTGCACTGCATCCCCAGTGGTGCCAGGGCACTCTCTGGACTCACTGCACTGCATTCCCAGTGGTGCCAGTGCACTCTCTGGACTCACTGCACTGCATCCCCAATGGTGCCAGTGCACTCTTTGGACTCACTGCAGTGCATCCCGAGTGGTGCCACTGCACTCTCTGGACTCACTGCACTGCATCCCCAGTGGTGCCGGGGCACTCTCTGGACTCACTGCAGTGCATCCCCAGTGGTGCCAGTGCCCTCTGTGGACTCACTGAACTACATCCCCAGTAGGGCCAGTGCACTCTCTGGAATCACTGCACTGCATCCCCAGTGGTGCCAGTGAACTCTCTGGACTCACTGCACTGCATCCCCAGTGGTGCCAGTGCACTCTCTGGACTCACTGCACTGCATCCCCAGTGGTGCCAGTGCACTCTCTGGACTCACTGCACTGCATCCCCAGTGGTGCCAGTGCACTCTCTGGACTCACTGCACTGCATCCCCAATCGTACCAGTGCAATCTCTGGTTTCTCTGCAGTGCATCCCCAGTGGTGCCAGGGTACTCTCTGGACTCACTGCACTGCATCCCCTGTGGTGCCAAGGCACTCTCTGGACTCACTGCACTGCATCTCCAGTGGTGCCAGTGCACTCTCTGGACTCATTGCAGTGCATCCCCAGTGGTGCCAGTGCACTCTCTGGAGTCACTGCACTGCATCCCCAGTGGTGCCAGTGCACTCTCTGGACTCACTGCACTGCATCCCCAGTGGTGCCAGTGCACTCTCTCGACTTACTGCACTGCATCCCCAGTGGTTCCAGTGCACTCTCTGGACTCACTACACTGCATCCCCAGTGGTGCCAGGGCACTCTCTGGACTCACTGCACTGCATCCCCAGTGTTGCCAGTGACCTCTCTGGACTCAGTGCAGTGCATTCCCACTGGTGCCAGTGCACTCTCTGGACTCACCGGGGTGCATCCCAAATAGTGCCAGTGCACTCTCTGGACTCACTGCAGTGCATCCCCAGTGGTGCCAGTGCGCTCTCTGGATTCACCGCACTGCATCCCCAGTGGTGCCAGTGCACTCTCTGGACTCATTTCACTGCATCCCCAGTGGTGCCAGTACCCTCTCTGGACTCACTGCAGTGCATCCCCAGTGGTGCCAGTGCACTCTCTGGACTCACCGGGGTGCATCCCAAATAGTGCCAGTGCTCTCTCTGGACTCACTGCAGTGCATCCCCAGTGGTGCCAGTGCGCTCTCTGGACTCACCGTACTGCATCCCCAGTGGTGCCAGTGCACTCTCTGGACTCACTGCAGTGCATCCCCAGTGGTGCCAGTGCACTCTCTGGACTCATTTCACTGCATCCCCAGTGGTGCCAGTGCACTCTCTGGACTCACTGCACTGCATCCCCACTGGTGCCAGTGCACTCTCTGGACTCACTGCACTGCATTCCCAGTGGTGCCAGTGCACTCTCTGGACTCACTGCACTGCATCCCCAATGGTGCCAGTGCACTCTCTGGACTCACTGCAGTGCATCCCCAGTGGTGCCCGTGCACTCTCTGGACGCACTGCGCTGCATCCCCAGTGGTGCCAGTGCACTCTCTGGACTCACTGCACTGCATCCCCAGTGGTGCCAGTGCACTCTCTGGACTCACTGCACTGCATCCCCAGTGGTGCCAGTGCGCTCTCTTGAGTCACTGCACTGCATCCCCACTGGTGCCACTGCAATCTCTGGTCTCACTGCAGTGCATCCCCAGTGGTGCCAGTGCACTCTCTGGACTCATTGCACCACATCCCCAGTGGTGCCAGTGCACTCTCTGGACTCACTGCACTGCATCCCCAGTGGTGACAGTGCACTCTCTGGACTCACTGCCGGGGTGCATCCCCAGTGGTGCCAGTGCACTCTCTGGACTCACTGCACTGCATCCCCAGTGGTGCCAGTGCACTCTCTGGACTCACTGCACTGCATCCCCAGTGGTGCCAGTGCACTCTCTGGACTCACTGCACTGCATCCCCAGTGGTGACAGTGCACTCTCTGGACCTGCCGGGGTGCATCCCCAGTGGTGCCAGTGCACTCTCTGGACTCACTGCACTGCATCCCCAGTGGTGCCAGTGCACTCTCTGGACTCACTGCACTGCATCCCCAGTGGTGCCAGTGAACTCTCTGGACTCACTGCACTGCACCCCCAGTGGTGCCAGTGCACTCTCTGGACTCACTGCACTGCATCCCCAGTGGTGCCAGTGCACTCTCTGGACTCACTGCAGTGCATCCCCAGTGGTGCCAGTGCACTCTCTGGAATCACTGCACTGCATCCCCAGTGGTGCCAGTGCACTCTCTGAGCTCACTGCACTGCATCCCCAGTGGTGCCAGTGCACTCTGTGGACTCACTGCACTGCATCCCCAGTGGTGCCAGTGCACTCTCTGGACTCACTGCACTGCATCCCCAGTGGTGACAGTGCACTATGTGGACTCACTGCACTGCATCCCCAGTGGTGCCAGTGCACTCTCTGGACTCACTGCACTGCATCCCCAGTGGTGACAGTGCACTCTCTGGACTCACTGCAGTGCATCCCCAGTGGTGCCAGTGCACTCTCTGAGCTCACTGCACTGCATCCCCAGTGGTGCCAGTGCACTCTCTGGACTCACCGGGGTGCATTCCCAGTGGTGCCAGTGCACTCTCTGGACTCACTTCACTGCATCCCCAGTGGTGCCAGTGCACTCTCTGGACTCACTGCAGTGCATCCCCAGTGGTGCCCGTGCACTCTCTGGACGCACTGCGCTGCATCCCCAGTGGTGCCAGTGCACTCTCTGGACTCACTGCACTGCATCCCCAGTGGTGCCAGTGCACTCTCTGGACTCACTGCACTGCATCCCCAGTGGTGCCCGTGCACTCTCTGGACGCACTGCGCTGCATCCCCAGTGGTGCCACTGCAATCTCTGGTCTCACTGCAGTGCATCCCCAGTGGTGCCAGTGCACTCTCTGGACTCATTGCACCACATCCCAAGTGGTGCCAGTGCACTCTCTGGACTCACTGCACTGCATCCCCAGTGGTGACAGTGCACTCTCTGGACTCACTGCCGGGGTGCATCCCCAGTGGTGCCAGTGCACTCTCTGGACTCACTGCACTGCATCCCCAGTGGTGCCAGTGCACTCTCTGGACTCACTGCACTGCATCCCCAGTGGTGCCAGTGCACTCTCTGGACTCACTGCACTGCATCCCCAGTGGTGACAGTGCACTCTCTGGACCTGCCGGGGTGCATCCCCAGTGGTGCCAGTGCACTCTCTGGACTCACTGCACTGCATCCCCAGTGGTGCCAGTGCACTCTCTGGACTCACTGCACTGCATCCCCAGTGGTGCCAGTGAACTCTCTGGACTCACTGCACTGCACCCCCAGTGGTGCCAGTGCACTCTCTGGACTCACTGCACTGCATCCCCAGTGGTGCCAGTGCACTCTCTGGACTCACTGCAGTGCATCCCCAGTGGTGCCAGTGCACTCTCTGGAATCACTGCACTGCATCCCCAGTGGTGCCAGTGCACTCTCTGAGCTCACTGCACTGCATCCCCAGTGGTGCCAGTGCACTCTGTGGACTCACTGCACTGCATCCCCAGTGGTGCCAGTGCACTCTCTGGACTCACTGCACTGCATCCTCAGTGGTGACAGTGCACTCTGTGGACTCACTGCACTGCATCCCCAGTGGTGCCAGTGCACTCTCTGGACTCACTGCACTGCATCCCCAGTGGTGCCGGGGCACTCTCTGGACTCACTGCAGTGCATCCCCAGTGGTGCCAGTACCCTCTGTGGACTCACTGCACTACATCCCCTGTGGGGCCAGTGCACTCTCTGGACTCACTGCACTGCATCCCCAGTGGTGCCAGTGCACTCTCTGGACTCACTGCACTGCATTCCCAGTGGTGCCAGTGCACTCTCTGGACTCACTGCACTGCATCCCCAATGGTGCCAGTGCACTCTCTGGACTCACTGCAGTGCATCCCCAGTGGTGCCCGTGCACTCTCTGGACGCACTGCGCTGCATCCCCAGTGGTGCCAGTGCACTCTCTGGACTCACTGCACTGCATCCCCAGTGGTGCCAGTGCACTCTCTGGACTCACTGCACTGCATCCCCAGTGGTGCCGGTGCGCTCTCTTGAGTCACTGCACTGCATCCCCACTGGTGCCACTGCAATCTCTGGTCTCACTGCAGTGCATCCCCAGTGGTGCCAGTGCACTCTCTGGACTCATTGCACTGCATCCCCAGTGGTGCCAGTGCACTCTCTGGACTCACTGCACTGCATCCCCAGTGGTGACAGTGCACTCTCTGGACTCACTGCACTGCATCCCCAGTGGTGCCAGTGCACTCTCTGGACTCACTGCACTGCATCCCCAGTGGTGCCAGTGCACTCTCTGGACTCACTGCACTGCATCCCCAGTGGTGCCAGTGCACTCTCTGGACTCACTGCACTGCATCCCAAGTGGTGACAGTGCACTCTCTGGACCTGCCGGGGTGCATCCCCAGTGGTGCCAGTGCACTCTCTGGACTCACTGCACTGCATCCCCAGTGGTGCCAGTGCACTCTCTGGACTCACTGCACTGCATCCCCAGTGGTGCCAGTGAACTCTCTGGACTCACTGCACTGCACCCCCAGTGGTGCCAGTGCACTCTCTGGACTCACTGCACTGCATCCCCAGTGGTGCCAGTGCACTCTCTGGACTCACTGCAGTGCATCCCCAGTGGTGCCAGTGCACTCTCTGGAATCACTGCACTGCATCCCCAGTGGTGCCAGTGCACTCTCTGAGCTCACTGCACTGCATCCCCAGTGGTGCCAGTGCACTCTGTGGACTCACTGCACTGCATCCCCAGTGGTGCCAGTGCACTCTCTGGACTCACTGCACTGCATCCCCAGTGGTGACAGTGCACTCTGTGGACTCACTGCACTGCATCCCCAGTGGTGCCAGTGCACTCTCTGGACTCACTGCACTGCATCCCCAGTGGTGACAGTGCACTCTCTGGACTCACTGCAGTGCATCCCCAGTGGTGCCAGTGCACTCTCTGAGCTCACTGCACTGCATCCCCAGTGGTGCCAGTGCACTCTCTGGACTCACCGGGGTGCATCCCCAGTGGTGCCAGTGCACTCTCTGGACTCACTGCACTGCATCCCCAGTGGTGCCAGTGCACTCTCTGGACTCACTGCACTGCATCCCCAGTGGTGCCGGGGCACTCTCTGGACTCACTGCAGTGCATCCCCAGTGGTGCCAGTACCCTCTGTGGACTCACTGCACTACATCCCCTGTGGGGCCAGTGCACTCTCTGCACTCACTGCACTGCATCCCCAGTGGTGCCAGTGAACTCTCTGGACTGACTGCACTGCATCCCCAGTGGTGCCAGTGCACTCTCTTGAGTCACTGCACTGCATCCCCAGTGGTGCCAGTGCACTCTCTGGACTCACTGCGCTGCATCCCCAGTGGTGCCAGTGCACTCTCTGGACTCACTGCACTGCATCCCCAATCGTACCAGTGCAATCTCTGGTCTCACTGCAGTGCATCCCCAGTGGTGCCAGAGCACTCTCTGGACTCACTGCACTGCATCCCCAGTGGTGCCAGTGCACTCTCTGGACTTGCCGGGGTGCATCCCCAGTAGTGCCAGTGCACTCTCTGGACTCACCGGGGTGAATCCCCAGTGGTGCCAGTGCACTCTCTGGACTCACTGCAGTGCATCCCCAGTGGTGCCAGTGCACTCTCTGGACTCACTGCACTGCACCCCCAGTGGTGCCAGTGCACTCTCTGGACTCACTGCACTGCATCCCCAGTGGTGCCAGTGCACACTCTGGACTCACGGCACTGCATCCCCAGTGGTGCCAGTGCACTCTCTGGACTCACTGCACTGCATCCCCAGTGGTGCCAGGGTACTCTCTGGACTCACTGCACTGCATCCCTAGTGGTGCCAAGGCACTCTCTGGACTCACTGCACTGCATTGCCATTGGTGCCAGTGCACTCTCTGGACTCACTGCACTGCATCCCCAGTGGTGCCAGTGCACTCTCTGGACTCACTGCACTGCATCCCCAATCGTACCAGTGCAATCTCTGGTCTCACTGCAGTGCATCCCCAGTGGTGCCAGTGCACTCTCTGGACTCACTGCACTGCATCCCCAGTGGTGCCAGTGCACTCTCTGGACTCACTGCACTGCATCCCCAATCGTACCAGTGCAATCTCTGGTCTCACTGCAGTGCATCCCCAGTGGTGCCAGTGCAGTCTCTGGACTCACCGGGGTGCATCCCCAATAGTGCCAGTGCCCTCTCTGGACTCACTGCACTGCATCCCCAGTGGTGCCAGTGCACTCTCTGAGCTCACTGCACTGCATCCCCAGTGGTGCCAGTGCACTCTGTGGACTCACTGCACTGCATCCCCAGTGGTGCCAGTGCACTCTCTGGACTCACTGCACTGCATCCCCACTGGTGCCAGTGCACTCTCTGGACTCACTGCACTGCATCCCCAGTGGTGCCAGTGCACTCTCTGGACTCACTGCACTGCATCCCCAGTGGTGCCAGTGACCTCTCTGGACTCACTGCACTGCAACACCCAGTGGTGCCAGTGCACTCTCGGGACTCACTGCAGTGCATCCCCAGTGGTGCCAGTGCACTCTTTGGACTCACTGGGGTGCATCTCAAATAGTGCCAGTGCCCTCTCTGGACTCACTGCAGTGCATCCCCAGTGGTGCCAGTGCGCTCTCTGGACTCACCGCACTGCATCCCCAGTGGTGCCACTGAACTCTCTGGACTCACTGCACTGCATCCCCAGTGGTGCCGGGGCACTCTCTGGACTCACTGCACTGCATCCCCAGTGGTGCCAGTGCCCTTTGTGGACTCACTGCACAACATCCCCAGTGGGGCCAGTGCACTCTCTGCACTCACTGCACTGCATCCCCAGTGGTGCCAGTGCACTCTCTGGACTCACTGCACTGCATCCCCAGCGGTGCCAGTGCACTCTCTGGACTCACTGCACTGCATCCCCAATCGTACCAGTGCAATCTCTGGTCTCTCTGCAGTGCATCCCCAGTGGTGCCAGGGTACTCTCTGGACTCACTGCACTGCATCCCCAGTGGTGCCAAGGCACTCTCTGGACTCACTGCACTGTATTGCCATTGGTGCCAGTGCACTCTCTGGACTCATTGCAGTGCATCCCCAGTGGTGACAGTGCACTCTCTGGACTCACGGCACTGCATCCCCAGTGGTGCCAGTGCACTCTCTGGACTCACTGCACTGCATGCCCAGCGGTGCCAGTGCACTCTCTGGACTCACTGCACTGCATCCCCAATCGTACCAGTGCAATCTCTGGTCTCTCTGCAGTGCATCCCCAGTGGTGCCAGGGTACTCTCTGGACTCACTGCACTGCATCCCCAGTGGTGCCAAGGCACTCTCTGGACTCACTGGACTGTATTGCCATTGGTGCCAGTGCACTCTCTGGACTCATTGCAGTGCATCCCCAGTGGTGACAGTGCACTCTCTGGACTCACGGCACTGCATCCCCAGTGGTGCCAGTGCACTCTCTGGACTCACTGCACTGCATGCCCAGTGGTGCCAGTGCACTCTCTGGACTCACTGCACTGCATCCCCACTGGTGCCAGTGCACTCTCTGGACTCACTGCACTGCATCCCCAGTGGTGCCAGGGCACTCTCTGGACTCACTGCACTGCATCCCCAGTGGTGCCAGTGACCTCTCTGGACTCAGTGCAGTGCATTCCCAGTGGTGCCAGTGCACTCTCTGGACTCACCGGGGTGCATCCCAAATAGTGCCAGTGCCCTCTCTGGACTCACTGCAGTGCATCCCCAGTGGTGCCAGTGCGCTCTCTGGACTCACCGCACTGCATCCCCAGTGGTGCCAGTGCACTCTCTGGACTCACTGCAGTGCATCCCCAGTGGTGCCAGTGCACTCTCTGGACTCATTTCACTGCATCCCCAGTGGTGCCAGTGCACTCTCTGGACTCACTGCACTGCATCCCCACTGGTGCCAGTGCACTCTCTGGACTCACTGCACTGCATTCCCAGTGGTGCCAGTGCACTCTCTGGACTCACTGCACTGCATCCCCAATGGTGCCAGTGCACTCTTTGGACTCACTGCAGTGCGTCCCGAGTGGTGCCACTGCACTCTCTGGACTCACTGCACTGCATCCCCAGTGGTGCCGGGGCACTCTCTGGACTCACTGCAGTGCATCCCCAGTAGGGCCAGTGCACTCTCTGGACTCACTGCACTGCATCCCCAGTGGTGCCAGTGAACTCTCTGGACTCACTGCACTGCATCCCTAGTGGTGCCAGTGCACTCTCTTGAGTAACTGCACTGCATCCCCAGTGGTGCCAGTGCACTCTCTGGACTCACTGCACTGCATCCCCAGTGGTGCCAGTGCACTCTCTGGACTCACTGCACTACATCCCCAATCGTACCAGTGCAATCTCTCTGGACTCACTGCAGTGCATCCCCAGTGGTGCCAGTGCACTCTCTGGACTCACTGCACTGCATCCCCAGTGGTGCCAGTGACCTCTCTGGACTCACTGCACTGCACCACCAGTGGTGCCAGTGCACTCTCTGGACTCACCGCACTGCATCCCCAGTGGTGCCAGTGCACTCTCTGGACTCACTGCAGTGCATCCCCACTGGTGCCAGTGCACTCTCTGGACTCACTGCATTGCATCCCCAGTGGTGCCAGTGCACTCTCTGGACTCACTGCAGTGCATCCCCAGTGGTGCCAGTGCACTCTCTGGACTCACTGCAGTTCATCCCCAATGGTGCCAGTGCACTCTCTGGACTCACTGCACTGCATCCCCAGTGGTGCCAGTGCACTCTCTGGACTCACTGCACTGCATCCCCACTGGTGCCAGTGCACTCTCTGGACTCACTGCACTGCATCCCCAGTGGTGCCAAGGCACTCTCTGGACTCACTGCACTGCATTGACATTGGTGCCAGTGCACTCTCTGGACTCATTACAGTGCATCCCCAGTGGTGCCAGTGCACTCTCTGGACTCACTGCACTGCATCCCCAGTGGTGCCAGTGCACTCTCTGGACTCACTGCACTGCATCCCCAGTGGTGACAGTGCACTCTCTGGACTCACTGCACTGCATCCCTACTGGTGCCAGTGCACTCTCTGGACTCACTGCACTGCATCCCCAGTGGTGCCAGGGCACTCTCTTTGGACTCACTGCACTGCATCCCCAGTGGTGCCAGTGACCTCTCTGGACTCAGTGCAGTGCATTCCCAGTGGTGCCAGTGCACTCTCTGGACTCACTGCACTGCATCCCAAATAGTGCCAGTGCCCTCTCTGGACTCACTGCAGTGCATCCGCAGTGGTGCCAGTGCGCTCTCTGGACTCACCGCACTGCATCCCCAGTGGTGCCAGTGCACTCTCTGGACTCACTGCACTGCATCCCCCGTGGTGCCAGTGCACTCTCTGGACTCATTTCACTGCATTCCCAGTGGTGCCAGTGCACTCTCTGGACTCACTGCAGTGCATCCCCAGTGGTGCCAGTGCACTCTCTGGACTCACTGCACTGCATCCCCAGTGGTGCCAGTGCACTCTCTGAGCTCACTGCACTGCATCCCCAGTGGTGCCAGTGCACTCTCTGGACTCACTGCACTGCATTCCCAGTGGTGCCAGTGCACTCTCTGGACTCACTGCACTGCATCCCCAGTGGTGCCAGTGCACTCTTTGGACTCACTGCAGTGCATCCCGAGTGGTGCCACTGCACTCTCTGGACTCACTGCACTGCATCCCCAGTGGTGCCGGGGCACTCTCTGGACTCACTGCAGTGCATCCCCAGTGGTGCCAGTGCCCTCTGTGGACTCACTGAACTACATCCCCAGTAGGGCCAGTGCACTCTCTCTACTCACTGCACTGCATCCCTAGCGGTGCCAGTGCACTCTCTGGACTCACTGCACTGCATCCCCAGTGGTGCCAGTGCACTCTCTGGACTCACTGCACTGCATCCCCAGCGGTGCCAGTGCACTCTCTGGACTCACTGCACTGCATCCCCAATCGTACCAGTGCAATCTCTGGTCTCTCTGCCGTGCATCCCCAGTGGTGCCAGGGTACTCTCTGGACTCACTGCACTGCATCCCCAGTGGTGCCAAGGCACTCTCTGGACTCACTGCACTGTATTGCCATTGGTGCCAGTGCACTCTCTGGACTCATTGCAGTGCATCCCCAGTGGTGACAGTGCACTCTCTGGACTCACGGCACTGCATCCCCAGTGGTGCCAGTGCACTCTCGGGACTCACTGCACTGCATCCCCAGTGGTGCCAGTGCACTCTCTGGACTCACTGCACTGCATCCCCACTGGTGCCAGTGCACTCTCTGGACTCACTGCACGGCATCCCCAGTGGTGCCAGGGCACTCTCTGGACTCACTGCACTGCATCCCCAGTGGTGCCAGTGCACTCTCTGGACTCACTGCAGTGCATCCCCAGTGGTGCCAGTGCACTCTCTGGACTCATTTCACTGCATCCCCAGTGGTGCCAGTGCACTCTCTGGACTCACTGCACTGCATCCCCACTGGTGCCAGTGCACTCTCTGGACTCACTGCAGTGCATCCCCAGTGGTGCCAGTGCACTCTCTGGACTCACTGCACTGCATCTCCAGTGGTGCCAGTGCACTCTCTGGACTCACTGCACTGCATCCCCAGTGGTGCCAGTGCACTCTCTGGACTCACTGCACTGCATTCCCAGTGGTGCCAGTGCACTCTCTGGACTCACTGCACTGCATCCCCAATGGTGCCAGTGCACTCTTTGGACTCACTGCAGTGCGTCCCGAGTGGTGCCACTGCACTCTCTGGACTCACTGCACTGCATCCCCAGTGGTGCCGGGGCACTCTCTGGACTCACTGCAGTGCATCCCCAGTAGGGCCAGTGCACTCTCTGGACTCACTGCACTGCATCCCCAGTGGTGCCAGTGAACTCTCTGGACTCACTGCACTGCATCCCTAGTGGTGCCAGTGCACTCTCTTGAGTCACTGCACTGCATCCCCAGTGGTGCCAGTGCACTCTCTGGACTCACTGCACTGCATCACCAGTGGTGCCAGTGCACTCTCTGGACTCACTGCACTACATCCCCAATCGTACCAGTGCAATCTCTCTGGACTCACTGCAGTGCATCCCCAGTGGTGCCAGTGCACTCTCTGGACTCACTGCACTGCATCCCCAGTGGTGCCAGTGACCTCTCTGGACTCACTGCACTGCACCACCAGTGGTGCCAGTGCACTCTCTGGACTCACCGCACTGCATCCCCAGTGGTGCCAGTGCACTCTCTGGACTCACTGCAGTGCATCCCCACTGGTGCCAGTGCACTCTCTGGACTCACTGCATTGCATCCCCAGTGGTGCCAGTGCACTCTCTGGACTCACTGCAGTGCATCCCCAGTGGTACAAGTGCACTCTCTGGACTCACTGCAGTTCATCCCCAATGGTGCCAGTGCACTCTCTGGACTCACTGCACTGCACCCCAATGGTGGCAGTGCACTCTCTGGACTCACTGCACTGCATCTCCACTATTGCCAGTGCACTCTCTGGACTCACTGCAGTGCATTCCCAATGGTGCCAGTACACTCTCTGGACTCACTGCACTGCATCCCCAGTGGTGTCACTGCACTCTCTGGACTCACTGCACTGCATCCCCAGTAGTGCCTGGGCACTCTCTGGACTCACTGCACTGCATCCCCAGTGGTGCCAGTGCCCTCTGTGGACTCACTGCACTGCATGCCCAGTGGGGCCGGTGCACTCTCTGGACTTGCCGGGGTGCATCCCCAGTGGTGCCAGTGCACTCTCTGGACTCACCGGGGTGCATCCCCAGTGGTGCCAGTGCACTCTCTGGACTCACTGCACTGCATCCCCAGTGGTGCCAGTGCACACTCTGGACTCACTGCACTGCATCCCCAGTGGTGCCAGTGCACTCTCTGGACTCACAGCACTGCATCCCCAGTGGTGCCCGTGCACTCTCTGGACTCACTGCAGTGCATCCCCAGTGGTACCAGAGCACTCTCTGGACTCACTGCACTGCATCCCCAGTGGTGCAAGTGCACTCTCTGGACTCACTGCACTGCATCCCCAATGGTGCCAGTGCACTTTTTGGACTCACTGCTCTGCATCCCCAGTGGTGCCACTGCACTCTCTGGACTCACTGCACTGCATCCCCAGTGGTGCCAATGCACTCTATGGACTCACTGCACTGCATCCCCAGTGGTACCAGTGCCCTCTGTGGACTCACTGCACTACATCCCCAGTGGGGCCAGTGTACTCTCTGCACTCACTGCACTGCATCCCCAGTGGTGCCAGTGAACTCTCTGGACTCACTGCACTGCATCCCCAGTGGTTCCAGTGCACTCTCTTGAGTCACTGCACTGCATCCCCAGTGGTGCCAGTGCACTCTCTGGACTCACTGCACTGCATCCCCAGTGGTGCCAGTGCACTCTCTGGACTCACTGCAGTGCATCCCCAATCGTACCAGTGCAATCTCTGGTCTCACTGCAGTGCATCCCCGGTGGTGCCAATGCACTCTATGGACTCACGGCACTGCATCCCCAGTGGTGCCAGTGCACTCTCTGGACTCACTGCAGTGCATCCCCACTGGTGCCAGTGCACTCTCTGGACACACTGCACTGCACCCCCAGTGGTGCAAGTGCACTCTCTGGACTCACTGCACTGCATCCCCAGTGGTGCCAGTGCACTCTCTGGACTCACTGCACTGCATACCCAGTGGTGCCACTGACCTCTCTGGACTCACTGCACTGCATCCCCAGTGGTGCCAGTGCACTCTCTGGACTCAACGCGCTGCATCCCCAGTGGTGCCAGTGCACTCTCTGGACTCATTGCACTGCATCGCCAGTGGTGCCAGTGCACTCTCTTGAGTCACTGAAGTGCATCCCCAGTGGTGCCAGTGCACTCTCTGGACTCACTGCATTGCATCCCCAGCGGTGCCAGTGCAATCTCTGGACTCACTGCACTGCATCCCCAATCGTACCAGTGCACTCTCTGGACTCACTGCACTGCATCCCCAGTGGTGCCAGTGCACTCTCTGGACTCACCGGGTGGCATCCCCAGTGGTGCCAGTGCACTCTCTGGACTCACTTCACTGCATCCCCAGTGGTGCCACTGCACTCTGTGGACTCACTGCACTGCATCCCCAGTGGAGCGAGTGCACACTCTGGACTCACGGCACTGCATCCCCAGTGGTGGCAGTGCACTCTCTGGACTCACTGCACTGCATCCCCAATGGTGCCAGTGTACTCTTCGGACTCACTGCACTGCATCTCCAGTGGTGCCAGTGCACTCTCTGGAGTCACTGCACTGCATCCCCAGTGGTGCCAAGGCACTCTCTGGACTCACTGCACTACATCCCCAGTGGGGCCAGTGCACTCTCTTGAGTCACTGCACTGCATCCCCAGTGGTGCCAGTGCACTCTCTGGACTCACTGCACTGCATCCCCAGTGGTGCCAGTGCACTCTCTGGACTCACTGCACTGCATCCCCAATCGTACCAGTGCAATCTCTGGTCTCACTACAGTGCATCCCCAGTGGTGCCAGTGCACTCTCTGGACTCACCGGGGTGCATCCCCAATAGTGCCAGTGCCCTCTCTGGACTCACTGCACTGCATCCCCAGTGGTGCCAGTGCACTCTCTGAGCTCACTGCACTGCATCCCCAGTGGTGCCAGTGCGCTCTCTGGACTCACGGCAGTGCATCCCCAGTGGTGCCAGTGCACTCTCTGGACTCACTGAAGTGATCCCCACTGGTGCCCGTGCACTCTCCGGACTCACTGCACTGCACCCCCAGTGGTGCCAGTGCACTCTCTGGAGTCACAGCACTGCATCCCCAGTGGTGCCAGGGTACTCTCTGGACTCACAGCACTGCATCCCCAGTGGTGCCAAGGGACTCTCTGGACTCACGGCACTGCATCCCCAGTGGTGCCAGTGCACTCTCTGGACTCATTGCACTGCATCCCCAGTGGTGCCAGTGCACTCAGTGGACTCACCGCACTGCATCCCCAGTGGTGCCAGTGCACTCTCTGGACTCACTGCACTGCATCCCCAGTGGTGCCGGGGCACTCTCTGGACTCACTGCACTGCATCCCTAGTGGTGCCAGTGCACTCTCTGGACTCACTGCACTGCATCCCCAGTGGTGCCAGTGCACTCTCTGGACTCACTGCAGTGCATCCCCAGTGGTGCCAGTGACCTCTCTGGACTCACTGCACTGCATCCCCAGTGGTGCCAGTGCACTCTCTGGACTCACTGCACTGCATCCCCAGTGGTCCCAGGGCACTCTCTGGACTCAATGCACTGCATCCCCAGTGGTGCCAGTGCACTCTCTGGAGTCACAGCACTGCATCCCCACTGGTGCCACTGCACTCTCTGGACTCACTGCACTGCATCCCCAGTGGTGACAGTGCACTCTCTGGACTCACGGCACTGCATCCCCAGTGGTGGCAGTGCACTCTCTGGACCAACGGCACTGCCTCCCCAGTGGTGCCAGTGCACTCTCTGGACTCACTGCACTGCATCCCCAGTGGTGACAGTGCACTCTCTGGACTCACTGCACTGCATCCCCAGTCGTACCAGTGCAATCTATGGTCTCACTGCAGTGCATCCCCAGTGGTGCCAGTGCAGTCTCTGGACTCACTGCACTGCATCCCCAGTGGTGCAAGTGCACTCTCTGGACTCACGGCACTGCATCCCCGGTGGTGCCAGTGCACTCTCTGGACTCACTGCACGGCATCCCCAGTGGTGCCAGTGCGCTCTCTGGACTCACGGCAGTGCATCCCCAGTGGTGCCAGTGCACTCTCTGGACTCACTGAAGTGATCCCCACTGGTGCCCGTGCACTCTCTGGACTCACTGCACTGCACCCCCAGTGGTGCCAGTGCACTCTCTGGACTCACTGCACTGCATCCCCAATGGTGCCAGTGCACTCTCTGGACTCACGGCACTGCATCACCAGTGGTGCTAGTGCACTCTCTGGACCAACGGCACTGCCTCCCCAGTGGTGTCAGTGCACTCTCTGGACTCACCGGGGTGCATCCGCAATTGTGCCAGTGCCCTCTATGGACTCACTGCAGTGCATCCCCAGTGGTGCCAGTGCACTCTCTGGACTCACTGCACTGCATCCCCAGTGGTGCCAGTGCCCTCTCTGGACTCACTGCAGTGCATCCCCAGTGGTGCTAGTGCACTCTCTGGACTCACCGCACTGCATCCCCAGTGGTGCCAGTGCACTCTCTGGACTCACTGCACTGCATCCCCAGTGGTGCCAGTGACCTCTCTGGACTCACTGCACTGCATCACTAGTGGTGCCAGTGCACTGTCTGGACTCATTGCAGTGCATCACCAGTGGTGCCAGTGCACTCTCTGAGCTCACTGCACTGCATCTCCAGTGGTGCCCGTGCACTCTCTGGACTCACTGCACTGCATCCCCAGTGGTGCCAGTGCACTCTCTGGACTCACTGCACTGCATCCCCAATGGTGCCAGTGCACTCTTTGGACTCATTGCACTGCATCCCCAGTGGTGCCAGTGACCTCTCTGGACTCACTGCACTGCATCCCCAGTGGTGCCAGTGCCCTCTGTGGACTCACTGCACTACATCCCCAGTAGGGCCAGTGCACTCTCTTGAGTCACTGCACTGCATCCCCAGTGGTGCCAGTGCACTCTCTGGACTCACTGCACTGCATCCCCAGTGGTGCCAGTGCCCTCTCTGGACTCACTGCAGTGCATCCCCAGTGGTGCCAGTGCACTCTCTGGACTCACCGCACTGCATCCCCAGTGGTGCCAGTGCACTCTCTGGACTCACTGAACTGCATCCCCAGTGGTTCCAGTGCACTCTCTGGACTCACTGCACTGCATCCCCAGTGTTGCCAGAGACCTCTCTGGACTCACTGCACTGCATCCCTAGTGGTGACAGTGCACTCTCTGGACTCACTGCAGTGCATCCCCAGTGGTGCCAGTGCACTCTCTGAGCTCACTGCACTGCATCCCCAGTGGTGCCAGTGACCTCTCTGGACTCACTGCACTGCATCCCCAGTGGTGCCAGTGCACTCTCTGGACTCACTGCACTGCATCCCCAATGGTGCCAGTGCACTCTTTGGACTCACTGTACTGCATCCCCAGTGGTGCCAGTGCACTCTCTGGACTCACTGCAGTGCATCCCCAGTGGTGCCAGTGCCCTCTGTGGACTCACTGCACTACATCCCCAGTGGTGCCAGTGACCTCTCCTGAGTCACTGCACTGCATCCCTAGTGGTGACAGTGCACTCTCTGGACTCACTGCACTGCATCCCCACTGGTGCCAGTGCACTCTCTGGACTCACTGCACTGCATCCCCAATCGTACCAGTGCAATCTCTGGTCTCACTGCAGTGCAACCCCAGTGGTGCCAGTGCACTTTCTGGACTCACCGGGGTGCATCCCCAATAGTGCCAGTGCCCTCTCTGGACTCACTGCACTGCATCCCCAGTGTTGCCAGTGCACTCTCTGAGCTCACTGCACTGCATAACCAGTGGTGCCAGTGCACTCTCTGGACTCACTGCACTGCATCCCCACTGGTGCCAGTGCACTCTCTGGACTCACGGCACTGCATCTCCAGTGGTGCCAGTGCACTCTCTGGACTCACTGCACTGCATCTCCAGTGGTGCCAGTGCACTCTCTGGACTCACTGCACTGCATTCCCAGTGGTGCCAGTGCACTCTCTGGACTCTCTGCACTACATCCCCAATGGTGCCAGTGCACTCTTTGGACTCACTGCAGTGCATCCCGAGTGGTGCCACTGCACTCTCTGGACTCACTGCACTGCATCCCCAGTGGTGCCGGGGCAATCTCTGGACTCACTGCAGTGCATCCCAAGTGGTGCCAGTGCCCTCTGTGGACTCACTGCACTACATCCCCAGTAGGGCCAGTGCACTCTCTGCACTCACTGCACTGCATCCCCAGTGGTGCCAGTGAACTCTCTGGACTCACTGCACTGCATCCCTAGTGGTGCCAGTGCACTCTCTTGAGTCACTGCACTGCATCCCCAGTGGTGCCAGTGCACTCTCTGGACTCACTGCACTGCATCCCCACTGGTGCCAGTGCACTCTCTGGACTCACTGCAGTGCATCCCCAATCGTACCAGTGCAATCTCTGGTCTCACTGCAGTGCATCCCCAGTGGTGCCAGTGCACTCTCTGGACTCACTGCACTGCATCCCCAGTGGTGCAAGTGCACTCTCTGGACTCACGGCACTGCATCCCCGGTGGTGCCAGTACACTCTCTGGACTCACTGCACGGCATCCCCAGTGGTGCCAGTGCGCTCTCTGGACTCATGGCAGTGCATCCCCAGTGGTGCCAGTGCACTCTCTGGACTCACTGAAGTGACCCCACTGGTGCCCGTGCACTCTCTGGACTCACTGCACTGCACCCCCAGTGCTGCCAGTGCACTCTCTGGAGTCACAGCACTGCATCCCCACTGGTGCCAGTGCACTCTCTGGACTCACTGCACTGCATCCCCAGTGGTGACAGTGCACACTCTGGACTCACGGCACTGCATCCCCAGTGGTGCTAGTGCACTCTCTGGACCAACGGCACTGCCTCCCCAGTGGTGCCAGTGCACTCTCTGGACTCACTGCACTGCATCCCCAGTGGTGCCAGGGTACTCTCTGGACTCACTGCACTGCATCCCCAGTGGTGCGAAGGCACTCTCTGGACTCACTGCACTGCATTGCCATTGGTGCCAGTGCACTCTCTGGACTCATTGCAGTGCATCCCCAGTGGTGCCAGTGCACTCTCTGGACTCACAGCACTGCATCCCCAGTGGTGCCAGTGCACTCTCTGGACTCACTGCACTGCATCCCCAGTGGTGCCAGTGCACTCTCTGGACTCACGGCACTGCATCCCCAGTGGTGCCAGTGCACTCTCTGGACTCACTGCACTGCATCCCCAATGGTGCCAGTGCACTCTTTGGACTCACTGCACTGCATCCCCAGTGGTGCCAGTGCACTCTCTGGACTCACTGCACTGCATCCCCAGTGTTGCCAGTGCCCTCTGTGGACTCACTGCACTACATCCCCAGTGGTGCCAGTGACCTCTCCTGAGTCACTGCACTGCATCCCCAGTGGTGCCAGTGCACTCTCTGGACTCACTGCACTGCATCCCCAGTGGTGCCAGTGCACTCTCTGGACTCACTGCACTGCATCCCCAATCGTACCAGTGCAATCTCTGGTCTCACTGCAGTGCAACCCCAGTGGTGCCAGTGCACTCTCTGGACTCACCGGGGTGCATCCCCAATAGTGCCAGTGCCCTCTCTGGACTCACTGCACTGCATCCCCAGTGTTGCCAGTGCACTCTCTGAGCTCACTGCACTGCATCCCCAGTGGTGCCAGTGCACTCTCTGGACTCACTGCACTGCATCCCCAGTGGTGCCAGTGCACTCTCTGGACTCACTGCACTGCATCCCCAGTGGTGCCAGTGCACTCTCTGGACTCACTGCACTGCATCCCCAGTGGTGCCAGTGCACTCTCTGGACTCACTGCACTGCATTCCCAGTGGTGACAGTGCACTCTCTGGACTCACTGCACTGCATCCCCAATGGTGCCAGTGCACTCTTTGGACTCACTGCAGTGCATCCCGAGTGGTGCCACTGCACTCTCTGGACTCACTGCACTGCATCCCCAGTGGTGCCGGGGCACTCTCTGGACTCACTGCAGTGCATCCCAAGTGGTGCCAGTGCCCTCTGCGGACTCACTGCACTACATCCCCAGTAGGGCCAGTGCACTCTCTGCACTCACTGCACTGCATCCCCAGTGGTGCCAGTGAACTCTCTGGACTCACTGCACTGCATCCCTAGTGGTGCCAGTGCACTCTCTTGAGTCACTGCACTGCATCCCCAGTGGTGCCAGTGCACTGTCTGGACTCACTGCACTGCATCCCCACTGGTGCCAGTGCACTCTCTGGACTCACTGCAGTGCATCCCCTATCGTACCAGTGCAATCTCTGGTCTCACTGCAGTGCATCCCCAGTGGTGCCAGTGCACTCTATGGACTCACTGCACTGCATCCCCAGTGGTGCAAGTGCACTCTCTGGACTCACGGCACTGCATCCCCAGTGGTGCCAGTACACTCTCTGGACTCACTGCACGGCATCCCCAGTGGTGCCAGTGCGCTCTCTGGACTCACGGCAGTGCATCCCCAGTGGTGCCAGTGCACTCTCGGGACTCACTGAAGTGACCCCACTGGTGCCCGTGCACTCTCTGGACTCACTGCACTGCACCCCCAGTGCTGCCAGTGCACTCTCTGGAGTCACAGCACTGCATCCCCACTGGTGCCAGTGCACTCTCTGGACTCACTGCACTGCATCCCCAGTGGTGACAGTGCACACTCTGGACTCACGGCACTGCATCCCCAGTGGTGCTAGTGCACTCTCTGGACCAACGGCACTGCCTCCCCAGTGGTGCCAGTGCACTCTCTGGACTCACTGCACTGCATCCCCTGTGGTGCCAGGGTACTCTCTGGACTCACTGCACTGCATCCCCAGTGGTGCCAGTGCACTCTCTGGACTCACTGCACTGCATTGCCATTGGTGCCAGTGCACTCTCTGGACTCATTGCAGTGCATCCCCAGTGGTGCCAGTGCACTCTCTGGACTCACGGCACTGCATCCCCAGTGGTGCCAGTGCACTCTCTGGACTCACTGCAGTGCATCCCCAGTGGTGCCAGTGCACTCTCTGGACTCACTGCACTGCATCCCTAGTGCTGCCAGTGCACTCTCTGGACTCACTGCAGTGCATCCCCATGGTGCCAGTGCACTCTCTGGACTCACTGCACTGCATCCCCAGTGGTGCCAGTGCACTCTCTGGACTCACTGCACTGCATCCCCAGTGGTGCCAGGGCACTCTCTGGATGCACTGCACTGCATCCCCAGTGGTGCCAGTGACCTCTCTGGACTCAGTGCACTGCATTCCCAGTGGTGTCAGTGCACTCTCTGGACTCACCGGGGTGCATCCCCAATAGTGCCAGTGCCCTCTCTGGACTCACTGCAGTGCATCCCCAGTGGTGCCAGTGCACTCTCTGGACTCACTGCACTGCATCCCCAGTGGTGCCAGTGCACTCTCTGGACTCACTGCACTGCATCCCCAGTGGTCCCCGTGCACTCTCTGGACTCACTGCACTGCATCCCCAGTGGTGCCAGTGCACTATCTGTACTCACTGCACTGCATCCTAGGTGGTGCCAGTGCACTCTCTGGACTCACTGCACTGCATCTCCAGCGGTGCCAGTGCACTCTCTGGACTCACTGCACTGCATCCCCAGTGGTGCCAGTGCACTCTCTGGACTCACTGCACTGCACCGCCAGTGGTGCCAGTGCACTCTCTGGACTCACTGCACTGCATCCCCAGTGGTCCCAGGGCACTCTCTGGACTCACTGCACTGCATCCCCAGGGGTGCCCGTGCACTCTCTGGACTCACTGCACTGCATCCCCAGTGGTGCCAGTGCACTCTCTTGAGTCACTGCACTGCATCCCCAGTGGTGCCAGTGCGCTCTCTTGAGTCACTGCAGTGCATCCCCAGTGGTGCCAGTGCACTCTCTGGACTCACTCCATTACATCCCCAGTAGTGCCAGTGCACTCTCTGGACTCACTGCAGTGTATCCCCAGTGGTGCCAGTGCACTCTCTGGACTCACTGCAGTGATACCCCATGGTGCCAGTGCACTCTCTGGACTCACTGCGCTGCATCCCCAGTGGTGCCAGTGCACTCTCTGGACTCACTGCACTGCATCCCCAGTGGTGCCAGTGCACTCTCTGGACTCACTGCACTGCATCCCCAGTGGTGCCAGTGCACTCTCTTGAGTCACTGCAGTGCATCCCCAGTGGTGCCAGTGCACTCCCTGGACTCACTGCATTGCATCCCAGGTGGTGCCTGTGCACTCTCTGGACTCCCTGCAGTGCATCACCAATCGTTCCAGTGCACTCTCTGGATTCACTGCACTGCATCCCCAGTGGTGCCACTGCAATCTCTGGTCTCACTGCCGTGCATCCCCAGTGGTGCCAGTGCACTCTCTGGACTCACTGCTCCACATCCCCAGTGGTGCCAGTGCACTCTCAGGACTCACTGCAGTGCATCCCCAGTGGTACCAGTGCACTCTCTGGACTCACTGCAGTGCATCCCCAGTGGTGCCAGTGCACTCTCTGGACTCACTGCACTGCATCCCCAGTGGTGCCAGTGCACTCTCTGGACTCACTGCACTGCATCCCCAGTGGTGACAGTGCACTCTCTGGACCTGCCGGCGTGCATCCCCAGTGGTGCCAGTGCACTCTCTGGACTCACCGGGGTGCATCCCCAGTGGTTTCAGTGACCTCTCTGGACTCACTGCACTGCACCCCCAGTGGTGCCAGTGCACTCTCTGGACTCACTGCACTGCATCCCCAGTGGTGCCAGTGCACTCTCTGAGCTCACTGCACTGCATCCCCAGTGGTGCCAGTGCACTCTGTGGACTCACTGCACTGCATCCCCAGTGGTGCCAGTGCACTCTCTGGACTCACTGCACTGCATCCCCAGTGGTGCCAGTGCACTCTCTGGACTCACTGCACTGCATACACAGTGGTGACAGTGCACTCTCTGAGCTCACTGCACTGCATCCCCACTGGTGACAGTGCACTCTCTGGACTCACCATTTTGCATCCCCAGTGGTGCCAGTGCACTCTCTGGACTCACTGCACTGCATCCCCAGTGGTGCCAGTACACTCTCTGGACTCACTGCACTGCATCCCCAGTGGTGCCGGGGCACTCTCTGGACTCACTGCACTGCATCCCCAGTGGTGCCAGTACCCTCTGTGGACTCACTGCACTACATCCCCAGTGGGGACAGTGCACTCTCTGCACTCACTGCACTGCATCCCCAGTGGTGCCAGTGAACTCTCTGGACTGACTACACTGCATCCCCAGTGGTGCCAGTGCAATCTCTTGAGTCACTGCACTGCATCCCCAGTGGTGCCAGTGCACTCTCTGGACTCACTGCACTGCATCCCCAGTGGTGCCAGTGCACTCTCTGGACTCACTGCGCTGCATCTCCAGTGGTGCCAGTGCACTCTCTGGACTCACGGCACTGCATCCCCGGTGGTGCCAGTGCACTCTCTGGACTTGCCGGGATGCATCCCCCGTGGTGCCAGTGCACTCTCTGGACTCACCGGGGTGCATCCCCAGTGGTGCCAGTGCACTCTCTGGACTCACTGCAGTGCATCCCCACTGGTGCCAGTGCACTCTCTGGACTCACTGCACTGCACTCCCAGTGGTGCCAGTGCACTCTCTGGACTCACTGCACTGCATCCCCAGTGGTGCCAGTGCACTCTCTGGACTCACTGCACTGCATCCCCAGTGGTGCCAGTGCACTCTCTGGACTCACTGCAGTGCATCCCCAGTGGTGCCAGTGACCTCTCTGGACTCAGTGCACTGCATTCCCAGTGGTGCCAGTGCACTCTCTGGACTCATTGCAGTGCATCCCCAGTGGTGCCAGTGACCTCTCTGGACTCACTGCAGTGCATCCCCAGTGGCGCTAGTGCACTCTCTGGACTCACCGCACTGCATCCCCAGTGGTGCCAGTGCACTCTCTGGACTCACTGCACTGCATCCCCAGTGGTGCCAGTGACCTCTCTGGACTCACTGCACTGCATCACTAGTGGTGCCAGTGCACTCTCTGGACTCATTGCAGTGCATCACCAGTGGTGCCAGTGCACTCTCTGAGCTCACTGCACTGCATCCCCAGTGGTGCCAGTGCACTCTCTGGACTCACTGCACTGCATCCCCAGTGGTGCCAGTGCACTCTCTGGACTCACTGTAGTGCATCACTCGTGGTGCCAGTGCACTCTCTGGACTCATTGCACTGCATCCCCAGTGGTGCCAGTGCACTCTCTGGACTCACTGCACTGCATCCCCAGTGGTGCCAGTGCCCTCTGTGGACTCACTGCACTACATCCCCAGTGGGGCCAGTGCACTCTCTTGAGTCACTGCACTGCATCCCCAGTGGTGCCAGTGCCCTCTCTGGACTCACTGCACTGCATCCCCGGTGGTGCCAGTGCACTCTCTTGAGTCACTCCACTGCATCCCCAGTAGTGCCAGTGCACTGTCTGGACTCACTTCACTGCATCCCCAGTGGTGCCAGTGCACTCTCTGGACTCACTGCAGTGCATCCCCAATCGTACCAGTGCAATCTCTGGTCTCACTGCAGTGCATCCCCAGTGGTGCCAGTGCACTCTCTGGACTCACTGCACTGCATCCCCAGTGGTGCCAGTGCACTCTCTGGAAGCACGGCACTGCATCCCCGGTGGTGCCAGTGCGCTCTCTGGACTCATTTCACTGCATCCCCGGTGGTGCCAGTGCGGTCTCTGGACTCACGGCACTGCATCCCCAGTGGTGCCAGTGCACTCTCTGGACTCACTGCAGTGCATCCCTAGTGGTGCCAGTGCACTCTCTGGACTCACTGCACTGCACCACCAGTGTTGCCAGTGCACTCTCTGGACTCACAGCACTGCATCCCCAGTGGTGCCAGTGCACTCTCTGGACTCACTGCACTGCATCCCCAGTGGTGCCAGTGCACACTCTGGACTCACGGCACTGCATCCCCAGTGGTGCCAGTGCACTCTCTGGACTCACTGCACTGCATCCCCAGTGGTGCCAGGGTACTCTCTGGACTCACTGCAGTGCATCCCCAGTGGTGCCAGTGCACTCTCTTGAGTCACTGCACTGCATCCCCAGTGGTGCCAGTGCCCTCTCTGGACTCACTGCAGTGCATCCCCGGTGGTGCCAGGGCACTCTCTGGACTCACGGCACTGCATCCCCAGTGGTGCCAGTGCACTCTCTGGACTCACTGCACTGCATCCCCAGTGTTGCCAGTGACCTCTCTGGACTCACTACACTGCATCCCTAGTGGTGACAGTGCACTCTCTGGACTCACTGCACTGCATCCCCAGTGGTGCCAGTGCACTCTCTGAGCTCACTGCACTGCATCCCCAGTGGTGCCAGTGCACTCTCTGGACTCACTGCACTGCATCCCCAGTGGTGCCAGTGCACTCTCTGGACTCACTGCACTGCATCACTAGTGGTGCCAGTGCACTCTCTGGACTCATTGCAGTGCATCACCAGTGGTGCCAGTGCACTCTCTGAGCTCACTGCACTGCATCCCCAGTGGTGCCAGTGCACTCTCTGGACTCACTGCACTGCATCCCCAGTGGTGCCAGTGCACTCTCTGGACTCACTGTAGTGCATCACTCGTGGTGCCAGTGCACTCTCTGGACTCATTGCACTGCATCCCCAGTGGTGCCAGTGCACTCTCTGGACTCACTGCACTGCATCCCCAGTGGTGCCAGTGCCCTCTGTGGACTCACTGCACTACATCCCCAGTGGGGCCAGTGCACTCTCTTGAGTCACTGCACTGCATCCCCAGTGGTGCCAGTGCCCTCTCTGGACTCACTGCACTGCATCCCCGGTGGTGCCAGTGCACTCTCTTGAGTCACTCCACTGCATCCCCAGTAGTGCCAGTGCACTGTCTGGACTCACTTCACTGCATCCCCAGTGGTGCCAGTGCACTCTCTGGACTCACTGCAGTGCATCCCCAATCGTACCAGTGCAATCTCTGGTCTCACTGCAGTGCATCCCCAGTGGTGCCAGTGCACTCTCTGGACTCACTGCACTGCATCCCCAGTGGTGCCAGTGCACTCTCTGGAAGCACGGCACTGCATCCCCGGTGGTGCCAGTGCGCTCTCTGGACTCATTTCACTGCATCCCCGGTGGTGCCAGTGCGGTCTCTGGACTCACGGCACTGCATCCCCAGTGGTGCCAGTGCACTCTCTGGACTCACTGCAGTGCATCCCTAGTGGTGCCAGTGCACTCTCTGGACTCACTGCACTGCACCCCCAGTGTTGCCAGTGCACTCTCTGGACTCACAGCACTGCATCCCCAGTGGTGCCAGTGCACTCTCTGGACTCACTGCACTGCATCCCCAGTGGTGCCAGTGCACACTCTGGACTCACGGCACTGCATCCCCAGTGGTGCCAGTGCACTCTCTGGACTCACTGCACTGCATCCCCAGTGGTGCCAGGGTACTCTCTGGACTCACTGCAGTGCATCCCCAGTGGTGCCAGTGCACTCTCTTGAGTCACTGCACTGCATCCCCAGTGGTGCCAGTGCCCTCTCTGGACTCACTGCAGTGCATCCCCGGTGGTGCCAGGGCACTCTCTGGACTCACTGCACTGCATCCCCAGTGGTGCCAGTGCACTCTCTGGACTCACTGCACTGCATCCCCAGTGTTGCCAGTGACCTCTCTGGACTCACTACACTGCATCCCTAGTGGTGACAGTGCACTCTCTGGACTCACTGCACTGCATCCCCAGTGGTGCCAGTGCACTCTCTGAGCTCACTGCACTGCATCCCCAGTGGTGCCAGTGCACTCTCTGGACTCACTGCACTGCATCCCCAGTGGTGCCAGTGCACTCTCTGGACTCACTGCACTGCATCCCCAATGGTGCCAGTGCACTCTTTGGACTCACTGCACTGCATCCCCAGTGGTGCCAGTGCACTCTCTGGACTCACTGCACTGCATCCCCAGTGGTGCCAGTGCCCTCTGTGGACTCACTGCACTACATCCCCAGTGGGGCCAGTGCACTCTCTTGAGTCACTGCACTGCATCCCCAGTGGTGCCAGTGCACTCTCTGGACTCACTGCACTGCATCCCCAGTGGTGCCAGTGCACTCTCTGGACTCACTGCACTGCATCCCCAATCGTACCAGTGCAATCTCTGGTCTCACTGCAGTGCAACCCCAGTGGTGCCAGTGCACTCTCTGGACTCACCGGGGTGCATCCCCAATAGTGCCAGTGCCCTCTCTGGACTCACTGCACTGCATCCCCAGTGGTGCCAGTGCACTCTCTGAGCTCACTGCACTGCATCCCCAGTGGTGCCAGTGCACTCTCTGGACTCACTGCACTGCATCCCCACTGGTGCCAGTGCACTCTCTGGACTCACTGCACTGCATCCCCATTGGTGCCAGTGACCTCTCTGGACTCACTGCACTGCATCCCCAGTGGTGCCAGTGCACTCTCTGGACTCACTGCACTGCATCCCCAGTGGTGCCAGTGCACTCTCTGGACTCACTGCACTGCATCACCAGTGGTGCCAGTGCACTCTCGGGACTCACTGCACTGCATCCCAATGGTGCCAGTGCACTCTTTGGACTCACTGCACTGCATCCCCAGTGGTGCCAGTGCACTCTCTGGACTCACTGCACTGCATCCCCAGTGGTGCCAGTGCCCTCTGTGGACTCACTGCACTACATCCCCAGTGGTGCCAGTGCACTCTCTGGACTCACTGCAGTGCATCCCCAGTGGTGCCAGTGCACTCTCTTGAGTCACTGCACTGCATCCCCACTGGTGCCAGTGCACTCTATGGACTCACTGCAGTGCATCCCCAGTGGTGCCAGTGCACTCTCTTGAGTCACTGCACTGCATCCCCAGTAGTGCCAGTGCACTCTCTGGACTCACTGCACTGCATCCCCAGTGGTGCCAGTGCACTCTCTGGAAGCACGGCACTGCATCCCCGGTGGTGCCAGTGCGCTCTCTGGACTCATTTCACTGCATCCCCGGTGGTGCCAGTGCGCTCTCTGGACTCACGGCACTGCATCCCCAGTGGTGCCAGTGCACTCTCTGGACTCACTGCAGTGCATCCCCAGTGGTGCCAGTGCACTCTCTGGACTCACTGCACTGCACCCCCAGTGGTGCCAGTGCACTCTGTGGACTCACAGCACTGCATCCCCAGTGGTGCCAGTGCACTCTCTGGACTCACTGCACTGCATCCCCAGTGGTGCCAGTGCACACTCTGGACTCACGGCACTGCATCCCCAGTGATGCCAGTGCACTCTCTGGACTCACTGCACTGCATCCCCAGTGGTGCCAGGGTACTCTCTGGACTCACTGCAGTGCATCCCCAGTGGTGCCAGTGCACTCTCTTGAGTCACTGCACTGCATCCCCAGTGGTGCCAGTGCACTCTCTGGACACACTGCACTGCACCCCCAGTGGTGCAAGTGCACTCTCTGGACTCACTGCACTGCACCACCAGTGGTGCCAGTGCACTCTCTGGACTCACTGCACTGCATACCCAGTGGTACCACTGACCTCTCTGGACTCACTGCACTGCATCCCCAGTGGTGCCAGTGCACTCTCTGGACTCAACGCGCTGCATCCCCAGTGGTGCCAGTGCACTCTCTGGACTCATTGCACTGCATCGCCAGTGGTGCCAGTGCACTCTCTTGAGTCACTGAAGTGCATCCCCAGTGGTGCCAGTGCACTCTCTGGACTCACTGCATTGCATCCCCAGCGGTGCCAGTGCAATCTCTGGACTCACTGCACTGCATCCCCAATCGTACCAGTGCACTCTCTGGACTCACTGCACTGCATCCCCAGTGGTGCCAGTGCACTCTCTGGACTCACCGGGTGGCATCCCCAGTGGTGCCAGTGCACTCTCTGGACTCACTTCACTGCATCCCCAGTGGTGCCACTGCACTCTGTGGACTCACTGCACTGCATCCCCAGTGGTGCCAGTGCACACTCTGGACTCACGGCACTGCATCCCCAGTGGTGGCAGTGCACTCTCTGGACTCACTGCACTGCATCCCCAATGGTGCCAGTGTACTCTTTGGACTCACTGCACTGCATCTCCAGTGGTGCCAGTGCACTCTCTGGAGTCACTGCACTGCATCCCCAGTGGTGCCAAGGCACTCTCTGGACTCACTGCACTACATCCCCAGTGGGGCCAGTGCACTCTCTTGAGTCACTGCACTGCATCCCCAGTGGTGCCAGTGCACTCTCTGGACTCACTGCACTGCATCCCCAGTGGTGCCAGTGCACTCTCTGGACTCACTGCACTGCATCCCCAATCGTACCAGTGCAATCTCTGGTCTCACTACAGTGCATCCCCAGTGGTGCCAGTGCACTCTCTGGACTCACCGGGGTGCATCCCCAATAGTGCCAGTGCCCTCTCTGGACTCACTGCACTGCATCCCCAGTGGTGCCAGTGCACTCTCTGAGCTCACTGCACTGCATCCCCAGTGGTGCCAGTGCGCTCTCTGGACTCACGGCAGTGCATCCCCAGTGGTGCCAGTGCACTCTCTGGACTCACTGAAGTGATCCCCACTGGTGCCCGTGCACTCTCCGGACTCACTGCACTGCACCCCCAGTGGTGCCAGTGCACTCTCTGGAGTCACAGCACTGCATCCCCAGTGGTGCCAGGGTACTCTCTGGACTCACAGCACTGCATCCCCAGTGGTGCCAAGGGACTCTCTGGACTCACGGCACTGCATCCCCAGTGGTGCCAGTGCACTCTCTGGACTCATTGCACTGCATCCCCAGTGGTGCCAGTGCACTCAGTGGACTCACCGCACTGCATCCCCAGTGGTGCCAGTGCACTCTCTGGACTCACTGCACTGCATCCCCAGTGGTGCCGGGGCACTCTCTGGACTCACTGCACTGCATCCCTAGTGGTGCCAGTGCACTCTCTGGACTCACTGCACTGCATCCCCAGTGGTGCCAGTGCACTCTCTGGACTCACTGCAGTGCATCCCCAGTGGTGCCAGTGACCTCTCTGGACTCACTGCACTGCATCCCCAGTGGTGCCAGTGCACTCTCTGGACTCACTGCACTGCATCCCCAGTGGTCCCAGGGCACTCTCTGGACTCAATGCACTGCATCCCCAGTGGTGCCAGTGCACTCTCTGGAGTCACAGCACTGCATCCCCACTGGTGCCACTGCACTCTCTGGACTCACTGCACTGCATCCCCAGTGGTGACAGTGCACTCTCTGGACTCACGGCACTGCATCCCCAGTGGTGGCAGTGCACTCTCTGGACCAACGGCACTGCCTCCCCAGTGGTGCCAGTGCACTCTCTGGACTCACTGCACTGCATCCCCAGTGGTGACAGTGCACTCTCTGGACTCACTGCACTGCATCCCCAGTCGTACCAGTGCAATCTATGGTCTCACTGCAGTGCATCCCCAGTGGTGCCAGTGCAGTCTCTGGACTCACTGCACTGCATCCCCAGTGGTGCAAGTGCACTCTCTGGACTCACGGCACTGCATCCCCGGTGGTGCCAGTGCACTCTCTGGACTCACTGCACGGCATCCCCAGTGGTGCCAGTGCGCTCTCTGGACTCACGGCAGTGCATCCCCAGTGGTGCCAGTGCACTCTCTGGACTCACTGAAGTGATCCCCACTGGTGCCCGTGCACTCTCTGGACTCACTGCACTGCACCCCCAGTGGTGCCAGTGCACTCTCTGGACTCACTGCACTGCATCCCCAATGGTGCCAGTGCACTCTCTGGACTCACGGCACTGCATCACCAGTGGTGCTAGTGCACTCTCTGGACCAACGGCACTGCCTCCCCAGTGGTGTCAGTGCACTCTCTGGACTCACCGGGGTGCATCCGCAATTGTGCCAGTGCCCTCTATGGACTCACTGCAGTGCATCCCCAGTGGTGCCAGTGCACTCTCTGGACTCACTGCACTGCATCCCCAGTGGTGCCAGTGCCCTCTCTGGACTCACTGCAGTGCATCCCCAGTGGTGCTAGTGCACTCTCTGGACTCACCGCACTGCATCCCCAGTGGTGCCAGTGCACTCTCTGGACTCACTGCACTGCATCCCCAGTGGTGCCAGTGACCTCTCTGGACTCACTGCACTGCATCACTAGTGGTGCCAGTGCACTGTCTGGACTCATTGCAGTGCATCACCAGTGGTGCCAGTGCACTCTCTGAGCTCACTGCACTGCATCTCCAGTGGTGCCCGTGCACTCTCTGGACTCACTGCACTGCATCCCCAGTGGTGCCAGTGCACTCTCTGGACTCACTGCACTGCATCCCCAATGGTGCCAGTGCACTCTTTGGACTCATTGCACTGCATCCCCAGTGGTGCCAGTGACCTCTCTGGACTCACTGCACTGCATCCCCAGTGGTGCCAGTGCCCTCTGTGGACTCACTGCACTACATCCCCAGTAGGGCCAGTGCACTCTCTTGAGTCACTGCACTGCATCCCCAGTGGTGCCAGTGCACTCTCTGGACTCACTGCACTGCATCCCCAGTGGTGCCAGTGCCCTCTCTGGACTCACTGCAGTGCATCCCCAGTGGTGCCAGTGCACTCTCTGGACTCACCGCACTGCATCCCCAGTGGTGCCAGTGCACTCTCTGGACTCACTGAACTGCATCCCCAGTGGTTCCAGTGCACTCTCTGGACTCACTGCACTGCATCCCCAGTGTTGCCAGAGACCTCTCTGGACTCACTGCACTGCATCCCTAGTGGTGACAGTGCACTCTCTGGACTCACTGCACTGCATCCCCAGTGGTGCCAGTGCACTCTCTGAGCTCACTGCACTGCATCCCCAGTGGTGCCAGTGCACTCTCTGAACTCACGGCACTGCATCCCCAGTGGTGCCAGTGCACTCTCTGGACTCACTGCACTGCATCCCCAATGGTGCCAGTGCACTCTTTGGACTCACTGCACTTCATCCCCAGTGGTGCCAGTGCACTCTCTGGACTCACTGCACTGCATCCCCAGTGTTGCCAGTGCCCTCTGTGGACTCACTGCACTACATCCCCAGTGGTGCCAGTGACCTCTCCTGAGTCACTGCACTGCATCCCCAGTGGTGCCAGTGCACTCTCTGGACTCACTGCACTGCATCCCCAGTGGTGCCAGTGCACTCTCTGGACTCACTGCACTGCATCCCCAATCGTACCAGTGCAATCTCTGGTCTCACTGCAGTGCAACCCCAGTGGTGCCAGTGCACTCTCTGGACTCACCGGGGTGCATCCCCAATAGTGCCAGTGCCCTCTCTGGACTCACTGCACTGCATCCCCAGTGTTGCCAGTGCACTCTCTGAGCTCACTGCACTGCATCCCCAGTGGTGCCAGTGCACTCTCTGGACTCACTGCACTGCATCCCCAGTGGTGCCAGTGCACTCTCTGGACTCACTGCACTGCATCCCCAGTGGTGCCAGTGCACTCTCTGGACTCACTGCACTGCATCCCCAGTGGTGCCAGTGCACTCTCTGGACTCACTGCACTGCATTCCCAGTGGTGACAGTGCACTCTCTGGACTCACTGCACTGCATCCCCAATGGTGCCAGTGCACTCTTTGGACTCACTGCAGTGCATCCCGAGTGGTGCCACTGCACTCTCTGGACTCACTGCACTGCATCCCCAGTGGTGCCGGGGCAATCTCTGGACTCACTGCAGTGCATCCCAAGTGGTGCCAGTGCCCTCTGCGGACTCACTGCACTACATCCCCAGTAGGGCCAGTGCACTCTCTGCACTCACTGCACTGCATCCCCAGTGGTGCCAGTGAACTCTCTGGACTCACTGCACTGCATCCCTAGTGGTGCCAGTGCACTCTCTTGAGTCACTGCACTGCATCCCCAGTGGTGCCAGTGCACTGTCTGGACTCACTGCACTGCATCCCCACTGGTGCCAGTGCACTCTCTGGACTCACTGCAGTGCATCCCCTATCGTACCAGTGCAATCTCTGGTCTCACTGCAGTGCATCCCCAGTGGTGCCAGTGCACTCTATGGACTCACTGCACTGCATCCCCAGTGGTGCAAGTGCACTCTCTGGACTCACGGCACTGCATCCCCAGTGGTGCCAGTACACTCTCTGGACTCACTGCACGGCATCCCCAGTGGTGCCAGTGCGCTCTCTGGACTCACGGCAGTGCATCCCCAGTGGTGCCAGTGCACTCTCGGGACTCACTGAAGTGACCCCACTGGTGCCCGTGCACTCTCTGGACTCACTGCACTGCACCCCCAGTGCTGCCAGTGCACTCTCTGGAGTCACAGCACTGCATCCCCACTGGTGCCAGTGCACTCTCTGGACTCACTGCACTGCATCCCCAGTGGTGACAGTGCACACTCTGGACTCACGGCACTGCATCCCCAGTGGTGCTAGTGCACTCTCTGGACCAACGGCACTGCCTCCCCAGTGGTGCCAGTGCACTCTCTGGACTCACTGCACTGCATCCCCTGTGGTGCCAGGGTACTCTCTGGACTCACTGCACTGCATCCCCAGTGGTGCCAGTGCACTCTCTGGACTCACTGCACTGCATTGCCATTGGTGCCAGTGCACTCTCTGGACTCATTGCAGTGCATCCCCAGTGGTGCCAGTGCACTCTCTGGACTCACGGCACTGCATCCCCAGTGGTGCCAGTGCACTCTCTGGACTCACTGCAGTGCATCCCCAGTGGTGCCAGTGCACTCTCTGGACTCACTGCACTGCATCCCTAGTGCTGCCAGTGCACTCTCTGGACTCACTGCAGTGCATCCCCAGTGGTGCCAGTGCACTCTCTGGACTCACTGCACTGCATCCCCAGTGGTGCCAGTGCACTCTCTGGACTCACTGCACTGCATCCCCAGTGGTGCCAGGGCACTCTCTGGATGCACTGCACTGCATCCCCAGTGGTGCCAGTGACCTCTCTGGACTCAGTGCACTGCATTCCCAGTGGTGTCAGTGCACTCTCTGGACTCACCGGGGTGCATCCCCAATAGTGCCAGTGCCCTCTCTGGACTCACTGCAGTGCATCCCCAGTGGTGCCAGTGCACTCTCTGGACTCACTGCACTGCATCCCCAGTGGTGCCAGTGCACTCTCTGGACTCACTGCACTGCATCCCCAGTGGTCCCCGTGCACTCCCTGGACTCACTGCACTGCATCCCCAGTGGTGCCAGTGCACTATCTGTACTCACTGCACTGCATCCTAGGTGGTGCCAGTGCACTCTCTGGACTCACTGCACTGCATCTCCAGCGGTGCCAGTGCACTCTCTGGACTCACTGCACTGCATCCCCAGTGGTGCCAGTGCACTCTCTGGACTCACTGCACTGCACCGCCAGTGGTGCCAGTGCACTCTCTGGACTCACTGCACTGCATCCCCAGTGGTCCCAGGGCACTCTCTGGACTCACTGCACTGCATCCCCAGGGGTGCCCGTGCACTCTCTGGACTCACTGCACTGCATCCCCAGTGGTGCCAGTGCACTCTCTTGAGTCACTGCACTGCATCCCCAGTGGTGCCAGTGCGCTCTCTTGAGTCACTGCAGTGCATCCCCAGTGGTGCCAGTGCACTCTCTGGACTCACTCCATTACATCCCCAGTAGTGCCAGTGCACTCTCTGGACTCACTGCAGTGTATCCCCAGTGGTGCCAGTGCACTCTCTGGACTCACTGCAGTGATACCCCATGGTGCCAGTGCACTCTCTGGACTCACTGCGCTGCATCCCCAGTGGTGCCAGTGCACTCTCTGGACTCACTGCACTGCATCCCCAGTGGTGCCAGTGCACTCTCTGGACTCACTGCACTGCATCCCCAGTGGTGCCAGTGCACTCTCTTGAGTCACTGCAGTGCATCCCCAGTGGTGCCAGTGCACTCCCTGGACTCACTGCATTGCATCCCAGGTGGTGCCTGTGCACTCTCTGGACTCCCTGCAGTGCATCACCAATCGTTCCAGTGCACTCTCTGGATTCACTGCACTGCATCCCCAGTGGTGCCACTGCAATCTCTGGTCTCACTGCCGTGCATCCCCAGTGGTGCCAGTGCACTCTCTGGACTCACTGCTCCACATCCCCAGTGGTGCCAGTGCACTCTCAGGACTCACTGCAGTGCATCCCCAGTGGTACCAGTGCACTCTCTGGACTCACTGCAGTGCATCCCCAGTGGTGCCAGTGCACTCTCTGGACTCACTGCACTGCATCCCCAGTGGTGCCAGTGCACTCTCTGGACTCACTGCACTGCATCCCAGTGGTGACAGTGCACTCTCTGGACCTGCCGGCGTGCATCCCCAGTGGTGCCAGTGCACTCTCTGGACTCACCGGGGTGCATCCCCAGTGGTGTCAGTGACCTCTCTGGACTCACTGCACTGCACCCCCAGTGGTGCCAGTGCACTCTCTGGACTCACTGCACTGCATCCCCAGTGGTGCCAGTGCACTCTCTGAGCTCACTGCACTGCATCCCCAGTGGTGCCAGTGCACTCTGTGGACTCACTGCACTGCATCCCCAGTGGTGCCAGTGCACTCTCTGGACTCACTGCACTGCATCCCCAGTGGTGACAGTGCACTCTCTGGACTCACTGCACTGCATACACAGTGGTGACAGTGCACTCTCTGAGCTCACTGCACTGCATCCCCACTGGTGACAGTGCACTCTCTGGACTCACCGTTTTGCATCCCCAGTGGTGCCAGTGCACTCTCTGGACTCACTGCACTGCATCCCCAGTGGTGCCAGTACACTCTCTGGACTCACTGCACTGCATCCCCAGTGGTGCCGGGGCACTCTCTGGACTCACTGCACTGCATCCCCAGTGGTGCCAGTACCCTCTGTGGACTCACTGCACTACATCCCCAGTGGGGACAGTGCACTCTCTGCACTCACTGCACTGCATCCCCAGTGGTGCCAGTGAACTCTCTGGACTGACTACACTGCATCCCCAGTGGTGCCAGTGCAATCTCTTGAGTCACTGCACTGCATCCCCAGTGGTGCCAGTGCACTCTCTGGACTCACTGCACTGCATCCCCAGTGGTGCCAGTGCACTCTCTGGACTCACTGCGCTGCATCTCCAGTGGTGCCAGTGCACTCTCTGGACTCACGGCACTGCATCCCCGGTGGTGCCAGTGCACTCTCTGGACTTGCCGGGATGCATCCCCCGTGGTGCCAGTGCACTCTCTGGACTCACCGGGGTGCATCCCCAGTGGTGCCAGTGCACTCTCTGGACTCACTGCAGTGCATCCCCACTGGTGCCAGTGCACTCTCTGGACTCACTGCACTGCACTCCCAGTGGTGCCAGTGCACTCTCTGGACTCACTGCACTGCATCCCCAGTGGTGCCAGTGCACTCTCTGGACTCACTGCACTGCATCCCCAGTGGTGCCAGTGCACTCTCTGGACTCATTGCAGTGCATCCCCAGTGGTGCCAGTGACCTCTCTGGACTCACTGCAGTGCATCCCCAGTGGCGCTAGTGCACTCTCTGGACTCACCGCACTGCATCCCCAGTGGTGCCAGTGCACTCTCTGGACTCACTGCACTGCATCCCCAGTGGTGCCAGTGACCTCTCTGGACTCACTGCACTGCATCACTAGTGGTGCCAGTGCACTCTCTGGACTCATTGCAGTGCATCACCAGTGGTGCCAGTGCACTCTCTGAGCTCACTGCACTGCATCCCCAGTGGTGCCAGTGCACTCTCTGGACTCACTGCACTGCATCCCCAGTGGTGCCAGTGCACTCTCTGGACTCACTGTAGTGCATCACTCGTGGTGCCAGTGCACTCTCTGGACTCATTGCACTGCATCCCCAGTGGTGCCAGTGCACTCTCTGGACTCACTGCACTGCATCCCCAGTGGTGCCAGTGCCCTCTGTGGACTCACTGCACTACATCCCCAGTGGGGCCAGTGCACTCTCTTGAGTCACTGCACTGCATCCCCAGTGGTGCCAGTGCCCTCTCTGGACTCACTGCACTGCATCCCCGGTGGTGCCAGTGCACTCTCTTGAGTCACTCCACTGCATCCCCAGTAGTGCCAGTGCACTGTCTGGACTCACTTCACTGCATCCCCAGTGGTGCCAGTGCACTCTCTGGACTCACTGCAGTGCATCCCCAATCGTACCAGTGCAATCTCTGGTCTCACTGCAGTGCATCCCCAGTGGTGCCAGTGCACTCTCTGGACTCACTGCACTGCATCCCCAGTGGTGCCAGTGCACTCTCTGGAAGCACGGCACTGCATCCCCGGTGGTGCCAGTGCGCTCTCTGGACTCATTTCACTGCATCCCCGGTGGTGCCAGTGCGGTCTCTGGACTCACGGCACTGCATCCCCAGTGGTGCCAGTGCACTCTCTGGACTCACTGCAGTGCATCCCTAGTGGTGCCAGTGCACTCTCTGGACTCACTGCACTGCACCACCAGTGTTGCCAGTGCACTCTCTGGACTCACAGCACTGCATCCCCAGTGGTGCCAGTGCACTCTCCGGACTCACTGCACTGTATCCCCAGTGGTGCCAGTGCACACTCTGGACTCACGGCACTGCATCCCCAGTGGTGCCAGTGCACTCTCTGGACTCACTGCACTGCATCCCCAGTGGTGCCAGGGTACTCTCTGGACTCACTGCAGTGCATCCCCAGTGGTGCCAGTGCACTCTCTTGAGTCACTGCACTGCATCCCCAGTGGTGCCAGTGCCCTCTCTGGACTCACTGCAGTGCATCCCCGGTGGTGCCAGGGCACTCTCTGGACTCACGGCACTGCATCCCCAGTGGTGCCAGTGCACTCTCTGGACTCACTGCACTGCATCCCCAGTGTTGCCAGTGACCTCTCTGGACTCACTACACTGCATCCCTAGTGGTGACAGTGCACTCTCTGGACTCACTGCACTGCATCCCCAGTGGTGCCAGTGCACTCTCTGAGCTCACTGCACTGCATCCCCAGTGGTGCCAGTGCACTCTCTGGACTCACTGCACTGCATCCCCAGTGGTGCCAGTGCACTCTCTGGACTCACTGCACTGCATCACTAGTGGTGCCAGTGCACTCTCTGGACTCATTGCAGTGCATCACCAGTGGTGCCAGTGCACTCTCTGAGCTCACTGCACTGCATCCCCAGTGGTGCCAGTGCACTCTCTGGACTCACTGCACTGCATCCCCAGTGGTGCCAGTGCACTCTCTGGACTCACTGTAGTGCATCACTCGTGGTGCCAGTGCACTCTCTGGACTCATTGCACTGCATCCCCAGTGGTGCCAGTGCACTCTCTGGACTCACTGCACTGCATCCCCAGTGGTGCCAGTGCCCTCTGTGGACTCACTGCACTACATCCCCAGTGGGGCCAGTGCACTCTCTTGAGTCACTGCACTGCATCCCCAGTGGTGCCAGTGCCCTCTCTGGACTCACTGCACTGCATCCCCGGTGGTGCCAGTGCACTCTCTTGAGTCACTCCACTGCATCCCCAGTAGTGCCAGTGCACTGTCTGGACTCACTTCACTGCATCCCCAGTGGTGCCAGTGCACTCTCTGGACTCACTGCAGTGCATCCCCAATCGTACCAGTGCAATCTCTGGTCTCACTGCAGTGCATCCCCAGTGGTGCCAGTGCACTCTCTGGACTCACTGCACTGCATCCCCAGTGGTGCCAGTGCACTCTCTGGAAGCACGGCACTGCATCCCCGGTGGTGCCAGTGCGCTCTCTGGACTCATTTCACTGCATCCCCGGTGGTGCCAGTGCGGTCTCTGGACTCACGGCACTGCATCCCCAGTGGTGCCAGTGCACTCTCTGGACTCACTGCAGTGCATCCCTAGTGGTGCCAGTGCACTCTCTGGACTCACTGCACTGCACCCCCAGTGTTGCCAGTGCACTCTCTGGACTCACAGCACTGCATCCCCAGTGGTGCCAGTGCACTCTCTGGACTCACTGCACTGCATCCCCAGTGGTGCCAGTGCACACTCTGGACTCACGGCACTGCATCCCCAGTGGTGCCAGTGCACTCTCTGGACTCACTGCACTGCATCCCCAGTGGTGCCAGGGTACTCTCTGGACTCACTGCAGTGCATCCCCAGTGGTGCCAGTGCACTCTCTTGAGTCACTGCACTGCATCCCCAGTGGTGCCAGTGCCCTCTCTGGACTCACTGCAGTGCATCCCCGGTGGTGCCAGGGCACTCTCTGGACTCACGGCACTGCATCCCCAGTGGTGCCAGTGCACTCTCTGGACTCACTGCACTGCATCCCCAGTGTTGCCAGTGACCTCTCTGGACTCACTACACTGCATCCCTAGTGGTGACAGTGCACTCTCTGGACTCACTGCACTGCATCCCCAGTGGTGCCAGTGCACTCTCTGAGCTCACTGCACTGCATCCCCAGTGGTGCCAGTGCACTCTCTGGACTCACTGCACTGCATCCCCAGTGGTGCCAGTGCACTCTCTGGACTCACTGCACTGCATCCCCAATGGTGCCAGTGCACTCTTTGGACTCACTGCACTGCATCCCCAGTGGTGCCAGTGCACTCTCTGGACTCACTGCACTGCATCCCCAGTGGTGCCAGTGCCCTCTGTGGACTCACTGCACTACATCCCCAGTGGGGCCAGTGCACTCTCTTGAGTCACTGCACTGCATCCCCAGTGGTGCCAGTGCACTCTCTGGACTCACTGCACTGCATCCCCAGTGGTGCCAGTGCACTCTCTGGACTCACTGCACTGCATCCCCAATCGTACCAGTGCAATCTCTGGTCTCACTGCAGTGCAACACCAGTGGTGCCAGTGCACTCTCTGGACTCACCGGGGTGCATCCCCAATAGTGCCAGTGCCCTCTCTGGACTCACTGCACTGCATCCCCAGTGGTGCCAGTGCACTCTCTGAGCTCACTGCACTGCATCCCCAGTGGTGCCAGTGCACTCTCTGGACTCACTGCACTGCATCCCCACTGGTGCCAGTGCACTCTCTGGACTCACTGCACTGCATCCCCATTGGTGCCAGTGACCTCTCTGGACTCACTGCACTGCATCCCCAGTGGTGCCAGTGCACTCTCTGGACTCACTGCACTGCATACCCAGTGGTGCCAGTGCACTCTCTGGACTCACTGCACTGCATCACCAGTGGTGCCAGTGCACTCTCGGGACTCACTGCACTGCATCCCAATGGTGCCAGTGCACTCTTTGGACTCACTGCACTGCATCCCCAGTGGTGCCAGTGCACTCTCTGGACTCACTGCACTGCATCCCCAGTGGTGCCAGTGCCCTCTGTGGACTCACTGCACTACATCCCCAGTGGTGCCAGTGCACTCTCTGGACTCACTGCAGTGCATCCCCAGTGGTGCCAGTGCACTCTCTTGAGTCACTGCACTGCATCCCTAGTGGTGCCAGTGCACTCTATGGACTCACTGCAGTGCATCCCCAGTGGTGCCAGTGCACTCTCTTGAGTCACTGCACTGCATCCCCAGTAGTGCCAGTGCACTCTCTGGACTCACTGCACTGCATCCCCAGTGGTGCCAGTGCACTCTCTGGAAGCACGGCACTGCATCCCCGGTGGTGCCAGTGCGCTCTCTGGACTCATTTCACTGCATCCCCGGTGGTGCCAGTGCGCTCTCTGGACTCACGGCACTGCATCCCCAGTGGTGCCAGTGCACTCTCTGGACTCACTGCAGTGCATCCCCAGTGGTGCCAGTGCACTCTCTGGACTCACTGCACTGCACCCCCAGTGGTGCCAGTGCACTCTGTGGACTCACAGCACTGCATCCCCAGTGGTGCCAGTGCACTCTCTGGACTCACTGCACTGCATCCCCAGTGGTGCCAGTGCACACTCTGGACTCACGGCACTGCATCCCCAGTGATGCCAGTGCACTCTCTGGACTCACTGCACTGCATCCCCAGTGGTGCCAGGGTACTCTCTGGACTCACTGCAGTGCATCCCCAGTGGTGCCAGTGCACTCTCTTGAGTCACTGCACTGCATCCCCAGTGGTGCCAGTGCACGCTCTGGACTCACAGCAGTGCATCCCCAGTGGTGCCAGTGCACTCTCTTGAGTCACTGCACTGCATCCCCAGTAGTGCCAGTGCACTGTCTGGACTCTCTGAACTGCATCCCCAGTGGTGCCAGTGCACTCTCTGGACTCACTGCAGTGCATCCCCAATCGTACCAGTGCAATCTCTGGTCTCACTGCAGTGCATCCCCAGTGGTGCCAGTGCACTCTCTGGACTCACTGCACTGCATCCCCAGTGGTGCCAGTGCACTCTCTGGAAGCACGGCACTGCATCCCCGGTGGTGCCAGTGCGCTCTCTGGACTCATTTCACTGCATCCCCGGTGGTGCCAGTGCGCTCTCTGGACTCACTTCACTGCATTCCCAGTGGTGCCAGTGCACTCTCTGGACTCACTGCAGTGCATCCCCAGTGGTGCCAGTGCACTCTCTGGACTCACTGCACTGCACCCCCAGTGGTGCCAGTGCACTCTCTGGACTCACAGCACTGCATCCCCAGTGGTGCCAGTGCACTCTCTGGACTCACTGCAGTGCATCCCCAGTGGTGCCAGTGCACACTCTGGACTCACGGCACTGCATCCCAAGTGGTGCCAGTGCACTCTCTGGACTCACTGCACTGCATCCCCAGTGGTGCCAGGGTACTCTCTGGACTCACTGCACTGCATTGCCATTGGTGCCAAGGCACTCTCTGGACTCACTGCACTGCATTGCCATTGGTGCCAGTGCACTCTCTGGACTCATTGCAGTGCATCCCCAGTGGTGCCAGTGCACTCTCTGGACTCACGGCACTGCATCCCCAGTGGTGCCAGTGCACTCTCTGGACTCACTGCACTGCATCCCCAGTGGTGCCAGGGCACTCTCTGGACTCACTGCACTGCATCCCCAGTGGTGCCAGGGCACTCTGTGGACTCACTGCACTGCATCCCCAGTGGTGCCAGTGCACTCTCTGGACTCACTGCACTGCATCCCCAGTGGTGCCAGTGCACTCTCTGGACTCATTGCAGTGCATCCCCAGTGGTGCCAGTGCACTCTCTGGACTCACTGCACTGCATCCCCAGTGGTGCCAGTGCACTCTCTGGACTCACTGCAGTGCATCCCCAGTGGTGCCAGTGCACTCTCTGGACTCACTGCACTGCATCTCCAGCGGTGCCAGTGCACTCTCTGGACTCACTGCACTGCACCCCCAGTAGTGCCAGTGCACTCTCTGGACTCACTGCAGTGCATCCCAGGTGGTGCCAGTGCACTCTCTGGACTCACTGCACTGCATCCCCAGTGGTGCCAGTGCACTCTCTGGACTCTCTGCAGTGCATCCCCAGTGGTGCCAGTGCACTCTCTGGACTCACTGCACTGCATCCCCAGTGGTGCCAGTGCACTCTCTGGACTCACTGCACTGCATCCCCAGTGGTGCCAGTGCACTCTCTGGACTCACTGCACTGCATCCCCAATCGTACCAGTGCAATCTCTGGTCTCACTGCAGTGCAACCCCAGTGGTGCCAGTGCACTCTCTGGACTCACCGGGGTGCATCCCCAATAGTGCCAGTGCCCTCTCTGGACTCACTGCACTGCATCCCCAGTGTTGCCAGTGCACTCTCTGAGCTCACTGCACTGCATCCCCAGTGGTGCCAGTGCACTCTCTGGACTCACTGCACTGCATCCCCAGTGGTGCCAGTGCACTCTCTGGACTCACGGCACTGCATCCCCAGTGGTGCCAGTGCACTCTCTGGACTCACTGCACTGCATCTCCAGTGGTGCCAGTGCACTCTCTGGACTCACTGCACTGCATTCCCAGTGGTGCCAGTGCACTCTCTGGACTCACTGCACTGCATCCCCAATGGTGCCAGTGCACTCTCTGGACTCACTGCAGTGCATCCCGAGTGGTGCCACTGCACTCTCTGGACTCACTGCACTGCATCCCCAGTGGTGCCGGGGCAATCTCTGGACTCACTGCAGTGCATCCCAAGTGGTGCCAGTGCCCTCTGTGGACTCACTGCACTACATCCCCAGTAGGGCCAGTGCACTCTCTGCACTCACTGCACTGCATCCCCAGTGGTGCCAGTGAACTCTCTGGACTCACTGCACTGCATCCCTAGTGGTGCCAGTGCACTCTCTTGAGTCACTGCACTGCATCCCCAGTGGTGCCAGTGCACTGTCTGGACTCACTGCACTGCATCCCCACTGGTGCCAGTGCACTCTCTGGACTCACTGCAGTGCATCCCCAATCGTACCAGTGCAATCTCTGGTCTCACTGCAGTGCAACCCCAGTGGTGCCAGTGCACTCTCTGGACTCACTGCACTGCATCCCCAGTGGTGCAAGTGCACTCTCTGGACTCACGGCACTGCATCCCCAGTGGTGCCAGTACACTCTCTGGACTCACTGCACGGCATCCCCAGTGGTGCCAGTGCGCTCTCTGGACTCACTGCACTGCATCCCCAGTGGTGCCAGTGCACTCTCGGGACTCACTGAAGTGACCCCACTGGTGCCCGTGCACTCTCTGGACTCACTGCACTGCACCCCCAGTGCTGCCAGTGCACTCTCTGGAGTCACAGCACTGCATCCCCACTGGTGCCAGTGCACTCTCTGGACTCACTGCACTGCATCCCCAGTGGTGACAGTGCACACTCTGGACTCACGGCACTGCATCCCCAGTGGTGCTAGTGCACTCTCTGGACCAACGGCACTGCCTCCCCAGTGGTGCCAGTGCACTCTCTGGACTCACTCCACTGCATCCCCTGTGGTGCCAGGGTACTCTCTGGACTCACTGCACTGCATCCCCAGTGGTGCCAAGGCACTCTCTGGACTCACTGCACTGCATTGCCATTGGTGCCAGTGCACTCTCTGGACTCATTGCAGTGCATCCCCAGTGGTGCCAGTGCACTCTCTGGACTCACGGCACTGCATCCCCAGTGGTGCCAGTGCACTCTCTGGACTCACTGCAGTGCATCCCCAGTGGTGCCAGTGCACTCTCTGGACTCACTGCACTGCATCCCTAGTGCTGCCAGTGCACTCTCTGGACTCACTGCAGTGCATCCCCAGTGGTGCCAGTGCACTCTCTGGACTCACTGCACTGCATCCCCAGTGGTGCCAGTGCACTCTCTGGACTCACTGCACTGCATCCCCAGTGGTGCCAGGGCACTCTCTGGATGCACTGCACTGCATCCCCAGTGGTGCCAGTGACCTCTCTGGACTCAGTGCACTGCATTCCCAGTGGTGTCAGTGCACTCTCTGGACTCACCGGGGTGCATCCCCAGTGGTGCCAGTGCCCTCTCTGGACTCACTGCAGTGCATCCCCAGTGGTGCCAGTGCACTCTCTGGACTCACTGCACTGCATCCCCAGTGGTGCCAGTGCACTCTCTGGACTCACTGCACTGCATCCCCAGTGGTGCCCGTGCACTCTCTGGACTCACTGCACTGCATCCCCAGTGGTGCCAGTGCACTCTCTTGAGTCACTGCACTGCATCCCCAGTGGTGCCAGTGCGCTCTCTTGAGTCACTGCAGTGCATCCCCAGTGGTGCCAGTGCACTCTCTGGACTCACTCCATTACATCCCCAGTAGTGCCAGTGCACTCTCTGGACTCACTGCAGTGTATCCCCAGTGGTGCCAGTGCACTCTCTGGACTCACTGCAGTGAATCCCCATGGTGCCAGTGCACTCTCTGGACTCACTGCAGTGCATCTCCAGTGGTGCCAGTGCGCTCTCTGGACTCACTGCGCTGCATCCCCAGTGGTGCCAGTGCACTCTCTGGACTCACTGCACTGCATCCCCAGTGGTGCCAGTGCACTCTCTGGACTCACTGCACTGCATCCCCAGTGGTGCCAGTGCACTCTCTGGAGTCACTGCAGTGCATCCCCAGTGGTGCCAGTGCACTCCCTGGACTCACTGCATTGCATCCCAGGTGGTGCCTGTGCACTCTCTGGACTCCCTGCAGTGCATCCCCAATCGTTCCAGTGCATTCTCTGGATTCACTGCACTGCATCCCCAGTGGTGCCACTGCAATCTCTGGTCTCACTGCCGTGCATCCCCAGTGGTGCCAGTGCACTCTCTGGACTCACTGCTCCACATCCCCAGTGGTGCCAGTGCACTCTCAGGACTCACTGCAGTGCATCCCCAGTGGTACCAGTGCACTCTCTGGACTCACTGCAGTGCATCCCCAGTGGTGCCAGTGCACTCTCTGGACTCACTGCACTGCATCCCCAGTGGTGCCAGTGCACTCTCTGGACTCACTGCACTGCATCCCAGTGGTGACAGTGCACTCTCTGGACCTGCAGGCGTGCATCCCCAGTGGTGCCAGTGCACTCTCTGGACTCACCGGGGTGCATCCCCAGTGGTGTCAGTGACCTCTCTGGACTCACTGCACTGCACCCCCAGTGGTGCCAGTGCACTCTCTGGACTCACTGCACTGCATCCCCAGTGGTGCCAGTGCACTCTCTGAGCTCACTGCACTGCATCCCCAGTGGTGCCAGTGCACTCTGTGGACTCACTGCACTGCATCCCCAGTGGTGCCAGTGCACTCTCTGGACTCACTGCACTGCATACCCAGTGGTGACAGTGCACTCTCTGGACTCACTGCACTGCATACACAGTGGTGACAGTGCACTCTCTGAGCTCACTGCACTGCATCCCCAGTGGTGACAGTGCACTCTCTGGACTCACCGGGTTGCATCCCCAGTGGTGCCAGTGCACTCTCTGGACTCACTGCACTGCATCCCCAGTGGTGCCAGTACACCCTCTGGACTCACTGCACTGCATCCCCAGTGGTGCCGGGGCACTCTCTGGACTCACTGCACTGCATCCCCAGTGGTGCCAGTACCCTCTGTGGACTCACTGCACTACATCCCCAGTGGGGACAGTGCACTCTCTGCACTCACTGCACTGCATCCCCAGTGGTGCCAGTGAACTCTCTGGACTGACTACACTGCATCCCCAGTGGTGCCAGTGCAATCTCTTGAGTCACTGCACTGCATCCCCAGTGGTGCCAGTGCACTCTCTGGACTCACTGCACTGCATCCCCAGTGGTGCCAGTGCACTCTCTGGACTCACTGCAGTGCATCCCCAATCGTACCAGTGCAATCTCTGGTCTCACTGCAGTGCACCCCCAGTGGTGCCAGAGCACTCTCTGGACTCACTGCGCTGCATCTCCAGTGGTGCCAGTGCACTCTCTGGACTCACGGCACTGCATCCCCGGTGGTGCCAGTGCACTCTCTGGACTTGCCGGGATGCATCCCCAGTGGTGCCAGTGCACTCTCTGGACTCACCGGGGTGCATCCCCAGTGGTGCCAGTGCACTCTCTGGACTCACTGCAGTGCATCCCCACTGGTGCCAGTGCACTCTCTGGACTCACTGCTCTGCACTCCCAGTGGTGCCAGTGCACTCTCTGGACTCACTGCACTGCATCCCCAGTGGTGCCAGTGCACTCTCTGGACTCACTGCACTGCATCCCCAGTGGTGCCAGTGCACTCTCTGGACTCACTGCAGTGCATCCCCAGTGGTGCCAGTGACCTCTCTGGACTCAGTGCACTGCATTCCCAGTGGTGCCAGTGCACTCTCTGGACTCATTGCAGTGCATCCCCAGTGGTGCCAGTGACCTCTCTGGACTCACTGCAGTGCATCCCCAGTGGCGCTAGTGCACTCTCTGGACTCACCGCACTGCATCCCCAGTGGTGCCAGTGCACTCTCTGGACTCACTGAACTGCATCCCCAGTGGTGCCAGTGACCTCTCTGGACTCACTGCACTGCATCACTAGTGGTGCCAGTGCACTCTCTGGACTCATTGCAGTGCATCACCAGTGGTGCCAGTGCACTCTCTGAGCTCACTGCACTGCATCCCCAGTGGTGCCAGTGCACTCTCTGGACTCACTGCACTGCATCCCCAGTGGTGCCAGTGCACTCTCTGGACTCACTGTAGTGCATCACTCGTGGTGCCAGTGCACTCTCTGGACTCATTGCACTGCATCCCCAGTGGTGCCAGTGCACTCTCTGGACTCACTGCACTGCATCCCCAGTGGTGCCAGTGCCCTCTGTCTACTCACTGCACTACATCCCCAGTGGGGCCAGTGCACTCTCTTGAGTCACTGCACTGCATCCCCAGTGGTGCCAGTGCCCTCTCTGGACTCACTGCACTGCATCCCCTGTGGTGCCAGTGCACTCTCTTGAGTCGCTCCACTGCATCCCCAGTAGTGCCAGTGCACTGTCTGGACTCACTTCACTGCATCCCCAGTGGTGCCAGTGCACTCTCTGGACTCACTGCAGTGCATCCCCAATCGTACCAGTGCAATCTCTGGTCTCACTGCAGTGCATCCCCAGTGGTGCCAGTGCACTCTCTGGACTCACTGCACTGCATCCCCAGTGGTGCCAGTGCACTCTCTGGAAGCACGGCACTGCATCCCCGGTGGTGCCAGTGCGCTCTCTGGACTCATTTCACTGCATCCCCGGTGGTGCCAGTGCGGTCTCTGGACTCACGGCACTGCATCCCCAGTGGTGCCAGTGCACTCTCTGGACTCACTGCAGTGCATCCCTAGTGGTGCCAGTGAACTCTCTGGACTCACTGCACTGCACCCCCAGTGTTGCCAGTGCACTCTCTGGACTCACAGCACTGCATCCCCAGTGGTGCCAGTGCACTCTCTGGACTCACTGCACTGCATCCCCAGTGGTGCCAGTGCACACTCTGGACTCACGGCACTGCATCCCCAGTGGTGCCAGTGCACTCTCTGGACTCACTGCACTGCATCCCCAGTGGTGCCAGGGTACTCTCTGGACTCACTGCAGTGCATCCCCAGTGGTGCCAGTGCACTCTCTTGAGTCACTGCACTGCATCCCCAGTGGTGCCAGTGCCCTCTCTGGACTCACTGCAGTGCATCCCCGGTGGTGCCAGGGCACTCTCTGGACTCACGGCACTGCATCCCCAGTTGTGCCAGTGCACTCTCTGGACTCACTGCACTGCATCCCCAGTGTTGCCAGTGACCTCTCTGGACTCACTACACTGCATCCCTAGTGGTGACAGTGCACTCTCTGGACTCACTGCACTGCATCCCCAGTGGTGCCAGTGCACTCTCTGAGCTCACTGCACTGCATCCCCAGTGGTGCCAGTGCACTCTCTGGACTCACTGCACTGCATCCCCAGTGGTGCCAGTGCACTCTCTGGACTCACTGCACTGCATCCCCAATGGTGCCAGTGCACTCTTTGGACTCACTGCACTGCATCCCCAGTGGTGCCAGTGCACTCTCTGGACTCACTGCACTGCATCCCCAGTGGTGCCAGTGCCCTCTGTGGACTCACTGCACTACATCCCCAGTGGGGCCAGTGCACTCTCTTGAGTCACTGCACTGCATCCCCAGTGGTGCCAGTGCACTCTCTGGACTCACTGCACTGCATCCCCAATCGTACCAGTGCAATCTCTGGTCTCACTGCAGTTCAACCCCAGTGGTGCCAGTGCACTCTCTGGACTCACCGGGGTGCATCCCCAATAGTGCCAGTGCCCTCTCTGGACTCACTGCACTGCATCCCCAGTGGTGCCAGTGCACTCTCTGAGCTCACTGCACTGCATCCCCAGTGGTGCCAGTGCACTCTCTGGACTCACTGCACTGCATCCCCACTGGTGCCAGTGCACTCTCTGGACTCACTGCACTGCATCCCCATTGGTGCCAGTGACCTCTCTGGACTCACTGCACTGCATCCCCAGTGGTGCCAGTGCACTCTCTGGACTCACTGCACTGCATACCCAGTGGTGCCAGTGACCTCTCTGGACTCACTGCACTGCATCACCAGTGGTGCCAGTGCACTCTCGGGACTCACTGCACTGCATCCCCAATGGTGCCAGTGCACTCTTTGGACTCACTGCACTGCATCCCCAGTGGTGCCAGTGCACTCTCTGGACTCACTGCACTGCATCCCCAGTGGTGCCAGTGCCCTCTGTGGACTCACTGCACTACATCCCCAGTGGGGCCAGTGCACTCTCTGGACTCACTGCAGTGCATCCCCAGTGGTGCCAGTGCACTCTCTTGAGTCACTGCACTGCATCCCTAGTGGTGCCAGTGCACTCTATGGACTCACTGCAGTGCATCCCCAGTGGTGCCAGTGCACTCTCTTGAGTCACTGCACTGCATCCCCAGTAGTGCCAGTGCACTCTCTGGACTCACTGCACTGCATCCCCAGTGGTGCCAGTGCACTCTCTGGACTCACTGCAGTGCATCCCCAATCGTACCAGTGCAATCTCTGGTCTCACTGCAGTGCATCCCCAGTGGTGCCAGTGCACTCTCTGGACTCACTGCACTGCATCCCCAGTGGTGCCAGTGCACTCTCTGGAAGCACGGCACTGCATCCCCGGTGGTGCCAGTGCGCTCTCTGGACTCATTTCACTGCATCCCCGGTGGTGCCAGTGCGCTCTCTAGACTCACGGCACTGCATCCCCAGTGGTGCCAGTGCACTCTCTGGACTCACTGCAGTGCATCCCCAGTGGTGCCAGTGCACTCTCTGGACTCACTGCACTGCACCCCCAGTGGTGCCAGTGCACTCTGTGGACTCACAGCACTGCATCCCCAGTGGTGCCAGTGCACTCTCTGGACTCACTGCACTGCATCCCCAGTGGTGCCAGTGCACACTCTGGACTCACGGCACTGCATCCCCAGTGATGCCAGTGCACTCTCTGGACTCACTGCACTGCATCACCAGTGGTGCCAGGGTACTCTCTGGACTCACTGCAGTGCATCCCCAGTGGTGCCAGTGCACTCTCTTGAGTCACTGCACTGCATCCCCAGTGGTGCCAGTGCACGCTCTGGACTCACAGCAGTGCATCCCCAGTGGTGCCAGTGCACTCTCTTGAGTCACTGCACTGCATCCCCAGTAGTGCCAGTGCACTGTCTGGACTCTCTGAACTGCATCCCCAGTGGTGCCAGTGCACTCTCTGGACTCACTGCAGTGCATCCCCAATCGTACCAGTGCAATCTCTGGTCTCACTGCACTGCATCCCCAGTGGTGCCAGTGCACTCTCTGGACTCACTGCACTGCATCCCCAGTGGTGCCAGTGCACTCTCTGGAAGCACGGCACTGCATCCCCGGTGGTGCCAGTGCGCTCTCTGGACTCATTTCACTGCATCCCCGGTGGTGCCAGTGCGCTCTCTGGACTCACTTCACTGCATCCCCAGTGGTGCCAGTGCACTCTCTGGACTCACTGCAGTGCATCCCCAGTGGTGCCAGTGCACTCTCTGGACTCACTGCACTGCACCCCCAGTGGTGCCAGTGCACTCTCTGGACTCACAGCACTGCATCACCAGTGGTGCCAGTGCACTCTCTGGACTCACTGCAGTGCATCCCCAGTGGTGCCAGTGCACACTCTGGACTCACGGCACTGCATCCCCAGTGGTGCCAGTGCACTCTCTGGACTCACTGCACTGCATCCCCAGTGGTGCCAGGGTACTCTCTGGACTCACTCCACTGCATCCCCAGTGGTGCCAAGGCACTCTCTGGACTCACTGCACTGCATTGCCATTGGTGCCAGTGCACTCTCTGGACTCATTGCAGTGCATCCCCAGTGGTGCCAGTGCACTCTCTGGACTCACGGCACTGCATCCCCAGTGGTGCCAGTGCACTCTCTGGACTCACTGCACTGCATCCCCAGTGGTGCCAGGGCACTCTCTGGACTCACTGCACTGCATCCCCAGTGGTGCCAGGGCACTCTGTGGACTCACTGCACTGCATCCCCAGTGGTGCCAGTGCACTCTCTGGACTCACTGCACTGCATCCCCAGTGGTGCCAGTGCACTCTCTGGACTCATTGCAGTGCATCCCCAGTGGTGCCAGTGCACTCTCTGGACTCACTGCACTGCATCCCCAGTGGTGCCAGTGCACTCTCTGGACTCACTGCACTGCATCCCCAGTGGTGCCAGTGCACTCTCTGGACTCACTGCACTGCATCTCCAGCGGTGCCAGTGCACTCTCTGGACTCACTGCACTGCACCCCCAGTGGTGCCAGTGCACTCTCTGGACTCACTGCAGTGCATCCCAGGTGGTGCCAGTGCACTCTCTGGACTCACTGCACTGCATCCCCAGTGGTGCCAGTGCACTCTCTGGACTCTCTGCAGTGCATCCCCAGTGGTGCCAGTGCACTCTCTGGACTCACTGCACTGCATCCCCAGTGGTGCCAGTGCACTCTCTGGACTCACGGCACTGCATCCCCAGTGGTGCCAGTGCACTCTCTGAACTCACTGCACTGCATCCCCAGTGGTGCCAGTGCACTCTCTGGACTCACTGCACTGCATCCCCAGTGGTTCCAGTGCCCTCTCTGGACTCACTGCAGTGCATCCCCAGTGGTGCCAGTGCACTCTCTGGACTCACTGCACTGCATCCCCAGTGGTGCCAGTGCACTCTTTGGACTCACTGGACTGAATTCCCGGTGGTGCCAGTGCACTCTCTGGACTCACTGCACTGCATCCCCAGTGGTGCCAGTGCACTCTCTGGACTCACTGGACTGAATTCCCGGTGGTGCCAGTGCACTCTCTGGACTCACTGCACTGCATCCCCTGTGGTGCCAGTGCACTCTCTGGACTTGCCGGGGTGCATCCCCAGTGGTGCCAGTGCACTCTCTGGACTCACTGCACTGCATCCCCAGTGGTGCCAGTGCACTCTCTGGAGTCACCGCAGTGCATCACCAGTGGTGCCAGTGCACTCTCTGGACTCACTGCAGTGCATCCCCAATCGTACCAGTGCACTCTCTGGACTCACTGCACTGCATCCCCAGTGGTGCCAGTGCACTCTCTTGAGTCACTGCAGTGCATCCCCAGTGGTGCCAGTGCACTCTCTGGACTCACTGCACTGCATCCCCAGTGGTGCCAGTGCACTCTCTGGACTCACTGCAGTGCATCCCCAGTGGTGCCAGTGCACTCTCTGGACTCACTGCACTGCATCCCCAGTGGTGCCAGTGCACTCTCTGAGCTCACTGCACTGCATCCCCAGTGGTGCCAGTGCACTCTCTGGACTCATTGCACTGCATCGCCAGTGGTGCCAGTGCACTCTCTTGAGTCACTGCAGTGCATCCCCAGTGGTGCCAGTGCACTCTCTGGACTCACTGCATTGCATCCCCAGAGGTGCCAGTGCACTCTCTGGACTCACTGCACTGCATCCCCAATCGTACCAGTGCACTCTCTGGACTCACTGCACTGCATCCCCAGTGGTGCCAGTGCACTCTCTGGACTCACTGCACTGCATCCCCAGTGGTGCCAGTGCACTCTCTGGACTCACTGCACTGCATCCCCAGTGGTGCCACTGCACTCTCTGGACTCACTGCACTGCATCCCCAGTGGTGCCGGGGCACTCTCTGGAATAACTGCACTGCATCCCCAGTGGTGCTAGTACCCTCTGTGGACTCACTGCACTACATCCCCAGTGGGGCCAGAGCACTCTCTGCACTCACTGCACTGCATCCCCAGTGGTGCCAGTGAACTCTCTGGACTGACTGCACTGCATCCCCAGTGGTGCCAGTGCACTCTCTTGAGTCACTGCACTGCATCCCCAGTGGTGCCAGTGCACTCTCTGGACTCACTGCATTGCATCCCCAGTGGTGCCAGTGCACTCTCTGGACTCACTTCAGTGCATCCCCAATAGTACCAGTGCACTCTCTGGACTCACTGCACTGCATCCTCAGTGGTGCCACTGCAATCTCTGGTCTCACTGCAGCGCATCCCCAGTGGTGCCAGTGCACTCTCTGAACTCATTGCACTGCATCCCCAGTGGTGCCAGGGTACTCTCTGGACTCACTGCAGTGCATCCCCAGTGGTGCCAGTGCACTCTCTGGACTCACTGCAGTGCATCCCCAGTGGTACAACTGCACTCTCTGGACTCACTGCAGTTCATCCCCAATGGTGCCAGTGCACTCTCTGGACTCACTGCACTGCATCCCCAGTGCTGACAGTGCACTCTCTGGACTCACTGCACTGCATCTCCACTATTGCCAGTGCACTCTCTGGACTCACTGCAGTGCATCCCCAATGGTGCCAGTACACTCTCTGGACTCACCGCACTGCATCCCCAGTAGTGCCCGTGCACTCTCTGGACTCACTGCAGTGCATCCCCAATAGTGCCAGTGCACTCTCTGAGCTCACTGCACTGCATCCCCAGTGGTACCAGAGCACTCTCTGGACTCACTGCACTGCATCCCCAGTGGTGCAAGTGCACTCTCTGGACTCACTGCACTGCATCCCCAATGGTGCCAGTGCACTTTTTGGACTCACTGCACTGCATCCCCAGTGGTGCCACTGCACTCTCTGGACTCACTGCACTGCATCCCCAGTGGTGCCAAGGCACTCTATGGACTCACTGCACTGCATCCCCAGTGGTGCCAGTGAACTCTCTGGACTCACTGCACTGCATCCCCAGTGGTTCCAGTGCACTCTCTTGAGTCACTGCACTGCATCCCGAGTGGTGCCAGTGCACTCTCTGGACTCACTGCACTGCATCCCCAGTGGTGCCAGTGCACTCTCTGGACTCACTGCAGTGCATCCCCAATCGTACCTGTGCAATCTCTGGTCTCACTGCAGTGTCCCCGGAGGTGCCAATGCACTCTATGGACTCACGGCACTGCATCCCCAGTGGTGCCAGTGCACTCTCTGGACTCACTGCAGTGCATCCCCACTGGTGCCAGTGCACTCTCTGGACACACTGCACTGCACCCCCAGTGGTGCAAGTGCACTCTCTGGACTCACTGCACTGCATCCCCAGTGGTGCCAGTGCACTCTCTGGACTTGCCGGGGTGCATCCCCAGTGGTGCCAGTGCACACTCTGGAGTCACTGCACTGCATCCCCAGTGGTGCCAGTGCCCTCTGTGGACTCACTGCACTGCATGCCCAGTGGGGCCAGTGCACTCTCTGGACTTGCCGGGGTGCATCCCCAGTGGTGCCAGTGCACTCTCTGGACTCACCGGGGTGCATCCCCAGTGGTGCAAGTGCACTCTCTGGACTCACTGCACTGCATCCCCAGTGGTGCCAGTGCACACTCTGGACTCACTGCACTGCATCCCCAGTGGTGCCAGTGCACTCTCTGGACTCACCGCACTGCATCCCCAGTGGTGCCCGTGCACTCTGTGGACTCACTGCAGTGCATCCCCAGTGGTGCCAGTGCACTCTCTGGACTCACTGCACTGCATCCCTTGTGGTGCCAGTGCACTCTCTGAGCTCACTGCACTGCATCCCCAGTGGTACCAGAGCACTCTCTGGACTCACTACACTGAATCCCCAGTGGTGCAAGTGCACTCTCTGGACTCACTGCACTGCATCCCCAATGGTGCCAGTGCACTTTTTGGACTCACTGCACTGCATCCCCAGTGGTGCCAGTGCACTCTCTGGACTCACTGCACTGCATCCCCAGTGGTGCCAATGCACTCTATGGACTCACTGCACTGCATCCCCAGTGGTACCAGTGCCCTCTGTGGACTCACTGCAGTGCATCCCCAGTGGTGCCAGTGCACTCTCTGCACTCACTGCACTGCATCCCCAGTGGTGCCAGTGCACTCTCTGGACTCACTGCACTGCATCCCCAGTGGTTCCAGTGCACTCTCTTGAGTCACTGCACTGCATCCCCAGTGGTGCCAGTGCACTCTCTGGACTCACTGCACTGCATCCCCAGTGGTGCCAGTGCACTCTCTGGACTCACTGCAGTGCATCCCCAATCGAAGCCAGTGCAATCTCTGGTCTCACTGCAGTGCATTCCCAGTGGTGCCAATGCACTCTATGGACTCACGGCACTGCATCCCCAGTGGTGCCAGTGCACTCTCTGGACTCACTGCAGTGCATCCCCAGTGGTGCCAGTGCACTCTCTGGACACACTGCACTGCACCCCCAGTGGTGCATGTGCACTCTCTGGACTCACTGCACTGCATCCCCAGTGGTGCCAGTGCACTCTCTGGACTTGCCGGGGTGCATCCCCAGTGGTGCCAGTGCACACTCTGGAGTCACTGCACTGCATCCCCAGTGGTGCCAGTGCACTCTCTGGACTCACTGCACTGCATACCCAGTGGTGCCACTGACCTCTCTGGACTCACTGCACTGCATCCCCAGTGGTGCCAGTGCACTCCCTGGACTCACCGCACTGCATCCCCAGTGGTGCCAGTGCACTCTCTGGACTCACTGCAGTGCATCCCCAGTGGTGCCACTGCACTCTCTGGACTCACTGCACTGCATCCCCAGTGGTGCCAGTGCACTCTCTGGACTCACTGCACTGCATCCCCAGTGGTGCCAGTGCACTCTCTGAGCTCACTGCACTGCATCCCCAGTGGTGCCAGTGCACTCTCTGGACTCATTGCACTGCATCGCCAGTGGTGCCAGTGCACTCTCTTGAGTCACTGAAGTGCATCCCCAGTGGTGCCAGTGCACTCTCTGGACTCACTGCATTGCATCCCCAGCGGTGCCAGTGCAATCTCTGGACTCACTGCACTGCATCCCCAATCGTACCAGTGCACTCTCTGGACTCACTGCACTGCATCCCCAGTGGTGCCAGTGCACTCTCTGGACTCACCGGGTGGCATCCCCAGTGGTGCCAGTGCACTCTCTGGACTCACTTCACTGCATCCCCAGTGGTGCCACTGCACTCTGTGGACTCACTGCACTGCATCCCCAGTGGTGCCAGTGCACACTCTGGACTCACGGCACTGCATCCCCAGTGGTGCCAGTGCACTCTCTGGACTCACTGCACTGCATCCCCAATAGTGCCAGGGTACTCTCTGGACTCACTGCAGTGCATCCCTAGTGGTGCCAAGGCACTCTCTGGACTCACTGCACTGCATCCCCAGTGGTGCCAGTGCACTCTCTGGACTCACGGCACTGCATCCCCAGTGGTGCCAGTGCACTCTCTGGACTCACTGCACTGCATCCCCAATGGTGCCAGTGTACTCTTTGGACTCACTGCACTGCATCCCCAGTGGTGCCAGTGCACTCTCTGGAGTCACTGCACTGCATCCCCAGTGGTGCCAAGGCACTCTCTGGACTCACTGCACTACATCCCCAGTGGGGCCAGTGCACTCTCTTGAGTCACTGCACTGCATCCCCAGTGGTGCCAGTGCACTCTCTGGACTCACTGCACTGCATCCCCAGTGGTGCCAGTGCACTCTCTGGACTCACTGGACTGAATTCCCGGTGGTGCCAGTGCACTCTCTGGACTCACTGCACTGCATCCCCTGTGGTGCCAGTGCACTCTCTGGACTTGCCGGGGTGCATCCCCAGTGGTGCCAGTGCACTCTCTGGACTCACTGCACTGCATCCCCAGTGGTGCCAGTGCACTCTCTGGACTCACTGCAGTGCATCCCCAGTGGTGCCAGTGCACTCTCTGGAGTCAACGCAGTGTATCCCCAGTGGTGCCAGTGCACTCTCTGGACTCACTGGACTGAATTCCCGGTGGTGCCAGTGCACTCTCTGGACTCACTGCACTGCATCCCCTGTGGTGCCAGTGCACTCTCTGGACTTGCCGGGGTGCATCCCTAGTGGTGCCAGTGCACTCTCTGGACTCACTGCACTGCATCCCCAGTGGTGCCAGTGCACTCTCTTGAGTCACTGCAGTGCATCCCCAGTGGTGCCAGTGCACTCTCTGGACTCACTGCACTGCATCCCCAGTGGTGCCAGTGCACTCTCTGGACTCACTGCAGTGCATCCCCAGTGGTGCCAGTGCACTCTCTGGAGTCACCGCAGTGCTTCCCCAGTGGTGCCAGTGCACTCTCTGGACTCACTGCTGTGCATCCCCAATCGTACCAGTGCACTCTCTGGACTCACTGCACTGCATCCCCAGTGGTGCCAGTGCACTCTCTTGAGTCACTGCACTGCATCCCCAGTGGTGCCAGTGCACTCTCTGGACTCACTGCAGTGCATCCCCAGTGGTGCCAGTGCACTCTCTGGACTCACTGCACTGCATCCCCAGTGGTGCCAGTGCACTCTCTGAGCTCACTGCACTGCATCCCCAGTGGTGCCAGTGCACTCTCTGGACTCATTGCACTGCATCGCCAGTGGTGCCAGTGCACTCTCTTGAGTCACTGCAGTGCATCTCCAGTGGTGCCAGTGCACTCTCTGGACTCACTGCATTGCATCCCCACTGGTGCCAGTGCACTCTCTGGACTCACTGCACTGCATCCCCAATCGTACCAGTGCACTCTCTGGACTCACTGCACTGCATCCCCAGTGGTGCCAGTGCACTCTCTGGACTCACTGCACTGCATCCCCAGTGGTGCCAGTGCACTCTCTGGACTCACTTCACTGCATCCCCAGTGGTGCCGGGGCACTCTCTGGAATAACTGCACTGCATCCCCAGTGGTGCCAGTACCCTCTGAGGACTCACTGCACTACATCCCCAGTGGGGCCAGAGCACTCTCTGCACTCACTGCACTGCATCCCCAGTGGTGCCAGTGAACTCTCTGGACTGACTGCACTGCATCCCCAGTGGTGCCAGTGCACTCTCTTGAGTCACTGCACTGCATCCCCAGTGGTGCCAGTGCACTCTCTGGACTCACTGCATTGCATCCCCAGTGGTGCCAGTGCACTCTCTGGACTCACTTCAGTGCATCCCCAATAGTACCAGTGCACTCTCTGGACTCACTGCACTGCATCCTCAGTGGTGCCACTGCAATCTCTGGTCTCACTGCAGCGCATCCCCAGTGGTGCCAGTGCACTCTCTGAACTCATTGCACTGCATCCCCAGTGGTGCCAGGGTACTCTCTGGACTCACTGCAGTGCATCCCCAGTGGTGCCAGTGCACTCTCTTGAGTCACTGCACTGCATCCCCAGTAGTGCCAGTGCACTGTCTGGACTCTCTGAACTGCATCCCCAGTGGTGCCAGTGCACTCTCTGGACTCACTGCAGTGCATCCCCAATCGTACCAGTGCAATCTCTGGTCTCACTGCAGTGCATCCCCAGTGGTGCCAGTGCACTCTCTGGACTCACTGCACTGCATCCCCAGTGGTGCCAGTGCACTCTCTGGAAGCACGGCACTGCATCCCCGGTGGTGCCAGTGCGCTCTCTGGACTCATTTCACTGCATCCCCGGTGGTGCCAGTGCGCTCTCTGGACTCACTTCACTGCATCCCCAGTGGTGCCAGTGCACTCTCTGGACTCACTGCAGTGCATCCCCAGTGGTGCCAGTGCACTCTCTGGACTCACTGCACTGCACCCCCAGTGGTGCCAGTGCACTCTCTGGACTCACAGCACTGCATCCCCAGTGGTGCCAGTGCACTCTCTGGACTCACTGCAGTGCATCCCCAGTGGTGCCAGTGCACACTCTGGACTCACGGCACTGCATCCCCAGTGGTGCCAGTGCACTCTCTGGACTCACTGCACTGCATCCCCAGTGGTGCCAGGGTACTCTCTGGACTCACTGCACTGCATCCCCAGTGGTGCCAGTGCCCTCTCTGGACTCACTGCACTGCATTGCCATTGGTGCCAGTGCACTCTCTGGACTCATTGCAGTGCATCCCCAGTGGTGCCAGTGCACTCTCTGGACTCACGGCACTGCATCCCCAGTGGTGCCAGTGCACTCTCTGGACTCACTGCACTGCATCCCCAGTGGTGCCAGGGCACTCTCTGGACTCACTGCACTGCATCCCCAGTGGTGCCAGGGCACTCTGTGGACTCACTGCACTGCATCCCCAGTGGTGCCAGTGCACTCTCTGGACTCACTGCACTGCATCCCCAGTGGTGCCAGTGCACTCTCTGGACTCATTGCAGTGCATCCCCAGTGGTGCCAGTGCACTCTCTGGACTCACTGCAGTGCATCCCCAGTGGTGCCAGTGCACTCTCTGGACTCACTGCACTGCATCTCCAGCGGTGCCAGTGCACTCTCTGGACTCACTGCACTGCACCCCCACTGGTGCCAGTGCACTCTCTGGACTCACTGCAGTGCATCCCAGGTGGTGCCAGTGCACTCTCTGGACTCACTGCACTGCATCCCCAGTGGTGCCAGTGCACTCTCTGGACTCTCTGCAGTGCATCCCCAGTGGTGCCAGTGCACTCTCTGGACTCACTGCACTGCATCCCCAGTGGTGCCAGTGCACTCTCTGGACTCACCGGGTGGCATCCCCAGTGGTGCCAGTGCACTCTCTGGACTCACGGCACTGCATCCCCAGTGGTGCCAGTGCACTCTCTGAACTCACTGCACTGCATCCCCAGTGGTGCCAGTGCACTCTCTGGACTCACTGCACTGCATCCCCAGTGGTTCCAGTGCCCTCTCTGGACTCACTGCAGTGCATCCCCAGTGGTGCCAGTGCACTCTCTGGACTCACTGCACTGCATCCCCAGTGGTGCCAGTGCACTCTCTGGACTCACTGGACTGAATTCCCGGTGGTGCCAGTGCACTCTCTGGACTCACTGCACTGCATCCCCTGTGGTGCCAGTGCACTCTCTGGACTTGCCGGGGTGCATCCCCAGTGGTGCCAGTGCACTCTCTGGACTCACTGCACTGCATCCCCAGTGGTGCCAGTGCACTCTCTGGAGTCACCGCAGTGCATCACCAGTGGTGCCAGTGCACTCTCTGGACTCACTGCAGTGCATCCCCAATCGTACCAGTGCACTCTCTGGACTCACTGCACTGCATCCCCAGTGGTGCCAGTGCACTCTCTTGAGTCACTGCAGTGCATCCCCAGTGGTGCCAGTGCACTCTCTGGACTCACTGCACTGCATCCCCAGTGGTGCCAGTGCACTCTCTGGACTCACTGCAGTGCATCCCCAGTGGTGCCAGTGCACTCTCTGGACTCACTGCACTGCATCCCCAGTGGTGCCAGTGCAGTCTCTGAGCTCACTGCACTGCATCCCCAGTGGTGCCAGTGCACTCTCTGGACTCATTGCACTGCATCGCCAGTGGAGCCAGTGCACTCTCTTGAGTCACTGCAGTGCATCCCCAGTGGTGCCAGTGCACTCTCTGGACTCACTGCATTGCATCCCCAGTGGTGCCAGTGCACTCTCTGGACTCACTGCACTGCATCCCCAATCGTACCAGTGCACTCTCTGGACTCACTGCACTGCATCCCCAGTGGTGCCAGTGCACTCTCTGGACTCACTGCACTGCATCCCCAGTGGTGCCAGTGCACTCTCTGGACTCACTGCACTGCATCCCCAGTGGTGCCACTGCACTCTCTGGACTCACTGCACTGCACCCCCAGTGGTGCCGGGGCACTCTCTGGAATAACTGCACTGCATCCCCAGTGGTGCTAGTACCCTCTGTGGACTCACTGCACTACATCCCCAGTGGGGCCAGAGCACTCTCTGCACTCACTGCACTGCATCCCCAGTGGTGCCAGTGAACTCTCTGGACTGACTGCACTGCATCCCCAGTGGTGCCAGTGCACTCTCTTGAGTCACTGCACTGCATCCCCAGTGGTGCCAGTGCACTCTCTGGACTCACTGCATTGCATCCCCAGTGGTGCCAGTGCACTCTCTGGACTCACTTCAGTGCATCCCCAATAGTACCAGTGCACTCTCTGGACTCACTGCACTGCATCCTCAGTGGTGCCACTGCAATCTCTGGTCTCACTGCAGCGCATCCCCAGTGGTGCCAGTGCACTCTCTGAACTCATTGCACTGCATCCCCAGTGGTGCCAGGGTACTCTCTGGACTCACTGCAGTGCATCCCCAGTGGTGCCAGTGCACTCTCTGGACTCACTGCAGTGCATCCCCAGTGGTACAACTGCACTCTCTGGACTCACTGCAGTTCATCCCCAATGGTGCCAGTGCACTCTCTGGACTCACTGCACTGCATCCCCAGTGCTGACAGTGCACTCTCTGGACTCACTGCACTGCATCTCCACTATTGCCAGTGCACTCTCTGGACTCACTGCAGTGCATCCCCAATGGTGCCAGTACACTCTCTGGACTCACTGCACTGCATCCCCTTTGGTGTCACTGCACTCTCTGGACTCACCGGGGTGCATCCCCAGTGGTGCCAGTGCACTCTCTGGACTCACTGCACTGCATCCCCAGTTGTGCCAGTGCACACTCTGGACTCACTGCACTGCATCCCCAGTGGTGCCAGTGCACTCTCTAGACTCACCGCACTGCATCCCCAGTAGTGCCCGTGCACTCTCTGGACTCACTGCAGTGCATCCCCTGTGGTGCCAGTGCACTCTCTGAGCTCACTGCACTGCATCCCCAGTGGTACCAGAGCACTCTCTGGACTCACTGCACTGCATCCCCAGTGGTGCAAGTGCACTCTCTGGACTCACTGCACTGCATCCCCAATGGTGCCAGTGCACTTTTTGGACTCACTGCACTGCATCCCCAGTGGTGCCACTGCACTCTCTGGACTCACTGCACTGCATCCCCACTGGTGCCAATGCACTCTATGGACTCACTGCACTGCATCCCCAGTGGTGCCAGTGAACTCTCTGGACTCACTGCACTGCATCCCCAGTGGTTCCAGTGCACTCTCTTGAGTCACTGCACTGCATCCCGAGTGGTGCCAGTGCACTCTCTGGACTCACTGCACTGCTTCCCCAGTGGTGCCAGTGCACTCTCTGGACTCACTGCAGTGCATCCCCAATCGTACCTGTGCAATCTCTGGTCTCACTGCAGTGTCCCCGGTGGTGCCAATGCACTCTATGGACTCACGGCACTGCATCCCCAGTGGTGCCAGTGCACTCTCTGGACTCACTGCAGTGCATCCCCACTGGTGCCAGTGCACTCTCTGGACACACTGCACTGCACCCCCAGTGGTGCAAGTGCACTCTCTGGACTCACTGCACTGCATCCCCAGTGGTGCCAGTGCACTCTCTGGACTTGCCGGGGTGCATCCCCAGTGGTGCCAGTGCACTCTCTGGACTCACTGCACTGCATCTCCAGCGGTGCCAGTGCACTCTCTGGACTCACTGCACTGCACCCCCAGTGGTGCCAGTGCACTCTCTGGACTCACTGCAGTGCATCCCAGGTGGTGCCAGTGCACTCTCTGGACTCACTGCACTGCATCCCCAGTGGTGCCAGTGCACTCTCTGGACTCTCTGCAGTGCATCCCCAGTGGTGCCAGTGCACTCTCTGGACTCACTGCACTGCATCCCCAGTGGTGCCAGTGCACTCTCTGGACTCACGGCACTGCATCCCCAGTGGTGCCAGTGCACTCTCTGAACTCACTGCACTGCATCCCCAGTGGTGCCAGTGCACTCTCTGGACTCACTGCACTGCATCCCCAGTGGTTCCAGTGCCCTCTCTGGACTCACTGCAGTGCATCCCCAGTGGTGCCAGTGCACTCTCTGGACTCACTGCACTGCATCCCCAGTAGTGCCAGTGCACTCTTTGGACTCACTGGACTGAATTCCCGGTGGTGCCAGTGCACTCTCTGGACTCACTGCACTGCATCCCCAGTGGTGCCAGTGCACTCTCTGGACTCACTGGACTGAATTCCCGGTGGTGCCAGTGCACTCTCTGGACTCACTGCACTGCATCCCCTGTGGTGCCAGTGCACTCTCTGGACTTGCCGGGGTGCATCCCCAGTGGTGCCAGTGCACTCTCTGGACTCACTGCACTGCATCCCCAGTGGTGCCAGTGCACTCTCTGGAGTCACCGCAGTGCATCACCAGTGGTGCCAGTGCACTCTCTGGACTCACTGCAGTGCATCCCCAATCGTACCAGTGCACTCTCTGGACTCACTGCACTGCATCCCCAGTGGTGCCAGTGCACTCTCTTGAGTCACTGCAGTGCATCCCCAGTGGTGCCAGTGAACTCTCTAGACTCACTGCACTGCATCCCCAGTGGTGCCAGTGCACTCTCTGGACTCACTGCAGTGCATCCCCAGTGGTGCCAGTGCACTCTCTGGACTCACTGCACTGCATCCCCAGTGGTGCCAGTGCACTCTCTGAGCTCACTGCACTGCATCCCCAGTGGTGCCAGTGCACTCTCTGGACTCATTGCACTGCATCGCCAGTGGTGCCAGTGCACTCTCTTGAGTCACTGCAGTGCATCCCCAGTGGTGCCAGTGCACTCTCTGGACTCACTGCATTGCATCCCCAGTGGTGCCAGTGCACTCTCTGGACTCACTGCACTGCATCCCCAATCGTACCAGTGCACTCTCTGGACTCACTGCACTGCATCCCCAGTGGTGCCAGTGCACTCTCTGGACTCACTGCACTGCATCCCCAGTGGTGCCAGTGCACTCTCTGGACTCACTGCACTGCATCCCCAGTGGTGCCCGTGCACTCTCTGGACTCACTGCACTGCATCCCCAGTGGTGCCGGGGCACTCTCTGGAATAACTGCACTGCATCCCCAGTGGTGCTAGTACCCTCTGTGGACTCACTGCACTACATCCCCAGTGGGGCCAGAGCACTCTCTGCACTCACTGCACTGCATCCCCAGTGGTGCCAGTGAACTCTCTGGACTGACTGCACTGCATCCCCAGTGGTGCCAGTGCACTCTCTTGAGTCACTGCACTGCATCCCCAGTGGTGCCAGTGCACTCTCTGGACTCACTGCATTGCATCCCCAGTGGTGCCAGTGCACTCTCTGGACTCACTTCAGTGCATCCCCAATAGTACCAGTGCACTCTCTGGACTCACTGCACTGCATCCTCAGTGGTGCCACTGCAATCTCTGGTCTCACTGCAGCGCATCCCCAGTGGTGCCAGTGCACTCTCTGAACTCATTGCACTGCATCCCCAGTGGTGCCAGGGTACTCTCTGGACTCACTGCAGTGCATCCCCAGTGGTGCCAGTGCACTCTCTGGACTCACTGCAGTGCATCCCCAGTGGTACAACTGCACTCTCTGGACTCAATGCAGTTCATCCCCAATGGTGCCAGTGCACTCTCTGGACTCACTGCACTGCATCCCCAGTGCTGACAGTGCACTCTCTGGACTCACTGCACTGCATCTCCACTATTGCCAGTGCACTCTCTGGACTCACTGCAGTGCATCCCCAATGGTGCCAGTACACTCTCTGGACTCACTGCACTGCATCCCCTTTGGTGTCACTGCACTCTCTGGACTCACCGGGGTGCATCCCCAGTGGTGCCAGTGCACTCTCTGGACTCACTGCACTGCATCCCCAGTTGTGCCAGTGCACACTCTGGACTCACTGCACTGCATCCCCAGTGGTGCCAGTGCACTCTCTAGACTCACCGCACTGCATCCCCAGTAGTGCCCGTGCACTCTCTGGACTCACTGCAGTGCATCCCCTGTGGTGCCAGTGCACTCTCTGAGCTCACTGCACTGCATCCCCAGTGGTACCAGAGCACTCTCTGGACTCACTGCACTGCATCCCCAGTGGTGCAAGTGCACTCTCTGGACTCACTGCACTGCATCCCCAATGGTGCCAGTGCACTTTTTGGACTCACTGCACTGCATCCCCAGTGGTGCCACTGCACTCTCTGGACTCACTGCACTGCATCCCCACTGGTGCCAATGCACTCTATGGACTCACTGCACTGCATCCCCAGTGGTGCCAGTGAACTCTCTGGACTCACTGCACTGCATCCCCAGTGGTTCCAGTGCACTCTCTTGAGTCACTGCACTGCATCCCCAGTGGTGCCAGTGCACTCTCTGGACTCACTGCACTGCTTCCCCAGTGGTGCCAGTGCACTCTCTGGACTCACTGCAGTGCATCCCCACTGGTGCCAGTGCACTCTCTGGACACACTGCACTGCACCCCCAGTGGTGCAAGTGCACTCTCTGGACTCACTGCACTGCATCCCCAGTGGTGCCAGTGCACTCTCTGGACTTGCCGGGGTGCATCCCCAGTGGTGCCAGTGCACACTCTGGAGTCACTGCACTGCATCCCCAGTGGTGCCTGTGCCCTCTGTGGACTCACTGCACTGCATGCCCAGTGGGGCCAGTGCACTCTCTGGACTTGCCGGGGTGCATCCCCAGTGGTGCCAGTGCACTCTCTGGACTCACCGGGGTGCATCCCCAGTGGTGCAAGTGCACTCTCTGGACTCACTGCACTGCATCCCCAGTGGTGCCAGTGCACACTCTGGACTCACTGCACTGCATCCCCAGTGGTGCCAGTGCACTCTCTGGACTCACCGCACTGCATCCCCAGTGGTGCCCGTGCACTCTGTGGACTCACTGCAGTGCATCCCCAGTGGTGCCAGTGCACTCTCTGGACTCACTGCACTGCATCCCTTGTGGTGCCAGTGCACTCTCTGAGCTCACTGCACTGCATCCCCAGTGGTACCAGAGCACTCTCTGGACTCACTACACTGCATCCCCAGTGGTGCAAGTGCACTCTCTGGACTCACTGCACTGCATCCCCAATGGTGCCAGTGCACTTTTTGGACTCACTGCACTGCATCCCCAGTGGTGCCAGTGCACTCTCTGGACTCACTGCACTGCATCCCCAGTGGTGCCAATGCACTCTATGGACTCACTGCACTGCATCCCCAGTGGTACCAGTGCCCTCTGTGGACTCACTGCACTACATCCCCAGTGGGGCCAGTGCACTCTCTGCACTCACTGCACTGCATCCCCAGTGGTGCCAGTGAACTCTCTGGACTCACTGCACTGCATCCCCAGTGGTTCCAGTGCACTCTCTTGAGTCACTGCACTGCATCCCCAGTGGTGCCAGTGCACTCTCTGGACTCACTGCACTGCATCCCCAGTGGTGCCAGTGCACTCTCTGGACTCACTGCAGTGCATCCCCAATCGAAGCCAGTGCAATCTCTGGTCTCACTGCAGTGCATCCCCGGTGGTGCCAATGCACTCTATGGACTCACGGCACTGCATCCCCAGTGGTGCCAGTGCACTCTCTGGACTCACTGCACTGCATTCCCAGTGGTGCCAGTGCACTCTCTGGACTTGCCGGGGTGCATCCCCAGTGGTGCCAGTGCACACTCTGGAGTCACTGCACTGCATCCCCAGTGGTGCCAGTGCACTCTCTGGACTCACTGCACTGCATACCCAGTGGTGCCACTGACCTCTCTGGACTCACTGCACTGCATCCCCAGTGGTGCCAGTGCACTCTCTGGACTCACCGCACTGCATCCCCAGTGGTGCCAGTGCACTCTCTGGACTCACTGCAGTGCATCCCCAGTGGTGCCACTGCACTCTCTGGACTCACTGCACTGCATCCCCAGTGGTGCCAGTGCACTCTCTGGACTCACTGCACTGCATCCCCAGTGGTGCCAGTGCACTCTCTGAGCTCACTGCACTGCATCCCCAGTGGTGCCAGTGCACTCTCTGGACTCATTGCACTGCATCGCCAGTGGTGCCAGTGCACTCTCTTGAGTCACTGAAGTGCATCCCCAGTGGTGCCAGTGCACTCTCTGGACTCACTGCATTGCATCCCCAGCGGTGCCAGTGCAATCTCTGGACTCACTGCACTGCATCCCCAATCGTACCAGTGCACTCTCTGGACTCACTGCACTGCATCCCCAGTGGTGCCAGTGCACTCTCTGGACTCACCGGGTGGCATCCCCAGTGGTGCCAGTGCACTCTCTGGACTCACTTCACTGCATCCCCAGTGGTGCCACTGCACTCTGTGGACTCACTGCACTGCATCCCCAGTGGTGCCAGTGCACACTCTGGACTCACGGCACTGCATCCCCAGAGGTGCCAGTGCACTCTCTGGACTCACTGCACTGCATCCCCAATAGTGCCAGGGTACTCTCTGGACTCACTGCAGTGCATCCCTAGTGGTGCCAAGGCACTCTCTGGACTCACTGCACTGCATTGCCATTGGTGCCAGTGCACTCTCTGGACTCACGGCACTGCATCCCCAGTGGTGCCAGTGCACTCTCTGGACTCACTGCACTGCATCCCCAATGGTGCCAGTGTACTCTTTGGACTCACTGCACTGCATCCCCAGTGGTGCCAGTGCACTCTCTGGAGTCACTGCACTGCATCCCCAGTGGTGCCAAGGCACTCTCTGGACTCACTGCACTACATCCCCAGTGGGGCCAGTGCACTCTCTTGAGTCACTGCACTGCATCCCCAGTGGTGCCAGTGCACTCTCTGGACTCACTGCACTGCATCCCCAGTGGTGCCAGTGCACTCTCTGGTCTCACTGGACTGAATTCCCGGTGGTGCCAGTGCACTCTCTGGACTCACTGCACTGCATCCCCTGTGGTGCCAGTGCACTCTCTTGAGTCACTGCAGTGCATCCCCAGTGGTGCCAGTGCACTCTCTGGACTCACTGCACTGCATCCCCAGTGGTGCCAGTGCACTCTCTGGAGTCAACGCAGTGTATCCCCAGTGGTGCCAGTGCACTCTCTGGACTCACTGGACTGAATTCCTGGTGGTGCCAGTGCACTCTCTGGACTCACTGCACTGCATCCCCTGTGGTGCCAGTGCACTATCTGGACTTGCCGGGGTGCATCCCTAGTGGTGCCAGTGCACTCTCTGGACTCACTGCACTGCATCCCCAGTGGTGCCAGTGCACTCTCTTGAGTCACTGCAGTGCATCCCCAGTGGTGCCAGTGCACTCTCTGGACTCACTGCACTGCATCCCCAGTGGTGCCAGTGCACTCTCTGGACTCACTGCAGTGCATCCCCAGTGGTGCCAGTGCACTCTCTGGAGTCACCGCAGTGCATCCCCAGTGGTGCCAGTGCACTCTCTGGACTCACTGCAGTGCATCCCCAATCGTACCAGTGCACTCTCTGGACTCACTGCACTGCATCCCCAGTGGTGCCAGTGCACTCTCTTGAGTCACTGCAGTGCATCCCCAGTGGTGCCAGTGCACTCTCTGGACTCACTGCACTGCATCCCCAGTGGTGCCAGTGCACTCTCTGGACTCACTGCACTGCATCCCCAGTGGTGCCAGTGCACTCTCTGGACTCACTGCACTGCATCCCCAGTGGTGCCAGTGCACTCTCTGAGCTCACTGCACTGCATCCCCAGTGGTGCCAGTGCACTCTCTGGACTCATTGCACTGCATCGCCAGTGGTGCCAGTGCACTCTCTTGAGTCACTGCAGTGCATCTCCAGTGGTGCCAGTGCACTCTCTGGACTCACTGCATTGCATCCCCAGTTGTGCCAGTGCACTCTCTGGACTCACTGCACTGCATCCCCAATCGTACCAGTGCACTCTCTGGACTCACTGCACTGCATCCCCAGTGGTGCCAGTGCACTCTCTGGACTCACTGCACTGCATCCCCAGTGGTGCCAGTGCACTCTCTGGACTCACTTCACTGCATCCCCAGTGGTGCCGGGGCACTCTCTGGACTCACTGCAGTGCATCCCCAGTGGTGCCAGTACCCTCTGTGGACTCACTGCACTACATCCCCAGTGGGGCCAGAGCACTCTCTGCACTCACTGCACTGCATCCCCAGTGGTGCCAGTGAACTCTCTGGACTGACTGCACTGCATCCCCAGTGGTGCCAGTGCACTCTCTTGAGTCACTGCACTGCATCCCCAGTGGTGCCAGTGCACTCTCTGGACTCACTGCATTGCATCCCCAGTGGTGCCAGTGCACTCTCTGGACTCACTTCAGTGCATCCCCAATAGTACCAGTGCACTCTCTGGACTCACTGCACTGCATCCTCAGTGGTGCCACTGCAATCTCTGGTCTCACTGCAGCGCATCCCCAGTGGTGCCAGTGCACTCTCTGAACTCATTGCACTGCATCCCCAGTGGTGCCAGGGTACTCTCTGGACTCACTGCAGTGCATCCCCAGTGGTGCCAGTGCACTCTCTGGACTCACTGCAGTGCATCCCCAGTGGTACAAGTGCACTCTCTGGACTCACTGCAGTGTATCCCCAATGGTGCCAGTGCACTCTCTGGACTCACTGCACTGCATCCCCAGTGCTGACAGTGCACTCTCTGGACTCACTGCACTGCATCTCCACTATTGCCAGTGCACTCTCTGGACTCACTGCAGTGCATCCCCAATGGTGCCAGTACACTCTCTGGACTCACTGCACTGCATCCCCAGTGGTGTCACTGCACTCTCTGGACTCACTGCACTGCATCCCCAGTAGTGCCTGGGCACTCTCTGGACTCACTGCACTGCTTCCCCAGTGGTGCCAGTGCCCTCTGTGGACTCACTGCACTGCATGCCCAGTGGGGCCAGTGCACTCTCTGGACTCACTGCACTGCATCCCCAGTGTTGCCAGTGCACTCTCTGGACTCACCGGGGTGCATCCCCAGTGGTGCCAGTGCACTCTCTGGACTCACTGCACTGCATCCCCAGTGGTGCCACTGCACACTCTGGACTCACTGCACTGCATCCCCAGTGGTGCCAGTGCACTCTCTGGACTCACCGCACTGCATCCCCAGTGGTGCCCGTGCACTCTCTGGACTCACTGCAGTGCATCCCCAGTGGTGCCAGTGCACTCTCTGGACTCACTGCACTGCATCCCCTGTGGTGCCAGTGCACTCTCTGAGCTCACTGCACTGCATCCCCAGTGGTACCAGAGCACTCTCTGGACTCACTGCACTGCATCCCCAGTGGTGCAAGTGCACTCTCTGGACTCACTGCACTGCATCCCCAATGGTGCCAGTGCACTTTTTGGACTCACTGCACTGCATCCCCAGTGGTGCCACTGCACTCTCTGGACTCACTGCACTGCATCCCCACTGGTGCCAATGCACTCTATGGACTCACTGCACTGCATCCCCAGTGGTACCAGTACCCTCTGTGGACTCACTGCACTACATCCCCAGTGGGGCCAGTGCACTCTCTGCACTCACTGCACTGCATCCCCAGTGGTGCCAGTGAACTCTCTGGACTCACTGCACTGCATCCCCAGTGGTTCCAGTGCACTCTCTTGAGTCACTGCACTGCATCCCCAGTGGTGCCAGTGCGCTCTCTGGACTCACTGCACTGCATCCCCAGTGGTGCCAGTGCACTCTCTGGACTCACTGCAGTGCATCCCCAATCGTACCAGTGCAATCTCTGTTCTCACTGCAGTGCATCCCCGGTGTTGCCAATGCACTCTATGGACTCACGGCACTGCATCCCCAGTGGTGCCAGTGCACTCTCTGGACTCACTGCAGTGCATCCCCACTGGTGCCAGTGCACTCTCTGGACACACTGCATCCCCAGTGGTGCCAGTGCACTCTCTGGACTCACTGCACTGCATCCCCAGTGGTGCCAATGCACTCTATGGACTCACTGCACTGCATCCCCAGTGGTACCAGTGCCCTCTGTGGACTCACTGCACTACATCCCCAGTGGGGCCAGTGCACTCTCTGCACTCACTGCACTGCATCCCCAGTGGTGCCAGTGAACTCTCTGGACTCACTGCACTGCATCCCCAGTGGTTCCAGTGCACTCTCTTGAGTCACTGCACTGCATCCCCAGTGGTGCCAGTGCACTCTCTGGACTCACTGCACTGCATCCCCAGTGGTGCCAGTGCACTCTCTGGACTCACTGCAGTGCATCCCCAATCGAAGCCAGTGCAATCTCTGGTCTCACTGCAGTGCATCCCCGGTGGTGCCAATGCACTCTATGGACTCACGGCACTGCATCCCCAGTGGTGCCAGTGCACTCTCTGGACTCACTGCAGTGCATCCCCAGTGGTGCCAGTGCACTCTCTGGACACACTGCACTGCACCCCCAGTGGTGCATGTGCACTCTCTGGACTCACTGCACTGCATCCCCAGTGGTGCCAGTGCACTCTCTGGACTTGCCGGGGTGCATCCCCAGTGGTGCCAGTGCACACTCTGGAGTCACTGCACTGCATCCCCAGTGGTGCCAGTGCACTCTCTGGACTCACTGCACTGCATACCCAGTGGTGCCACTGACCTCTCTGGACTCACTGCACTGCATCCCCAGTGGTGCCAGTGCACTCTCTGGACTCACCGCACTGCATCCCCAGTGGTGCCAGTGCACTCTCTGGACTCACTGCAGTGCATCCCCAGTGGTGCCACTGCACTCTCTGGACTCACTGCACTGCATCCCCAGTGGTGCCAGTGCACTCTCTGGACTCACTGCACTGCATCCCCAGTGGTGCCAGTGCACTCTCTGAGCTCACTGCACTGCATCCCCAGTGGTGCCAGTGCACTCTCTGGACTCATTGCACTGCATCGCCAGTGGTGCCAGTGCACTCTCTTGAGTCACTGAAGTGCATCCCCAGTGGTGCCAGTGCACTCTCTGGACTCACTGCATTGCATCCCCAGCGGTGCCAGTGCAATCTCTGGACTCACTGCACTGCATCCCCAATCGTACCAGTGCACTCTCTGGACTCACTGCACTGCATCCCCAGTGGTGCCAGTGCACTCTCTGGACTCACCGGGTGGCATCCCCAGTGGTGCCAGTGCACTCTCTGGACTCACTTCACTGCATCCCCAGTGGTGCCACTGCACTCTGTGGACTCACTGCACTGCATCCCCAGTGGTGCCAGTGCACACTCTGGACTCACGGCACTGCATCCCCAGTGGTGCCAGTGCACTCTCTGGACTCACTGCACTGCATCCCCAATAGTGCCAGGGTACTCTCTGGACTCACTGCAGTGCATCCCTAGTGGTGCCAAGGCACTCTCTGGACTCACTGCACTGCATTGCCATTGGTGCCAGTGCACTCTCTGGACTCACGGCACTGCATCCCCAGTGGTGCCAGTGCACTCTCTGGACTCACTGCACTGCATCCCCAATGGTGCCAGTGTACTCTTTGGACTCACTGCACTGCATCCCCAGTGGTGCCAGTGCACTCTCTGGAGTCACTGCACTGCATCCCCAGTGGTGCCAAGGCACTCTCTGGACTCACTGCACTACATCCCCAGTGGGGCCAGTGCACTCTCTTGAGTCACTGCACTGCATCCCCAGTGGTGCCAGTGCACTCTCTGGACTCACTGCACTGCATCCCCAGTGGTGCCAGTGCACTCTCTGGACTCACTGGACTGAATTCCCGGTGGTGCCAGTGCACTCTCTGGACTCACTGCACTGCATCCCCTGTGGTGCCAGTGCACTCTCTGGACTTGCCGGGGTGCATCCCCAGTGGTGCCAGTGCACTCTCTGGATTCACTGCACTGCATCCCCAGTGGTGCCAGTGCACTCTCTTGAGTCACTGCAGTGCATCCCCAGTGGTGCCAGTGCACTCTCTGGACTCACTGCACTGCATCCCCAGTGGTGCCAGTGCACTCTCTGGAGTCAACGCACTGCATCCCCAGTGGTGCCAGTGCACTCTCTGGACTCACTGGACTGAATTCCCGGTGGTGCCAGTGCACTCTCTGGACTCACTGCACTGCATCCCCGGTGGTGCCAGTGCACTCTCTGGACTTGCCGGGGTGCATCCCTAGTGGTGCCAGTGCACTCTCTGGACTCACTGCACTGCATCCCCAGTGGTGCCAGTGCACTCTCTTGAGTCACTGCAGTGCATCCCCAGTGGTGCCAGTGCACTCTCTGGACTCACTGCACTGCATCCCCAGTGGTGCCAGTGCACTCTCTGGACTCACTGCAGTGCATCCCCAGTGGTGCCAGTGCACTCTCTGGAGTCACCGCAGTGCATCCCCAGTGGTGCCAGTGCACTCTCTGGACTCACTGCAGTGCATCCCCAATCGTACCAGTGCACTCTCTGGACTCACTGCACTGCATCCCCAGTGGTGCCAGTGCACTCTCTTGAGTCACTGCAGTGCATCCCCAGTGGTGCCAGTGCACTCTCTGGACTCACTGCACTGCATCCCCAGTGGTGCCAGTGCACTCTCTGGACTCACTGCAGTGCATCCCCAGTGGTGCCAGTGCACTCTCTGGACTCACTGCACTGCATCCCCAGTGGTGCCAGTGCACTCTCTGAGCTCACTGCACTGCATCCCCAGTGGTGCCAGTGCACTCTCTGGACTCATTGCACTGCATCGCCAGTGGTGCCAGTGCACTCTCTTGAGTCACTGCAGTGCATCTCCAGTGGTGCCAGTGCACTCTCTGGACTCACTGCATTGCATCCCCAGTTGTGCCAGTGCACTCTCTGGACTCACTGCACTGCATCCCCAATCGTACCAGGGCACTCTCTGGACTCACTGCACTGCATCCCCAGTGGTGCCAGTGCACTCTCTGGACTGACTGCACTGCATCCCCAGTGGTGCCAGTGCACTCTCTGGACTCACTGCATTGCATCCCCAGCGGTGCCAGTGCAATCTCTGGACTCACTGCACTGCATCCCCAATCGTACCAGTGCACTCTCTGGACTCACTGCACTGCATCCCCAGTGGTGCCAGTGCACTCTCTGAACTCATTGCACTGCATCCCCAGTGGTGCCAGGGTACTCTCTGGACTCACTGCAGTGCATCCCCAGTGGTGCCAGTGCACTCTCTGGACTCACTGCAGTGCATCCCCAGTGGTACAAGTGCACTCTCTGGACTCACTGCAGTGCATCCCCAATGGTGCCAGTGCACTCTCTGGACTCACTGCACTGCATCCCCAGTGCTGACAGTGCACTCTCTGGACTCACTGCACTGCATCTCCACTATTGCCAGTGCACTCTCTGGACTCACTGCAGTGCATCCCCAATGGTGCCAGTACACTCTCTGGACTCACTGCACTGCATCCCCAGTGGTGTCACTGCACTCTCTGGACTCACTGCACTGCATCCCCAGTAGTGCCTGGGCACTCTCTGGACTCACTGCACTGCTTCCCCAGTGGTGTCAGTGCCCTCTGTGGACTCACTGCACTGCATGCCCAGTGGGGCCAGTGCACTCTCTGGACTCACTGCACTGCATCCCCAGTGGTGCCAGTGCACTCTCTGGACTCACCGGGGTGCATCCCCAGTGGTGCCAGTGCACTCTCTGGACTCACTGCACTGCATCCCCAGTGGTGCCAGTGCACACTCTGGACTCACTGCACTGCATCCCCAGTGGTGCCAGTGCACTCTCTGGACTCACCGCACTGCATCCCCAGTGGTGCCCGTGCACTCTCTGGACTCACTGCAGTGCATCCCCAGTGGTGCCAGTGCACTCTCTGGACTCACTGCACTGCATCCCCTGTGGTGCCAGTGCACTCTCTGAGCTCACTGCACTGCATCCCCAGTGGTACCAGAGCACTCTCTGGACTCACTGCACTGCATCCCCAGTGGTGCAAGTGCACTCTCTGGACTCACTGCACTGCATCCCCAATGGTGCCAGTGCACTTTTTGGACTCACTGCACTGCATCCCCAGTGGTGCCACTGCACTCTCTGGACTCACTGCACTGCATCCCCACTGGTGCCAATGCACTCTATGGACTCACTGCACTGCATCCCCAGTGGTACCAGTACCCTCTGTGGACTCACTGCACTACATCCCCAGTGGGGCCAGTGCACTCTCTGCACTCACTGCACTGCATCCCCAGTGGTGCCAGTGAACTCTCTGGACTCACTGCACTGCATCCCCAGCGGTTCCAGTGCACTCTCTTGAGTCACTGCACTGCATCCCCAGTGGTGCCAGTGCGCTCTCTGGACTCACTGCACTGCATCCCCAGTGGTGCCAGTGCACTCTCTGGACTCACTGCAGTGCATCCCCAATCGTACCAGTGCAATCTCTGTTCTCACTGCAGTGCATCCCCGGTGGTGCCAATGCACTCTATGGACTCACGGCACTGCATCCCCAGTGGTGCCAGTGCACTCTCTGGACTCACTGCAGTGCATCCCCACTGGTGCCAGTGCACTCTCTGGACACACTGCACCCCCAGTGGTGCAAGTGCACTCTCTGGACTCACTGCACTGCATCCCCAGTGGTGCCAGTGCACTCTCTGAACTTACAGGGGTGCATCCCCAGTGGTGCCAGTGCACACTCTGGAGTCACTGCACTGCATCCCCAGTGGTGCCAGTGACCTCTGTGGACTCACTGCACTGCATGCCCAGTGGGGCCAGTGCACTCTCTGGACTCACTGCACTGCATCCCCAGTGGTGACAGTGCACTCTCTGGACTTGCCGGGGTGCATCCCCAGTGGTGCCAGTGCACTCTCTGGACTCACCGGGGTGCATCCCCAGTGGTGCCAGTGCACTCTCTGGACTCACTGCACTGCATCCCCAGTGGTGCCAGTGCACACTCTGGACTCACTGCACTTCATCCCCAGTGGTGCCAGTGCACTCTCTGGACTCACCGCTGTGCATCCCCAGTGGTGCCCGTGCACTCTGTGGACTCACTGCAGTGCATCCCCAGTGGTGCCAGTGCACTCTCTGGACTCACTGCACTGCATCCCTTGTGGTGCCAGTGCACTCTCTGAGCTCACTGCACTGCATCCCCAGTGGTACCAGAGCACTCTCTGGACTCATGGCACTGCATCCCCAGTGGTGCCAGTGCACTCTCTGGACTCACTGCACTGCATCCCCAATGGTGCCAGTGCACTTTTTGGACTCACTGCACTGCATCCCCAGTGGTGCCACTGCACTCTCTGGACTCACTGCACTGCATCCCCAGTGGTGCCAATGCACTCTATGGACTCACTGCACTGCATCCCCAGTGGTACCAGTGCCCTCTGTGGACTCACTGCACTACATTCCCAGTGGGGCCAGTGCACTCTCTGCACTCACTGCACTGCATCCCCAGTGGTGCCAGTGAACTCTCTGGACTCACTGCACTGCATCCCCAGTGGTTCCAGTGCACTCTCTTGAGTCACTGCACTGCATCCCCAGTGGTGCCAGTGCACTCTCTGGACTCACTGCACTGCATCCCCAGTGGTGCCAGTGCACTCTCTGGACTCACTGCAGTGCATCCCCAATCGTACCAGTGCAATCTCTGGTCTCACTGCAGTGCATCCCCGGTGGTGCCAATGCAATCTATGGACTCACGGCACTGCATCCCCAGTGGTGCCAGTGCACTCTCTGGACTCACTGCAGTGCATCCCCAGTGGTGCCAGTGCACTCTCTGGACACACTGCACTGCACCCCCAGTGGTGCAAGTGCACTCTCTGGACTCACTGCACTGCATCCCCAGTGGTGCCAGTGCACTCTCTGGACTTGCCGGTGTGCATCCCCAGTGGTGCCAGTGCACACTCTGGAGTCACTGCACTGCATCCCCAGTGGTGCCAGTGCACTCTCTGGACTCACTGCACTGCATACCCAGTGGTGCCACTGACCTCTCTGGACTCACTGCACTGCATCCCCAGTGGTGCCAGTGCACTCTCTGGACTCACCGCACTGCATCCCCAGTGGTGCCAGTGCACTCTCTGGACTCACTGCACTGCATCCCCAGTGGTGCCACTGCACTCTCTGGACTCACTGCACTGCATCCCCAGTGGTGCCAGTGCACTCTCTGGACTCACTGCACTGCATACCCAGTGGTGCCAGTGCACTCTCTGAGCTCACTGCACTGCATCCCCAGTGGTGCCAGTGCACTCTCTGGACTCATTGCACTGCATCGCCAGTGGTGCCAGTGCACTCTCTTGAGTCACTGAAGTGCATCCCCAGTGGTGCCAGTGCACTCTCTGGACTCACTGCATTGCATCCCCAGCGGTGCCAGTGCAATCTCTGGACTCACTGCACTGCATCCCCAATCGTACCAGTGCACTCTCTGGACTCACTGCACTGCATCCCCAGTGGTGCCAGTGCACTCTCTGGACTCACTGGGTGGCATCCCCAGTGGTGCCAGTGCACTCTCTGGACTCACTTCACTGCATCCCCAGTGGTGCCACTGCACTCTCTGGACTCACTGCACTGCATCCCCAGTGGTGCCAGTGCACACTCTGGACTCACGGCACTGCATCCCCAGTGGTGCCAGTGCACTCTCTGGACTAACTGCACTGCATCCCCAATAGTGCCAGGGTACTCTCTGGACTCACTGCAGTGCATCCCTAGTGGTGCCAAGGCACTCTCTGGACTCACTGCACTGCATTACATTGGTGCCAGTGCACTCTCTGGACTCACGGCACTGCATCCCCAGTGGTGCCAGTGCACTCTCTGGACTCACTGCACTGCATCCCCAATGGTGCCAGTTTACTCTTTGGACTCACTGCACTGCATCCCCAGTGGTGCCAGTGCACTCTCTGGAGTCACTGCACTGCATCCCCAGTGGTGCCAAGGCACTCTCTGGACTCACTGCACTACATCCCCAGTGGGGCCAGTGCACTCTCTTGAGTCACTGCACTGCATCCCCAGTGGTGCCAGTGCACTCTCTGGACTCACTGCACTGCATCCCCAGTGGTGCCAGTGCACTCTCTGGACTCACTGCAGTGCATCCCCAATCGTACCAGTGCAATCTCTGGTCTCACTGCAGTGCATCCCCAGTGGTGCCAGTGCACTCTCTGGACTCACTGGGGTGCATCCCCAATAGTGCCAGTGCCCTCTCTGGACTCACTGCACTGCATCCCCAGTGGTGCCAGTGCACTCTCTGAGCTCACTGCACTGCATCCCCAGTGGTGCCAGTGCACTCTCTGGACTCACTGCACTGCATCCCCAGTGGTGCCAGTGCACTCTCTGGACTCACTGCACTGCATTCCCATTGGTGCCAGTGCACTCTCTGGACTCACTGCACTGCATCCCCAGTGGTGCCAGTGCACTCTCTGGACTCACTGCACTGCATCCCCAGTGGTGCCAGTGCACTCTCTGGACTCACTGCAGTGCATCCCCAGTGGTGCCAGTGCACTCTCTGGACTCACTGCACTGCATCCCCAGTGGTGCCAGTGCACTCTCTGGAAGCACGGCACTGCATCCCCGGTGGTGCCAGTGTGCTCTCTGGACTCATTTCACTGCATCCCCGGTGGTGCCAGTGCGCTCTCTGGACTCACCGCACTGCATCCCCAGTGGTGCCAGTGCACTCCCTGGACTCACTGCAGTGCATCCCCAGTGCTGACAGTGCACTCTCTGGACTCACTGCACTGCACCCCCAGTGGTGCCAGTGCACTCTCTGGACTCACAGCACTGCATCCCCACTGGTGCCAGTGCACTCTCTGGACTCACTGCACTGCATCCCCAGTGGTGCCAGTGCACACTCTGGACTCACGGCACTGCATCCCCAGTGGTGCCAGTGCACTCTCTGGACTCACTGCACTGCATCCCCAGTGGTGCCAGTGCCCTCTGTGGACTCACTGCACTGCATCCCCAGTGGTGCCAAGGCACTCTCTGGACTCACTGCAGTGCATCCCCAGTGGTGCCAGTGCACTCTCTGGACTCACAGCACTGCATCCCCACTGGTGCCAGTGCACTCTCTGGACTCACTGCACTGCATCCCCAGTGGTGCCAGTGCACACTCTGGACTCACGGCACTGCATCCCCAGTGGTGCCAGTGCACTCTCTGGACTCACTGCACTGCATCCCCAGTGGTGCCAGTGCCCTCTGTGGACTCACTGCACTGCATCCCCAGTGGTGCCAAGGCACTCTCTGGACTCACTGAAGTACATCCCCAGTGGTGCCAGTGCACTCTCTGGACTCATTGAAGTGCATCCTCAGTGGTGCCAGTGCACTCTCTGGACTCACTGCAGTGCATCCCCAGTGGTGCCAGTGCACTCTCTGGACTCACTGCACTGCATCCCCAATGGTGCCAGTGCACTCTCTGGACTCACTGCACTGCATCCCCAGTGGTGCCAGGGCACTCTCTGGACTCACTGCACTGCATCCCCAGTGGTGCCAGGGCACTCTCTGGACTCACTGCACTGCATCCCCAGTGGTGCCAGTGACCTCTCTGGACTCAGTGCAGTGCATTCCCAGTGGTGCCAGTGCACTCTCTGGACTCACCGGGGTGCATCCCAAATAGTGCCAGTGCCCTCTCTGGACTCACTGCATTGCATCCCCTGTGGTGCCAGTGCGCTCTCTGGACTCACCGCACTGCATCCCCAGTGGTGCCAGTGCACTCTCTGGACTCACTGCAGTGCATCCCCAATGGTGCCAGTGCACTCTCTGGACTCATTTCACTGCATCCCCAGTGGTGCCAGTGCACTCTCTGGACTCACTGCACTGCATCCCCAGTGGTGCCAGTGCACTCTCTGGACTCACTGCACTGCATCCCCAGTGGTGCCAGTGCACTCTCTGAGCTCACTGCACTGCATCCCCAGTGGTGCCAGTGCACTCTCTGGACTCACTGCACTGCATTCCCAGTGGTGCCAGTGCACTCTCTGGACTCACTGCCTTGCATCCCCAATGGTGCCAGTGCACTCTTTGGACTCACTGCAGTGCATCGCGAGTGGTGCCACTGCACTCTCTGGACTCACTGCACTGCATCCCCAGTGGTGCCGGGGCAATCTCTGGACTCACTGCAGTGCATCCCCAGTGGTGCCACTGCCCTCTGTGGACTCACTGCACTACATCCCCAGTGCTGCCAGTGCACTCTCTGCACTCACTGCACTGCATCCCCAGTGGTGCCAGTGAACTCTCTGGACTCACTGCACTGCATCCCCAGTGGTGCCAGTGCACTCTCTGGACTCACTGCAGTGCATCCCCAATCGTACCAGTGCAATCTCTGGTCTCACTGCAGTGCATCCCCAGTGGTGCCAGTGCACTCTCTGGACTCACTGCACTGCATCCCCAGTGGTGCAAGTGCACTCTCTGGACTCACGGCACTGCATCCCCGGTGGTGCCAGTGCACTCTCTGGACTCACTGCACGGCATCCCCAGTGGTGCCAGTGCGCTCTCTGGACTCACGGCAGTGCATCCCCAGTGGTGCCAGTGCACTCTCTGGACTCACTGAAGTGATCCCCACTGGTGCCCGTGCACTCTCTGGACTCACTGCACTGCACCCCCAGTGGTGCCAGTGCACTCTCTGGAGTCACAGCACTGCATCCCCACTGGTGCCAGTGCACTCTCTGGAGTCACGGCACTGCATCGCCAGTGGTGCCAGTGCACTCTCTTGAGTCACTGAAGTGCATCCCCAGTGGTGCCAGTGCACTCTCTGGACTCACTGCATTGCATCCCCAGCGGTGCCAGTGCAATCTCTGGACTCACTGCACTGCATCCCCAATCGTACCAGTGCACTCTCTGGACTCACTGCACTGCATCCCCAGTGGTGCCAGTGCACTCTCTGGACTCACTGGGTGGCATCCCCAGTGGTGCCAGTGCACTCTCTGGACTCACTTCACTGCATCCCCAGTGGTGCCACTGCACTCTGTGGACTCACTGCACTGCATCCCCAGTGGTGCCAGTGCACACTCTGGACTCACGGCACTGCTTCCCCAGTGGTGCCAGTGCACTCTCTGGACTAACTGCACTGCATCCCCAATAGTGCCAGGGTACTCTCTGGACTCACTGCAGTGCATCCCTAGTGGTGCCAAGGCACTCTCTGGACTCACTGCACTGCATTGCATTGGTGCCAGTGCACTCTCTGGACTCACGGCACTGCATCCCCAGTGGTGCCAGTGCACTCTCTGGACTCACTGCACTGCATCCCCAATGGTGCCAGTTTACTCTTTGGAAGCACTGCACTGCATCCCCAGTGGTGCCAGTGCACTCTCTGGAGTCACTGCACTGCATCCCCAGTGGTGCCAAGGCACTCTCTGGACTCACTGCACTCCCAGTGGGGCCAGTGCACTCTCTTGAGTCACTGCACTGCATCCCCAGTGGTGCCAGTGCACTCTCTGGACTCACTGCACTGCATCCCCAGTGGTGCCAGTGCACTCTCTGGACTCACTGCAGTGCATCCCCAATCGTACCAGTGCAATCTCTGGTCTCACTGCAGTGCATCCCCAGTGGTGCCAGTGCACTCTCTGAGCTCACTGCACTGCATCCCCAGTGGTGCCAGTGCACTCTCTGGACTCACTGCACTGCATCCCCACTGGTGCCAGTGCACTCTCTGGACTCACTGCACTGCATTCCCATTGGTGCCAGTGCACTCTCTGGACTCACTGCACTGCATCCCCAGTGGTGCCAGTGCACTCTCTGGACTCACTGCACTGCATCCCCAGTGGTGCCAGTGCACTCTCTGGACTCACTGCAGTGCATCCCCAGTGGTGCCAGTGCACTCTCTGGACTCACTGCACTGCATCCCCAGTGGTGCCAGTGCACTCTCTGGAAGCACGGCACTGCATCCCCGGTGGTGCCAGTGTGCTCTCTGGACTCATTTCACTGCATCCCCGGTGGTGCCAGTGCGCTCTCTGGACTCACCGCACTGCATCCCTAATGGTGCCAGTGCACTCCCTGGACTCACTGCAGTGCATCCCCAGTGCTGACAGTGCACTCTCTGGACTCACTGCACTGCACCCCCAGTGGTGCCAGTGCACTCTCTGAGCTCACTGCACTGCATCCCCAGTGGTGCCCGTGCACTCTCTGGACTCACTGCACTGCATCCCCAGTGGTGCCAGTGCACTCTCTGGACTCACTGCACTGCATCCCCAATGGTGCCAGTGCACTCTTTGGACTCATTGCACTGCATCCCCAGTGGTGCCAGTGCACTCTCTGGACTCACTGCACTGCATCCCCAGTGGTGCCAGTGCCCTCTGTGGACTCACTGCACTACATCCCCAGTGGGGCCAGTGCACTCTCTTGAGTCACTGCACTGCATCCCCAGTGGTGCCAGTGCACTCTCTGGACTCACTGCACTGCATCCCCAGTGGTGCCAGTGAACTCTCTGGACTCACTGCAGTGCATCCCCAGTGGTGCCAGTGCACTCTCTGGACTCACCGCACTGCATCCCCAGTGGTGCCAGTGCACTCTCTGGACTCACTGCACTGCATCCCCAGTGGTTCCAGTGCACTCTCTGGACTCACTGCACTGCATCCCCAGTGTTGCCAGTGACCTCTCTGGACTCACTGCACTGCATCCCTAGTGGTGACAGTGCACTCTCTGGACTCACTGCACTGCATCCCCAGTGGTGCCAGTGCACTCTCTGGAATCACTGCACTGCATCCCCAGTGGTGCCAGTGCACTCTCTAGACTCACTGCACTGCATCCCCAGTGGTGCCACTGCACTCTCTGGACTCACTGCACTGCATCCCCAATGGTGCCAGTGCACTCTTTGGACTCACAGCACTGCATCCCCAGTGGTGCCAGTGCACTCTCTGGACTCACAGCACTGCATCCCCAGTGGTGCCAGTGCCCTCTGTGGACTCACTGCACTGCATCCCCAGTGGTGCCCGTGCACTCTCTGGACTCACTGCACTGCATCCCCAGTGGTGCCAGTGCACTCTCTGGACTCACTGCACTGCATCCCCAATCGTACCAGTGCAATCTCTGGTCTCACTGCAGTGCAACCCCAGTGGTGCCAGTGCACTCTCTGGACTCACCGGGATGCATCCCCAATAGTGCCAGTGCCCTCTCTGGACTCACTGCACTGCATCCCCAGTGGTGCCAGTGCACTCTCTGAGCTCACTGCACTGCATCCCCAGTGGTGCCAGTGCACTCTCTGGACTCACGTCACTGCATCCCCAGTGCTGCCAGTGCACTCTTTGGACTCACTGCAGTGCATCCCGAGTGGTGCCAGGGTACTCTCTGGACTCACTGCACTGCATCCCCAGTGGTGCCGGGGCAATCTCTGGACTCACTGCAGTGCATCCCAAGTGGTGCCAGTGCCCTCTGTGGACTCACTGCACTACATCCCCAGTAGGGCCAGTGCACTCTCTGCACTCACTGCACTGCATCCCCAGTGGTGCCAGTGAACTCTCTGGACTCACTGCACTGCATCCCTAGTGGTGCCCGTGCACTCTCTTGAGTCACTGCACTGCATCCCCACTGGTGCCAGTGCACTCTCTGGACTCACTGCAGTGCATCCCCAATCGTACCAGTGCAATCTCTGGTCTCACTGCAGTGCATCCCCAGTGGTGCCAGTGCACTCTCTGGACTCACTGCACTGCATCCCCAGTGGTGCAAGTGCACTCTCTGGACTCACGGCACTGCATCCCAGTTGGTGCCAGTACACTCTCTGGACTCACTGCACGGCATCCCCAGTGGTGCCAGTGCGCTCTCTGGACTCACGGCAGTGCATCCCCAGTGGTGTCACTGCACTCTCTGGAGTCACAGCACTGCATCCCCACTGGTGCCAGTGCACTCTCTGGACTCACTGCACTGCATCCCCAGTGGTGACAGTGCACACTCTGGACTCACGGCACTGCATCCCCAGTGGTGCTAGTGCACTCTCTGGACCAACGGCACTGCCTCCCCAGTGGTGCCAGTGCACTCTCTGGACTCACGGCACTGCATCCCCAGTGGTGCCAAGGCACTCTCTGGACTCACTGCACTGCATTGCCATTGGTGCCAGTGCACTCTCTGGACTCATTGCAGTGCATCCCCAGTGGTGCCAGTGCACTCTCTGGACTCACGGCACTGCATCCCCAGTGGTGCCAGTGCACTCTCTGGACTCACTGCAGTGCATCCCCAGTGGTGCCAGTGCACTCTCTGGACTCACTGCACTGCATCCCTAGTGCTGCCAGTGCACTCTCTGGACTCACTGCAGTGCATCCCCAGTGGTGCCAGTGCACTCTCTGGACTCACTGCACTGCATCCCCAGTGGTGCCAGTGCACTCTCTGGACTCACTGCACTGCATCCCCAGTGGTGCCAGGGCACTCTCTGGATGCACTGCACTGCATCCCCAGTGGTGCCAGTGACCTCTCTGGACTCAGTGCACTGCATTCCCAGTGGTGTCAGTGCACTCTCTGGACTCACCGGGGTGCATCCCCAATAGTGCCAGTGCCCTCTCTGGACTCACTGCAGTGCATCCCCAGTGGTGCCAGTGCACTCTCTGGACTCACTGCACTGCATCCCCAGTGGTGCCAGTGCACTCTCTGGACTCACTGCACTGCATCCCCAGTGGTGCCCGTGCACTCTCTGGACTCAATGCACTGCATCCCCAGTGGTGCCAGTGCACTATCTGTACTCACTGCACTGCATCCTAGGTGGTGCCAGTGCACTCTCTGGACTCACTGCACTGCATCTCCAGCGGTGCCAGTGCACTCTCTGGACTCACTGCACTGCATCCCCAGTGGTGCCAGTGCACTCTCTGGACTCACTGCACTGCACCCCCAGTGGTGCCAGTGCACTCTCTGGACTCACTGCACTGCATCCCCAGTGGTGCCCGTGCACTCTCTGGATTCACTGCACTGCATCCCCAGGGGTGCCCGTGCACTCTCTGGACTCACTGCACTGCATCCCCAGTAGTGCCAGTGCACTCTCTGGACTCACTGCAGTGTATCCCCAGTGGTGCCAGTGCACTCTCTGGACTCACTGCAGTGAATCCCCAGTGGTGCCAGTGCACTCTCTGGACTCACTGCAGTGCATCCCCAGTGGTGCCAGTGCACTCTCTGGACTCACTGCGCTGCATCCCCAGTGGTGCCAGTGCACTCTCTGGACTCACTGCACTGCATCCCCAGTGGTGCCAGTGCACTCTCTGGACTCACTGCACTGCATCCCCAGTGGTGCCAGTGCGCTCTCTTGAGTCACTGCAGTGCATCCCCAGTGGTGCCAGTGCACTCCCTGGACTCACTGCATTGCATCCCAGGTGGTGTCAGTGCACTCTCTGGACTCCCTGCAGTGCATCCCCAATCGTTCCAGTGCACTCTCTGGATTCACTGCACTGCATCCCCAGTGGTGCCACTGCAATCTCTGGTCTCACTGCAGTGCATCCCCAGTGGTGCCAGTGCACTCTCTGGACTCACTGCACCACATCCCCAGTGGTGCCAGTGCACTCTCTGGACTCACTGCAGTGCATCCCCAGTGGTACCAGTGCACTCTCTGGACTCACTGCAGTGCATCCCCAGTGGTGCCAGTGCACTCTCTGGACTCACTGCACTGCATCCCCAGTGGTGCCAGTGCACTCTCTGGACTCACTGCACTGCATCCCAGTGGTGACAGTGCACTCTCTGGACCTGCCGGGGTGCATCCCCAGTGGTGCCAGTGCACTCTCTGGACTCACCGGGGTGCATCCCCAGTGGTGCCAGTGACCTCTCTGGACTCACTGCACTGCACCCCCAGTGGTGCCAGTGCACTCTCTGGACTCACTGCACTGCATCCCCAGTGGTGCCAGTGCACTCTCTGAGCTCACTGCACTGCATCCCCAGTGGTGCCAGTGCACTCTGTGGACTCACTGCACTGCATCCCCAGTGGTGCCAGTGCACTCTCTGGACTCACTGCACTGCATCCCCAGTGGTGACAGTGCACTCTCTGGACTCACTGCACTGCATCCCCAGTGGTGCCAGTGCACTCTCTGAGCTCACTGCACTGCATCCCCAGTGGTGACAGTGCACTCTCTGGACTCACCGGGTTGCATCCCCAGTGGTGCCAGTGCACTCTCTGGACTCACTGCAGTGCATCCCCAGTGGTGCCAGTGCACTCTCTGGACTCACTGCACTGCATCCCCAGTGGTGCCGGGGCACTCTCTGGACTCACTGCACTGCATCCCCAGTGGTGCCAGTACCCTCTGTGGACTCACTGCACTACATCCCCAGTGGGGCCAGTGCACTCTCTGCACTCACTGCACTGCATCCCCAGTGGTGCCAGTGAACTCTCTGGACTGACTGCACTGCATCCCCAGTGGTGCCAGTGCACTCTCTTGAGTCACTTCACTGCATCCCCAGTGGTGCCAGTGCACTCTCTGGACTCACTGCACTGCATCGCCAGTGGTGCCAGTGCACTCTCTGGACTCACTGCAGTGCATCCCCAATCGTACCAGTGCAATCTCTGGTCTCACTGCAGAGCATCCCCAGTGGTGCCAGAGCACTCTCTGGACTCACTGCGCTGCATCTCCAGTGGTGCCAGTGCACTCTCTGGACTCACGGCACTGCATCCCCGGTGGTGCCAGTGCACTCTCTGGACTTGCCGGGATGCATCCCCAGTGGTGCCAGTGCACTCTCTGGACTCACCGGGGTGCATCCCCAGTGGTGCCAGTGCACTCTCTGGACTCACTGCAGTGCATCCCCAGTGGTGCCAGTGCACTCTCTGGACTCACTGCACTGCACTCCCAGTGGTGCCAGTGCACTCTCTGGACTCACTGCACTGCATCCCCAGTGGTGCCAGTGCACTCTCTGGACTCATTGCACTACATCCCCAGTGGGGCCAGTGCACTCTCTTGAGTCACTGCACTGCATCCCCAGTGGTGCCAGTGCCCTCTCTGGACTCACTGCAGTGCATCCCCGGTGGTGCCAGGGCACTCTCTGGAGTCACAGCACTGCATCCCCAGCGGTGCCAGTGCACTCTCTGGACTCACTGCACTGCATCCCCAGTGGTGCCAGTGCACTCTCTGGACTCACTGCACTGCATCCCCAGTGGTGCCAGTGCACTCTCTGGACTCACGGCACTGCATCCCCAGTGGTGCCAGTGCACTCTCTGGACTCACTGCACTGCATCCCCAGTGGTGCCAGTGCACTCTCTGGACTCACTGCACTGAATTCCCGGTGGTGCCAGTGCACTCTCTGGACTCACAGCACTGCATCCCCAGTGGTTCCAGTGACCTCTCTGGACTCACTGCACTGCATCCCCAGTGGTGCCAGTGCACTCTCTGGACTCACTGCACTGCATCCCCAGTGGTGCCAGTGCACTCTCTGGACTCACGGCACTGCATCCCCAGTGGTGCCAGTGCCCTCTCTGGACTCACTGCAGTGCATCCCCGGTGGTGCCAGTGCACTCTTTGGACTCACTGGACTGAATTCCCGCTGGTGCCAGTGCACTCTCTGGACTCACAGCACTGCATCCCCAGTGGTTCCAGTGACCTCTCTGGACTCACTGCACTGCATCCCCAGTGGTGCCAGTGCACTCTCTGGACTCACTGTACTGCATCCCCAGTGGTGCCAGTGCACTCTCTGGACTCACGGCACTGCATCCCCAGTGGTGCCAGTGCCCTCTCTGGACTCACTGCAGTGCATCCCCGGTGGTGCCAGGGCACTCTTTGGACTCACTGGACTGAATTCCCGGTGGTGCCAGTGCACTCACTGGACTCACTGTACTGCATCCCCAGTGGTTCCAGTTCACTCTCTGGACTCACTGCACTGCATCCCCAGTGGTGCCAGTGCACTCTCTGGACTCACGGCACTGCATCCCCAGTGGTGCCAGTGCACTCTCTGAACTCACTGCACTGCATCCCCAGTGGTGCCAGTGCACTCTCTGGACTCACTGCACTGCATCCCCAGTGGTTCCAGTGCCCTCTCTGGACTCACTGCAGTGCATCCCCAGTGGTGCCAGTGCACTCTCTGGACTCACTGCACTGCATCCCCAGTGGTGCCAGTGCACTCTTTGGACTCACTGGACTGAATTCCCGGTGGTGCCAGTGCACTCTCTGGACTCACAGCACTGCATCCCCAGTGGTTCCAGTGACCTCTCTGTACTCACTGCACTGCATCACTAGTGGTGCCAGGGCACTCTCTGGACTCACTGCACTGCATCCCCAGTGGTGCCAGTGACCTCTCTGGACTCAGTGCACTGCATTCCCAGTGGTGCCAGTGCACTCTCTGAACTCACAGGGGTGCATCCCCAATAGTGCCAGTGACCTGTCTGGACTCACTGCACTGCATCCCCAGTGGTGCCAGTGCACTCTCTGGACTCACGGCACTGCATCCCCAGTGGTGCCAGTGCACTCTCTGGACTCACTGCACTGCACCCCCAGTGGTGCCAGTGCACTCTCTGGACTCACCGGGTTGCATCCCCAGTGGTGCCAGTGCACTCTCTGGACTCACTGCACTGCATCCCCAGTGGTGCCAGTGCACTCTCTGGACTCACTGTAGTGCATCACTCGTGGTGCCAGTGCACTCTCTGGACTCATTGCACTGCATCCCCAGTGGTGCCAGTGCACTCTCTGGACTCACTGCACTGCTTCCCCAGTGGTGCCAGTGCCCTCTGTGGACTCACTGCACTACATCCCCATTGGTGCCAGTGCACTCTCTTGAGTCACTGCACTGCATCCCCAGTGGTGCCAGTGCCCTCTCTGGACTCACTGCAGTGCATCCCCGGTGGTGCCAGGGCACTCTCTTGAGTCACAGCACTGCATCCCCAGTGGTGCCAGTGCACTCTCTGGACTCACTGCACTGCATCCCCAGTGGTGCCAGTGCACTCTCTGGACTCACTGCACTGCATCCCCAGTGGTGCCAGTGCACTCTCTGGACTCACTGCACTGCAGCCCCGGTGGTGCCAGTGCAATCTCTGGACTCACTGCACTGCATCCCCAGTGGTGCCAGTGCACTCTCTGGACTCACTGCACTGCATCCCCAGTTTTGCCAGTGAAGTCTTTGGACTCACTGCACTGCATCCCCAGTGGTGCCAGTGCACTCTCTGGAGTCACTGAAGTGCATCCCCAGTGGTGCCAGTGCACTCTCTGGACTCACTGCACTGCATGCCCAGTGGTGCCAGTGCACTCTCTGGACTCACTGCACTGCATCCCCACTGGTACCAGTGCACTCTGTGGACTCACTGTACTGCATCCCCAGTGGTGACAGTGCACTCTCTGGACTCACTGCACTGCATCCCCAGTGGTGCCAGTGCACTCTCTGGACTCACTGCAGTGCATCCCCAGTGGTGCCAGTGCACTCTCTGGACTCACTGCACTGCATCCCCAGTGGTGCCAGTGCAGTCTCTGGACTCACTGCAGTGCATCCCCAGTGGTGCCAGTGCACTCTCTGGACTCACTGCACTGCATCCCCAGTGGTGTCAGTGCACTCTCTGGACTCACTGAAGTGCATCCCCAGTTGTGCCAGTGCACTCTCTGGACTCAATGCACTGCATCCCCAGTGGTGCCAGTGCACTCTCTGGACTTCAATCTTTGGTTTACAAGACCAATTTTTTTATAAACTATTAGAGTATTTAGCAGTTGAGTATTTTGTTTTCTAGGGCGCTTGCGGCGGGGAGGAGAAATAGGAGGATAGTGAAGTAGGCGATTGAAGCGAGTTGGCCGATGATGATGAATGGGTGTTCGACGGGTTGGCTTCCTACTCATGTTAGGACGAGGAGGTCGGCGACTAGTACTCAGAATAGGAGCTGGGAGAGTGGTCGGAATGTCATTGCTCGTTGTTTTGATTTGTGCAGGAATGGGATTAGGAATAGGATCAGTACGGAGGCGGCCAGTGCTAATACGCCTCCTAGTTTATTTGGGATTGAACGTAGGATGGCGTAGGCGAATAGGAAGTATCATTCTGGCTTGATGTGTGGTGGGGTTACTAGCGGGTTTGCTGGGGTGAAGTTTTCTGGGTCTCCCAGGAGGTTAACCGCTCATGCTTCTTTCTTATGAGACGTTAGTAAACCAATTACATAGCCTTGTCAAGACTAAATCACAGGTAAAAATCCTGTACATCTCATGTGGCCAACCACTCCCAACTAGGATTCCAAGACGCCTCATCACCCATCATAGAAGAACTCGTTGAATTCCACGACCACGCCCTAATCGTTGCCCTAGCTATCTGCAGCCTAGTTCTCTACCTTTTAGCCCACATACTAACAGAAAAACTCTCGTCCAATGCTGTAGACGCCCAAGAAGTAGAGCTGATCTGGACAATCCTACCTGCTATCGTCCTGGTACTCCTCGCCCTCCCATCCCTACAAATCCTCTACATAATGGACGAAATCGACGAACCAGACCTCACCCTAAAAGCCATCGGCCACCAATGATACTGAAGCTACGAATACACAGACTTCAAAGACCTATCATTCGACTCCTACATAGTGCCCACCCCAGACTTACCCAACGGCCACTTCCGACTGCTAGAAGTTGACCACCGCATAGTTATCCCAATAGAATCCCCCATCCGCGTGATCATTACTGCAGGAGACGTACTCCACTCCTGAGCAGTCCCAACGCTCGGAGTTAAAACAGACGCAATCCCAGGCCGACTAAACCAAACTTCATTCATTACCACCCGGCCTGGGATTTTTTACGGACAATGCTCAGAAATTTGCGGGGCTAATCACAGCTACATACCCATTGTAGTAGAATCAACCCCACTCCCACATTTCGAGGCCTGATCGTCCCTTCTATCATCATCCTAATCATTAAGAAGCTATGCAACAGCACTAGCCTTTTAAGCTAGCCAAAGAGGGACTTCCCCCTCCTTAATGATATGCCACAGCTTAACCCCGCACCATGATTTTCAATCATAATTATAACCTGATTAACCCTAGCACTCCTCATCCAACCAAAACTACTAGCCTTCACCACAACCAACCCCCCATCAAATAAGACCTCCCTCACTACCAAACCCACACCATGATCCTGACCATGAACCTAAGCTTCTTTGACCAATTTTCCAGCCCCAATCTATTTGGCATCCCCTTAATCCTACTATCCCTACTCTTCCCAGCCCTACTATTCCCGTCCCCAAACAACCGATGAATCAACAACCGCCTTTCTACTATCCAAACATGACTCCTTCACCTAATCACAAAACAACTAATAGTCCCACTCAACAAAAATGGCCACAAATGAGCCATAATATTTACATCCCTAATAATCATACTTCTTACAATCAACCTTCTAGGCCTCCTTCCATATACATTCACCCCAACCACCCAACTATCTATGAACATAGCCCTAGCCTTCCCACTATGGCTCGCCACACTACTAACAGTCATGTTTAACCATGTACGTGCCCCAGGGCCGGCTTAAAGTAGGCTCTATTGTCCCACTTTACTGCTAAATCCGCCTTCCAGAAGTGGTTTCACGCTTCTTTCCGTGTGCCCTATGAATAGGGAATGTAGCCCATTTCTTCCACTCCATAGGCTATACCTTGACCTGTCTTATTAGCGGGGTGCTATTGTGTCCACTGTTGTGCTCTCATTCGAGGTGGGCTGGCGACGGCGGTATGTAGGCTGTGTTGGCAAGGGGTGGTTGTGTTAATCGGGGATTATCGATTGTAGAACAGGCTCCTCTAGGTGGGTTTGGGGCACCGCCAAGTCCTTAGAGTTTTAAGCGTTTGTGCTCGTAGTTCTCTGGCGGATACTTCGGTAAAGTAAGTATCAAGATTTAGGGCCAGGCATAGTGGGGTATCTAATCCCAGTTTGGGCCCTGGCTTTCGTGGGTTTAAATCAGTCATTAGTTCCTAAGATCATCTTAATGGTGTGTTTAGGTGCATCTTGGACTTATGACAGCTTAGTTGCATTTTGATCTTAGTTAGCTAGGATAGGCATTTTACCACTCTTTACGCCGTGTCAATAGGACGGTTGATTTGGGTTTCTTGTATGACCGCGGTGGCTGGCACAAGATTTACCAACCCTTGAAGTTAGGCTGTTGCTATAACTAAGTCAAGTTTGCACTCATTGCTTAATGTTAATTACTGCTGAATACCCGTGGGGGCGTGGCTTAGCGAGGCGTCTTGGGCTACTACTTGGGTGTGCCTGATACCCGCTCCTCAAGGCCTGTATGGGGGTAGGTGGTCGAGGGCGTTTACACTGGGGCGCGGATACTTGCATGTATATATTTAGCAAAAACCAACCGTAAGGTTAGGACTAAGTCTTTTGTCCGCAGGCATGTTTTATGCCATCTTGGCAACTTCAGTGCCATGCTTTGTGTTAAGCTATGTGGACGGGGGTGTGGTTAGCTGATAGTTGAGTGGTGAGTGAGAGTGAAGTATATGAAATTATTGCTTGTGTTTACTATTTTTAGTACTGGAGTTTCTCTAAGTCCTAGGACTAGGAGGAAATGGTGTTTCATAGTGTGTAGGCGTCGGGATAGTCCGAGTATCGTCGGGGTATTCCTGCTAGGCCTAGGAAGTGCTGGGGGAAGAACGTTAGGTTTACTCCTGTAAATATTACCCCGAAGTGGGCTTTTGCTCATGTTTGGTGTAGGGTAAACCCAGTGAGTAGTGGGAATCAGTGAGTAAATCCTGCTAGAATGGCAAAGACGGCGCCTATGGATAGGACGTAGTGGAAGTGGGCAACTACGTAGTACGTGTCGTGCAGGGCGATGTCTAGGGAAGAGTTTGCAAGAACGATTCCTGTTAATCCTCCGATGGTAAATAGGAAGATAAATCCTAGAGCTCATAGTATTGGGGGGGGTCTCATTTGATTGTTCCTCCGTGCAGGGTGGCTAGTCAGCTAAATACTTTGATTCCGGTAGGGATGGCAATGATTATAGTGGCTGATGTAAAGTAGGCTCGGGTATCAACGTCTATTCCTACTGTAAACATGTGGTGAGCTCAGACGATGAATCCTAGGAAGCCGATGGATAGTATGGCTCAGACTATTCCCATGTAGCCGAAGGGCTCCTTTTTGCCTGAGTAGTATGTGACTACGTGTGAGATGATTCCGAACCCTGGTAGGATCAGAATATAGACTTCTGGGTGTCCGAAGAATCAGAATAGGTGTTGGTACAGGATTGGGTCTCCTCCTCCAGCGGGGTCGAAGAATGTGGTGTTTAGGTTTCGATCAGTTAGTAATATTGTAATACCGGCGGCGAGTACGGGGAGTGATAGAAGGAGTAGGATGGCGGTAATTAGTACGGATCAGACAAATAGTGGGGTTTGGTATTGTGAGAGTGCGGGGGGTTTTATGTTGATGGCTGTGGTGATAAAGTTGATGGCCCCAAGGATGGAGGAGATACCGGCTAAGTGGAGTGAGAAGATAGCCAGGTCTACTGAAGCTCCGGCGTGGGCAAGGTCACCTGCTAGGGGAGGGTAGACAGTTCAGCCTGTGCCGGCGCCAGCTTCTACAGTGGATGAGGCTAGTAGGAGGAGGAATGATGGGGGGAGGAGTCAAAAGCTTATGTTGTTTATTCGCGGGAATGCTATGTCGGGGGCACCGATTATGAGGGGGACTAATCAGTTGCCGAATCCTCCGATCATGATGGGTATGACTATAAAGAAGATTATTACAAAGGCGTGAGCGGTAACGATTACATTGTAAATTTGGTCGTCGCCTAGGAGAGTTCCTGGTTGTCCTAGTTCTGCGCGGATTAATAGGCTGAGTGCGGTGCCGACTATTCCTGCTCATGCCCCGAAGATGAGGTACAGGGTGCCAATATCCTTATGGTTAGTGGAAAATAGTCATCGGTTGATGAAGGTGACGGGTAAGATGGCTGAGTGTTGAAGCGTTAGGCTGTAGTCCTTTTTACAGAGGTTTAATTCCTCTTCTTATCGGCTCTGTAGTGAAATTCATGTTGAGTTGCAAGCTCATCGATGCGCACTAGGGTGCGTCAGGGTCTTTGTAGGCAGAAGCCAATTGGTTTAGGCATTTAGCTGTTAACTAGAGTTTTGTGGGATCGAAGCCCATCTGTCTAGGGAGGCTTTAGCTTAATTAAAGCGTCTGACTTGCATTCAGAAGATACAGGTTAATATTCTGTAAGTCTTAATGTGCAGAAACTAAGAGGGTTTAACTCTTATTTAAGGCTTTGAAGGCCTTCGGTTTGGGGTGTTATCCTAAGTTTCTAGACAATGGCATGTATTATTGGGGACAGGGGAAGTAAGAGGATTGATAGTGAGGCAAGGACCGCAGTAGGTGTGCTTGGGGCTTTGCTAGTGTATCATTGTTTTATGTGGTTAGAGGAGTTGGGGGGAAGGGTAATTGTTGAGTGGTATGCGAGGCGTAGGTAGAAGAAGAGGCTGAGCAGTGATAGCATGGCAATTGCCATGGCTGCTGGTGTTATTTCCTGTTTAGTTAGTTCTTGGATGATAAGTCACTTTGGTATAAAGCCTGTTAATGGGGGGAGGCCTGCTAGGGATAAAAGTACTAGTATTAGGGTGGCGTTTAGCACTGGGGTTTTTGTTCATGAGGTTGTGATCATGGATAGGTTAAGGGCTTTGATTTTGTTAAGGGCTAGGAATACGGCTGATGTTATGATTGTGTATAGGTAGAAGGTAAGTAAGGCCAATTTGGGGCTGTAAACTAGGATGATGGCGATTCAGCCTAAGTGGGAGATGGACGAGAAGGCTAGGATTTTGCGTGTTTGTGTTTGGTTCAGTCCTATTCAGCCTCCTAGTGCTGTTGAGGCTAGGGCCATGGCGGTGAGTAGAGCTGGGTCGAGGGATTTGGATGTTAGTAGGAGCAGGGTTAGTGGGGGGAATTTTATGAGGGTCGAGAGTAGCAGGGCTGTTATTAGTGGCGATCCTTGTAGTACTTCTGGGAATCAGAAGTGAAATGGCACTAGGCCCAGTTTAATAGCGATTGCTGCTGTCAGTAGTAGACAGGAGGTTGGGTGGTTTATTTGTGTGATGTCTCATTGGCCGGTGACTCAGGCATTGGTTATGCTAGAGAATAGGACCAGGGCGGAAGCAGCTGCTTGGGTTAGGAAGTATTTCGTTGCGGCTTCTACTGCTCGTGGGTGGTGGGATTTGGCAATTAGGGGAATGATGGCTAGTGCGTTGATCTCCAGTCCTGTCCAGGCCAGAACTCAGTGGTTGCTGGAAATTGTGATTGTGGTGCCCAAGATGAGGCTGAAGGTTATGATTGGGGTCGCGTAAGGGTTCATTAGTAGAGGAGGGGGTTAAACCATCATTTTCGGGGTATGGGCCCGATAGCTTGATTAGCTGACTCTACTAGAAAATAATATAAGGGAAGTATGGAGAATTTTGATTTCTCTTGTGTGGGTTCAATTCCTACTTTTCTAAGGTCAACAGGAAATGAGAGGGCTGTTATACCTCTATGTTCACTTTATCATAGTGACCCTTTGTAGTTCAGGCACATTTCCTTATGTAAGGAGGTAGGCCTGCATAGCAGATAGGTATGCTGATGTGTCAGAGGCACAGAGCTAGTGTGAGGGGTAGGAAGTTTTTTCATAGTAGGTGCATTAGTTGGTCATATCGGAATCGTGGGTATGAAGCTCGGACCCATAAGAAACCAGAAGATAGTAGGAGGACTTTTGTGGCTAGGATGACGGGGAATAGTTCTGTGGGTGGCCCTAGGGCGCTTGGGTTTAGGAATATGATGGCTGTAAGTGTATTTATTAGCATAATGTTCGCATATTCAGCTAGGAAGAATAAGGCGAAGGGTCCTGCGGCGTATTCAACGTTAAACCCTGAGACTAGCTCAGATTCACCCTCTGTGAGGTCAAAAGGAGCTCGGTTTGTCTCTGCTAGGGTGGATACGTATCATATTATTGCTAGGGGTCATGAGGAGAAAATGAAGTATAGAGGCTCCTGTGCGACGGCAAAGGAGCTGAGTGTGTAGCTTCCGCTTAGTATGATTATTGATAGCAGGATTATGGCCAGTGTCACTTCGTATGAAATGGTCTGTGCTACTGCCCGTAGGGCTCCGATTAGTGCGTATTTTGAGTTCGAGGCTCAGCCTGATCATAGGACTGAGTAGACGGCTAGGCTTGACATGGCTATTAGGAAGAGAACTCCGAGGTTTAGATCTGCTAGGGGAAATGGGAGTGGTAGTGGTGCTCAAGTGGTGAGGGCTAGGACAAGGGCTAGTATTGGTATCAGAATGAATAGAAGTGGGGAAGAGGTAGAGGGTCGGATGGGCTCTTTGGTAAATAGTTTCAGTCCGTCCGCAAATGGTTGAAGTAGGCCAAAAGGCCCGACAACGTTAGGGCCTTTGCGGGATTGTATGTAGCTTAGGATTTTCCGTTCTACTAGGGTTAGGAAGGCTACGGCAATCAGGATTGGGATGATGTATAGGAGGGATATAACGAGGCAGCTTAGTGTTGTTATTTGAATCATGGGTGAAGCTAGGGAGAGGATTTGAACCTCTGGGGAAAGGGCTTAAGCCTTCTGCACTTGCCGGGCTCTGCCACTCTAGCTGGTCCTTTTCTAGGATTGAAAGTGGTGGGGGAAGGCCCTCTTCACGGTTTAGTTGGTTTCACTGCTTAGAGGGGGGGGGGCGTGCTTGTGGTATTGGCCCCACTTTCCCGGTCCTTTCGTACTGGGGAGAGTGTGTCATAGATAGAAACCGACCTGGATTGCTCCGGTCTGAACTCAGATCACGTAGGACTGTTAATCGTTGAACAAACGAACCCTTAATAGCGGCTGCACCATTAGGATGTCCTGATCCAACATCGAGGTCGTAAACCCCCCTGTCGATATGGGCTCTTGAGGGGGATTGCGCTGTTTTCCTTGGGGTAGCTTGGTCCATTAATCAATTATATTGGGTCTGGTCACTGTTAGCACTTTGAGGGGTAGCTCTAGGTAAAGAGGTATGGTCTTGTTTTTGGAGGATTTGTTCTCCTCCAAGGTCGCCCCAACCGAAAAATATCGACCAGGCTCTGCGATGGTAGTGGCCCCAGTGGGGTTGATTGAGGATTCGCGGTGGTCGTTGATTTTTAAGTTCCACAGGGTCTTCTCGTCTTATGTTCACATCCCCGCTTTTGCACGGGGAGATCAATTTCACTGATTATCTGTGAGAGACAGTTAAGACCTCGTTTAGCCATTCATACAAGTCTCGATTTATGGGACAATTGATTGCGCTACCTTTGCACGGTTAGGATACCGCGGCCGTTAAACCTAAGTCACCGGGCAGGCATCACCTTCAATACTTGTTTAATTTGCTGAAGGCTATGTTTTTGGTAAACAGTCGGGCCTTATTAATTTGCCGAGTTCCTTTCACAGATTTTAATCGCTCTTATAGGCGCTCCTGAGTCGGGTTAACAGGGTTAGTTAATACGTGGTCTTGTAGGGGTTTTTGTATCTGTCTAGGTCTGTTAATAATGTTTCTATGTAAGCTTGCGCCGTTAGAGGGGTGTGGCCCTGAGTTACTTATTTTAGCATTAATTCTCCTATATTCATAGGTTGACCTGTTTGTGATAAGGGAATCATCTTATTTTGGTATTTTTAGGTGGTGGAGCTTTGACGCACTCTTTTTTGATGGCTGCTTTAGGGCCCACGGTAGGATCAGTAGTAAGAATTATCCGCTAGTCGAGGTTGTGTCCTTTTTTAATGGAGCTGTCCCTCCATTAAATAGCTCTTAATCATCTCATTAGGGTTCAGGATGTCCGGTAGGGAGGATTAAGGGGGAACTTAGATTCGTTTCACAGGTAACCAGCTATCACCCAGCTCGGTTGGCTTTTCACCTCTACTGACAAGTCATCCCACTCTTTTGCAACAGAGACGGGTTCGCTCTCTTTAACTGCTTGAAAGTAGCTCGCTTGGGTTTCGGGGGGGCAAACTTTAGTTCACTTTGCTTGGTTGTTCTCGCTAAACCATGATGCAAAAGGTACAAGGGTTGATCTTTGCTGTCTGTCGCTTTGATTGTTTCACTGCTATTTCATCTTTCCCTTACGGTACTGGGGTCTCTATCGCGTCTAAGTGTCTTTTCTATCGCCTATACTAAGACTGTAAAATGCTTTAGTTTAATTAGTTTAGTAAATTCTTTAGTTTTGGTGTACTATTTGTGTGGTTGAGCTAGAGGGGGGGCTTCAAGACGATCCGGTCTAGTAGATATCTTTCAGGTGTAAGCTGAGTGCTTTGGTGTTATAGCTACGTCTTGATATTCTAAGTACACCTTCCGGTACACTTACCTTGTTACGACTTACCTCATCTTCAGCGTATTTATGGTATTAGTTATGTGGGATGTGGCTTTTGAGGAGGGTGACGGGCGGTATGTACGTGCCCCAGGGCCGGCTTAAAGTAGGCTCTATTGTCCCACTTTACTGCTAAATCCGCCTTCCAGAAGTGGTTTCACGCTTCTTTCCGTGTGCCCTATGAATAGGGAATGTAGCCCATTTCTTCCACTCCATAGGCTATACCTTGACCTGTCTTATTAGCGGGGTGCTATTGTGTCCACTGTTGTGCTCTCATTCGAGGTGGGCTGGCGACGGCGGTATGTAGGCTGTGTTGGCAAGGGGTGGTTGGGTTAATCGGGGATTATCGATTGTAGAACAGGCTCCTCTAGGTGGGTTTGGGGCACCGCCAAGTCCTTAGAGTTTTAAGCGTTTGTGCTCGTAGTTCTCTGGCGGATACTTCGGTAAAGTAAGTATCAAGATTTAGGGCCAGGCATAGTGGGGTATCTAATCCCAGTTTGGGCCCTGGCTTTCGTGGGTTTAAATCAGTCGTTAGTTCCTAAGATCATCTTAATGGTGTGTTTAGGTGCATCTTGGGCTTATGACAGCTCAGTTGCATTTTGATCTTAGTTAGCTAGGATAGGCATTTTACCACTCTTTACGCCGTGTCAATAGGACGGTTGATTTGGGGTTCTTGTATGACCGCGGTGGCTGGCACAAGATTTACCAACCCTTGAAGTTAGGCTGTTGCTATAACTAAGTCAAGTTTGCACTCATTGCTTAATGTTAATTACTGCTGAATACCCGTGGGGGCGTGGCTTAGCGAGGCGTCTTGGGCTACTACTTGGGTGTGCCTGATACCCGCTCCTCAAGGCCTGTATGGGGGTAGGTGGTCGAGGGCGTTTACACTGGGGCGCGGATACTTGCATGTATATATTTAGCAAAAACCAACCGTAAGGTTAGGACTAAGTCTTTTGTCCGCAGGCATGTTTTATGCCATCTTGGCAACTTCAGTGCCATGCTTTGTGTTAAGCTATGTGGACGGGGGTGTGGTTAGCTGATAGTTGAGTGGTGAGTGAGAGTGAAGTATATGAAATTATTGCTTGTGTTTACTATTTTTAGTACTGGAGTTTCTCTAAGTCCTAGGACTAGGAGGAAATGGTGTTTCATAGTGTGTAGGCGTCGGGATAGTCCGAGTATCGTCGGGGTATTCCTGCTAGGCCTAGGAAGTGCTGGGGGAAGAACGTTAGGTTTACTCCTGTAAATATTACCCCGAAGTGGGCTTTTGCTCATGTTTGGTGTAGGGTAAACCCAGTGAGTAGTGGGAATCAGTGAGTAAATCCTGCTAGAATGGCAAAGACGGCGCCTATGGATAGGACGTAGTGGAAGTGGACACTATTTGTCTGATCCGTACTAATTACCGCCATCCTACTCCTTCTATCACTCCCCGTACTCGCCGCCGGTATTACAATATTACTAACTGATCGAAACCTAAACACCACATTCTTCGACCCCGCTGGAGGAGGAGACCCAATCCTGTACCAACACCTATTCTGATTCTTCGGACACCCAGAAGTCTATATTCTGATCCTACCGGGGTTCGGAATCATCTCACACGTAGTCACGTACTACTCAGGCAAAAAGGAGCCCTTCGGCTACATGGGAATAGTCTGAGCCATACTATCCATCGGCTTCCTAGGATTCATCGTCTGAGCTCACCACATGTTTACAGTAGGAATAGACGTTGATACCCGAGCCTACTTTACATCAGCCACTATAATCATTGCCATCCCTACCGGAATCAAAGTATTTAGCTGACTAGCCACCCTGCACGGAGGAACAATCAAATGAGACCCCCCCCAATACTATGAGCTCTAGGATTTATCTTCCTATTTACCATCGGAGGATTAACAGGAATCGTTCTTGCAAACTCTTCCCTAGACATCGCCCTGCACGACACGTACTACGTAGTTGCCCACTTCCACTACGTCCTATCCATAGGCGCCGTCTTTGCCATTCTAGCAGGATTTACTCACTGATTCCCACTACTCACTGGGTTTACCCTACACCAAACATGAGCAAAAGCCCACTTCGGGGTAATATTTACAGGAGTAAACCTAACGTTCTTCCCCCAGCACTTCCTAGGCCTAGCAGGAATACCCCGACGATACTCGGACTATCCCGACGCCTACACACTATGAAACACCATTTCCTCCATCGGCTCCCTAATCTCAATAGTAGCCGTAATCATACTAATATTCATCATCTGAGAAGCCTTTCCGGCCAAACGAAAAGTCCTACAACCAGAACTAACTACCACAAACGTTGAATGAATCCACGGCTGCCCTCCCCCATACCATACTTTCGAGGAACCGGCCTTCGTCCAAGTACAAGAAAGGAAGGAATCGAACCCTCACATGCTGGTTTCAAGCCAACTGCATTAACCGCTCATGCTTCTTTCTTATGAGACGTTAGTAAACCAATTACATAGCCTTGTCAAGACTAAATCACAGGTAAAAATCCTGTACATCTCATGTGGCCAACCACTCCCAACTAGGATTCCAAGACGCCTCATCACCCATCATAGAAGAACTCGTTGAATTCCACGACCACGCCCTAATCGTTGCCCTAGCTATCTGCAGCCTAGTTCTCTACCTTTTAGCCCACATACTAACAGAAAAACTCTCGTCCAATGCTGTAGACGCCCAAGAAGTAGAGCTGATCTGGACAATCCTACCTGCTATCGTCCTGGTACTCCTCGCCCTCCCATCCCTACAAATCCTCTACATAATGGACGAAATCGACGAACCAGACCTCACCCTAAAAGCCATCGGCCACCAATGATACTGAAGCTACGAATACACAGACTTCAAAGACCTATCATTCGACTCCTACATAGTGCCCACCCCAGACTTACCCAACGGCCACTTCCGACTGCTAGAAGTTGACCACCGCGTAGTTATCCCAATAGAATCCCCCATCCGCGTGATCATTACTGCAGGAGACGTACTCCACTCCTGAGCAGTCCCAACGCTCGGAGTTAAAACAGACGCAATCCCAGGCCGACTAAACCAAACTTCATTCATTACCACCCGGCCTGGGATTTTTTACGGACAATGCTCAGAAATTTGCGGGGCTAATCACAGCTACATACCCATTGTAGTAGAATCAACCCCACTCCCACATTTCGAGGCCTGATCGTCCCTTCTATCATCATCCTAATCATTAAGAAGCTATGCAACAGCACTAGCCTTTTAAGCTAGCCAAAGAGGGACTTCCCCCTCCTTAATGATATGCCACAGCTTAACCCCGCACCATGATTTTCAATCATAATTATAACCTGATTAACCCTAGCACTCCTCATCCAACCAAAACTACTAGCCTTCACCACAACCAACCCCCCATCAAATAAGACCTCCCTCACTACCAAACCCACACCATGATCCTGACCATGAACCTAAGCTTCTTTGACCAATTTTCCAGCCCCAATCTATTCGGCATCCCCTTAATCCTACTATCCCTACTCTTCCCAGCCCTACTATTCCCGTCCCCAAACAACCGATGAATCAACAACCGCCTTTCTACTATCCAAACATGACTCCTTCACCTAATCACAAAACAACTAATAGTCCCACTCAACAAAAATGGCCACAAATGAGCCATAATATTTACATCCCTAATAATCATACTTCTTACAATCAACCTTCTAGGCCTCCTTCCATATACATTCACCCCAACCACCCAACTATCTATGAACATAGCCCTAGCCTTCCCACTATGGCTCGCCACACTACTAACAGGCCTACGAAACCAACCATCAGCCTCTTTAGCCCACCTATTACCCGAAGGTACCCCTACACCCCTAATCCCCGCACTAATCCTGATCGAAACAACCAGCCTACTAATCCGCCCCCTAGCCCTCGGAGTCCGCCTTACAGCCAAGCTTACAGCAGGACACTTACTCATCCAACTCATCTCTACAGCCTCCATTGCATTAACACCCACCCTTCCTGCAGTATCCATCCTAACAATAATCATCCTACTACTCCTAACCATCCTAGAAGTAGCAGTAGCCATAATCCAGGCCTACGTCTTCGTGCTCCTTCTAAGCCTATACTTACAAGAAAACATCTAATGGCACACCAAGCACACTCATACCACATAGTTGACCCAAGCCCTTGACCAATCTTCGGGGCAGCCGCCGCCCTACTCACAACCTCAGGATTAATCATGTGATTCCACTACAACTCATCCATACTACTAACCCTAGGCCTCATCTCAATACTCCTAGTAATACTCCAATGATGACGAGACATTGTACGAGAAAGCACCTTCCAAGGCCATCACACTCCCACAGTCCAAAAAGGCCTACGATACGGCATAATCCTTTTCATCACATCCGAAGCATTCTTCTTCTTAGGGTTCTTCTGAGCGTTCTTCCACTCGAGCCTGGCCCCAACCCCAGAACTAGGAGGCCAATGACCCCCAACAGGAATTAAACCACTCAACCCGATAGAAGTCCCCCTACTAAACACAGCCATCCTACTAGCCTCAGGCGTTACCGTAACGTGAGCCCATCACAGCATCACAGAAGGAAACCGAAAACACGCCATCCACGCCCTAACCCTAACGATCCTCCTGGGATTCTACTTCACAGCCCTACAAGCAATAGAATACCACGAAGCCCCATTCTCAATCGCCGATAGCGTCTACGGATCTACCTTCTTCGTTGCCACTGGATTCCACGGACTCCACGTAATCATCGGATCCTCCTTCCTGACCGTCTGCCTCTTCCGACTGATCAAGTTCCACTTTACATCAGACCACCACTTCGGATTCGAGGCAGCAGCCTGATACTGACACTTCGTAGACGTCATCTGACTATTCCTCTACATAACCATCTACTGATGAGGATCTTGCTCTTCTAGTATATTAATTACAATTGACTTCCAATCTCTAGAATCTGGTATAAACCCAGAGGAGAGCAATGAACGCACTCATGTTCATATTCGCCCTATCATCAATCCTAAGCGCCGCCCTAACCGCATTAAACTTCTGACTCGCCCAAATAAACCCCGACTCAGAGAAACTCTCACCGTACGAATGTGGATTCGACCCACTTGGATCTGCTCGATTACCATTCTCAGTCCGATTCTTCCTCAGTAGCCATCCTGTTCGTCCTATTCGACCTAGAAATCGCCCTCCTACTCCCCCTGCCATGAGCCGTCCAACTCCAATCCCCCCTAATGACCCTCACCTGAACTGTAGCGATCCTCCTTCTCCTAACACTCGGACTGGCCTACGAGTGAATTCAAGGGGGCCTAGAATGAGCAGAATAACAGAAAGTTAGTCTAACCAAAAAGATAGCTGGTTTCGACCCAGCAGATTACAGCCAACCCTGTAACTTTCTTATGTCGCCCCTACATTTAAGCTTCTACTCAGCCTTCATTTTCAGCGGACTAGGACTAGCCTTCCACCGAACCCACCTAGTATCCGCCCTACTATGCCTTGAAAGCATAATATTATCGATATTCGTAGGCCTATCAATATGATCCATCGAAAACCAAGTCTCCTCATTCACCATGGTACCAATTCTCATGCTAACCTTCTCAGCGTGTGAGGCGGGCACAGGCCTGGCCATCCTAGTAGCCTCCACCCGCACACATGGCTCCGACCATCTACACAACCTAAACCTCCTGCAATGCTAAAAATCATCCTACCCACAATCATACTTCTTCCAACAGCCCTGCTGTCTCCACCAAAATTTCTATGGACTAACACCACCTTATACAGCCTCCTAATCGCTGCCCTAAGCCTACAGTGATTAATCCCAACCTACTACCCCTACAAATTTTTATCCAACTGAACAGGAATTGACCAAATCTCATCCCCCCTCCTAGTACTATCCTGCTGACTACTCCCACTCATAATCATAGCAAGCCAAAACCACCTGCAACAAGAACCCCTACAACGCAAACGAATCTTTATCTCAACCTTAGTCGCAGTCCAGCCATTCATCCTACTAGCCTTTTCCACCACAGAACTAGCACTATTTTACATCTCATTTGAAGCAACCCTCATTCCCACCCTAATCTTAATCACCCGATGGGGGAACCAACCAGAACGCCTAAGCGCTGGCATCTACCTGCTATTCTACACGCCAGTAAGCTCTCTACCCCTGCTAATCACAATCATACACCTATACGTGAAAATTGGCACCCTGCACCTGCCAACCCTACAACTAACCCACCCAACCCTATCCACCTCATGGACAGGAATACTATCAGGTCTAGCACTGCTCATAGCATTCATAGTAAAAGCCCCACTATACGGCCTACACCTCTGACTGCCAAAAGCCCACGTAGAAGCACCCATCGCAGGCTCAATACTCCTCGCCGCCCTACTACTAAAGCTAGGAGGATACGGAATTATACGAGTCACTCTATTTATGGGCCCACTGTCCAACCTCCTGCACTACCCCTTCCTAACCCTGGCCCTATGAGGCGCCCTAATGACTAGCTCAATCTGCCTACGACAGACAGACCTAAAATCACTAATCGCTTATTCATCCGTTAGCCACATAGGCCTAGTTATCGCCGCAGGAATAATCCAAACCCACTGATCATTCTCAGGGGCAATGATCCTAATAATTTCCCATGGACTAACTTCCTCCATACTATTCTGCCTAGCCAACACAAACTATGAACGTACGCACAGCCGAATTCTACTACTCACACGAGGCCTACAACCTCTCCTACCACTCATAGCTACCTGATGATTGCTGGCCAATCTAACAAACATAGCCTTACCCCCAACAACAAACCTCATAGCAGAGCTAACCATTATAATCACCTTATTCAACTGATCTGCCTTCACGATCATCCTAACAGGAATCGCAACCCTACTAACCGCCTCCTACACCTTATTCATACTACTAATGACCCAACGAGGCTCAATCCCCTCCCACATCACATCTATGCAAAACTCAACCACGCGAGAACACCTGCTCATAACACTCCACATTATCCCAATATTCCTCCTAATCCTCAAACCCGAACTGATCTCCGGAATCCCCTCATGCAAGTATAGTTTAAACCAAACATTAGACTGTGATTCTAAGAATAGAAGTTCAAACCTTCTTACCTGCCGAGGGGAGGGTTTAACCAACAAGAGCTGCTAACTCTTACATCTGAGCCTAAAACCTCAGCCCCCTTACTTTTAAAGGATAACAGCAATCCACTGGTCTTAGGAACCACCCATCTTGGTGCAAATCCAAGTAAAAGGAGTGAACCCCACACTACTAATCAACTCCCTCACACTACTCACGCTGACAATCCTCCTAACCCCAATCATCCTGCCATTTCTATTTAAAAACTTTAAAAACACCCCACAAGCCACCACCCGCGCTGTTAAAACCGCATTCCTAATTAGCCTAGCCCCTACAACCGCATTCATCTACTCGGGAGTAGAATCTGTCACCTGCCACTGGGAGTGAAAATTCATTATAAACTTTAAAATCCCCCTGAGCCTAAAAATAGACCAATACTCAATAACATTTCTTCCAATCGCCCTATTTGTAACATGATCAATCCTACAATTCGCCATATGATACATGGCCTCAGAGCCATACGTAACAAAATTTTTCACCTACCTACTGACATTCCTAGTCGCCATACTCCTCCTAACAACCGCAAACAACATATTCCTCCTATTCATAGGCTGGGAAGGAGTACGAATCATGTCCTTCCTTCTCATCGGCTGATGACAAGGCCGAGCAGATGCCAACACCGCCGCCCTACAAGCCGTAATCTACAACCGAATCGGAGACATCGGACTGATCCTGAGCATAGCATGACTAGCTTCAACATTCAACACCTGAGAGATCCAACAAGCCGTACACCCCCACCAAACCCCAATCCTCCCCCTCATAGGATTAATCCTCGCAGCCGCAGGAAAATCCGCCCAATTTGGACTCCACCCATGACTGCCCGCAGCAATAGAAGGCCCCACCCCAGTATCAGCCCTACTGCACTCCAGTACCATAGTAGTAGCCGGAATCTTCCCGTTCATCCGCATGCACCCCCTGCTAGCCACCAACCAGACAGCCCTAACTGCCTGCCTATGCCTAGGTGCTCTATCAACCCTATTCGCTGCCACATGCGCCCTAACCCAAAATGACATCAAAAAAATCATTGCTTTCTCAACATCCAGCCAACTAGGACTAATAATAGTCACTATCGGACTAAACCTCCCACAACTAGCCTTCCTACACATCTCAACCCATGCCTTCTTTAAAGCCATACTATTCCTATGCTCAGGGTCTATCATCCACAACCTAAACGGAGAACAAGATATCCGAAAGATAGGAGGCCTACAGAAAATACTCCCAGTCACTACTTCCTGCCTAACCATCGGAAACCTGGCGCTGATAGGAACCCCATTCCTAGCCGGATTCTACTCAAAAGACCTCATCATCGAAAGCTTAAACACATCATACCTAAATACTTGAGCCCTACTCCTAACCCTTATAGCCACAGCATTCACCGCAACCTACAGCATCCGCATAACCATCCTAGTCCAAGCTGGACAAACCCGAATCCCCCCAATAGTATCAATAAACGAAAACAACCCACTAATCACCGCCCCCCTAACCCGACTCGCCCTAGGCAGCATTACAGCAGGAATAATCATTACCTCTTTCATCACACCAACCAAAACCCCCCCAATAACCATACCCCTTATCACCAAAACCGCTGCCATCCTCATAACAATCCTAGGAATCATCCTAGCCCTAGAACTATCGAACATAACACACACCCTCACTCACCCCAAACCAAACCCCCTCATAAACTTCTCCTCTGCATTAGGGTACTTCAACCCCCTAGTACACCGATTCTTCTCCAAAAACCTACTAGAAAAGGGACAAAACATTGCCCTACACTTGATCGACCTCTCCTGACTCAAAAAAATAGGGCCAGAGGGCCTTGCTGAACTACAAGTAGCCGCAAGCAAAGCCGCAACCTCAATACACACAGGGCTAATTAAGGCCTACCTAGGATCCTTCGCCCTCTCCATCCTGGTAATAATCCTAATAACACACAGACTCACTAATGGCCCCTAACATCCGCAAATCCCATCCCCTACTAAAAATAATCAACAACTCCCTAATCGACCTACCCGCCCCCTCCAACATCTCTGCCTGATGAAACTTCGGCTCCCTTCTAGCCATCTGCTTAGCCACACAAATCCTAACAGGCCTGCTACTAGCCATACACTACACCGCAGACACTTCACTCGCCTTCTCCTCAGTAGCTCACACATGCCGAGACGTCCAGTACGGATGGCTCATCCGCAACCTCCACGCCAACGGTGCTTCGCTCTTCTTTATCTGCATCTACTTACACATCGGACGAGGCCTCTACTACGGCTCCTACCTATACAAAGAAACCTGAAACACAGGAGTAATCCTCCTACTCACCCTAATAGCAACTGCCTTCGTAGGGTATGTCCTACCATGAGGACAAATGTCATTCTGAGGGGCCACCGTAATCACCGACCTATTCTCAGCCATCCCGTACATTGGACAAACTCTAGTAGAATGAGCCTGAGGAGGATTCTCAGTAGACAATCCAACCTTAACCCGATTCTTCGCCATCCACTTCCTACTGCCCTTCCTAATTGCAGGAATCACCCTAGTCCACCTAACCTTCCTACACGAATCAGGCTCAAATAACCCACTAGGAATCGTATCAGACTGCGACAAAATCCCATTCCACCCATACTTCTCCATTAAAGACAGCTTAGGGCTTACCCTAATAATCACCCCTCTAATAGCACTAGCCCTATTTTCACCGAACCTCCTGGTTCTTGGAATCCTAGTTGGGAGTGGTTGGCCACATGAGATGTACAGGATTTTTACCTGTGATTTAGTCTTGACAAGGCTATGTAATTGGTTTACTAACGTCTCATAAGAGAGAAGCATGAGCGGTTAATGCAGTTGGCTTGAAACCCATCCCCAGTGGTGCAAGTGCACTCTCTGAACTCACTGTAGTGCATCCCCAGTGGTGCCAGTGCACTCTGTGGACTCACTGCAGTGCATCCCCACTGGTACCAGTGCACTCTGTGGACTCACTGTACTGCATCCCCAGTGGTGACAGTGCACTCTCTGGACTCACTGCACTGCATCCCCAGTGGTGCCAGTGCACTCTCTGGACTCACTGCAGTGCATCCCCAGTGGTGCCAGTGCACTCTCTGGACTCACTGCACTGCATCCCCAGTGGTGCCAGTGCACTCTCTGGACTCACTGCAGTGCATCCACAGTGGTGCCAATGCACTCACTGGACTCACTGCAGTGCATTCCCTCTGGTGCCAGTGCACTCTCTGGACTCACTGCACTGCATCCCGAGTGGTGCCAGTGCACTCTCTGGACTCACTGCACTGCATCCCCAGTGGTGCCAGTGCACTCTCTGGACTCACTGCAGTGCATCACCAGTGGTGCCAGTGCACTCTCTGGACTCACTGAGGTGCATCCCCAGTGGTGCCAGTGCAATCTCTGGACTCACAGCACTGCATCACCAGTGGTGCCAGTGCACACTCTGGACTCACTGCACTGCATCCCCAGTGGTGCCAGTGCACTCTCTGGACTCACTGCACTGCATCCCCTGTGTTCCCAGTGCATTCTCTGCACTCACTGCACTGCATCCCCAGAGGTTCCAGTGCACTCTCTGGACTCACTGCAGTGCATCCCCACTGGTGCCAGTGCACTCTGTGGACTCACTGCACTGCATCCCCAGTGGTGTCAGTGCACTCTCTGGACTCACTGCACTGCATCCCCAGTGGTGCCAGTGCATTCACTGGACTCACTGCACTGCATCCCCAGTGGAGCCCGTGCACTCTCTGGACTCACTGAGGTGCATCCCCAGTGGTGCCAGTGCAATCTCTGGACTCACAGCACTGCATCACCAGTGGTGCCAGTGCACTCTCTGGACTCACTGCACTGCATCCCCAGTGGTGCCAGTGCATTCACTGGACTCACTGCACTGCATCCCCAGTGGAGCCCGTGCACTCTCTGGACTCACTGCAGTGCATCCCCAGTGGTGCCAGTGCACTCTCTGGACTCACTGCAGTGCATCCCCAGTGGTGCCACTGCACTCTCTGGACTCACTGCAGTGCATCCCCAGTGGTGCCACTGCACTCTCTGGACTCACTGAAGTGCATTCTCAGTGGTGCCAGTGCACTCTCTGGACTCACTGCAGTGCATCCCCAGTGGTGCCAGTGCACTCTCTGGACTCACTGCAGTGCATCCCCAGTGGTGCCAGTGCACTCTCTGGACTCACTGCACTGCATCCCCAGTGGTGCCAGTGCACTCTCTGGACTCACTGCAGTGCATCCCCAGTGGTGCCACTGCACTCTCTCGAGTCACTGCACTACATCCCCAGTAGTGCCAGTGCACTCACTGGACTCACTGTACTGCATCATCGGTGGTGCCAGTGCACTCTCTGGACTCACTGCACTGCATCCCCAGTGGTGCCAGTGCACTCTCTGGACTCACTGCACTGCAGGCCCAGTGGTACCAGTGCACTCACTGGACTCACTGTACTGCATCACCAGTGGTGCCAGTGCACTCTCTGGACTCACTGCACTGCATCCCCAGTGGTTCCAGTGCATTCACTGGACTCACTGTACTGCATCTCCAGTGGTGCCAGTGCACTCTCTGGACTCACTGCACTGCATCCCCAGTGGTGCCAGTGAGCTCTCTGGACTCACTGCACTGCATCCCCAGTGGTGCCAGTGTACTCACAGGATTCACTGCACTGCATCCCCAGTGGTGCTAGTACAGTCTCTGCACTCACTGCAGTGCATCCCCAGTGGTGCCAGTGCACTCTCTGGACTCACTGCACTGCATCCCCAGTGGTGCCAGTGCAGTCTCTGGACTCACTGCACTGCATCCCCAGTGGTGCCAGAGCACTCTCTGGACTCACTGCACTGCATCCCCAGTGGTGCCAGTGCACTCTCTGGACTCACTGCACCGCATCCCCAGTGGTGCCAGTGCACTCTCTGGACTCACTGCACTGCATCCGCAGTGGTGCCAGTGAAGTCTTTGGACTCACTGCACTGCATCCCCAGTGGAGCCAGTGCACTCTGTGGAGTCACTGAAGTGCATCCCCAGTGGTGCCAGTGCACTCTCTGGACTCACTGCACTGCATGTCCAGTGGTGCCAGTGCACTCTCTGGACTCACTGTACTGCATCCCCACTGGTGCCAGTGCACTATGTGGACTCACTGCACTGCATCCCCAGTGGTGACAGTGCACTCTCTGGACTAACTGCAGTGCATCCCCAGTGGTGCCAGTGCACTCTCTGGACTCACTGCAGTGCATCCCCAGTGGTGCCAGTGCACTCTATGGTCTCACTGCAGTGCATCCCCAGTGGTGCCAGTGCACTCTCTGGACTCACTGCAGTGCATCCCCAGTGGTGCCAGTGCACTTTCTGGACTCACTGCAGTGCATCCCCAGTGGTGTCAGTGCACTCTCTGGACTCACTGTACTGCACCCCCAGTGGTGCCAGTGCACTCACTGGACTGACTGCACTGCATCCCCAGTGGTGCCAGTGCGCTCTCTGGAGTCACAGCACTGCATCCCCAGTGGTGCCAGTGCACTCACTGGACTCACTGCACTGCATCACAGGTGGTGCCAGTGCACTCTCTGGACTCACTGCAGTGAATCCCCGGTGGTGCCAGTGTACTCTCTGCAGTCACTGCACTGCATCCCCAGTGGTGCCAGTGCACTCACTGGACTAACTGGACTGCATCCCCAGTGGTGCCAGTGCACTCTCTGGACTCACTGCACTGCATCCCCAGTGGTGCCAGTGTACTCTCTGGACTCACTGCAGTGCATCCCCAGTGGTGCCAGTGCACTCTCTGGACTCACTGCACTGCATCCCCAGTGGTGCCAGTGCACTCTCTGAACTCACTGCACTGCATCCCCAGTGGTGCCAGTGCACTCTCTGGACTCACTGCACTGCATCCCCAGTTGTGCCAGTGCACTCTCTGGACTCAATGCACTGCATCCCCAGTGGTGCCAGTGCACTCTCTGGACTCACTGTACTGCATCCCCAGTGGTGCCAGTGCACTCTCTGGACTCACTGCAGTGCATCCCCAGTGGTGCCAGTGCACTCTCTGGACTCACTGCACTGCAGCCCCGGTGGTGCCAGTGCAATCTCTGGACTCACTGCACTGCATCCCCAGTGGTGCCAGTGCACTCTCTGGACTCACTGCACTGCATCCCCAGTTTTGCCAGTGAAGTCTTTGGACTCACTGCACTGCATCCCCTGTGGTGCCAGTGCACTCTCTGGAGTCACTGAAGTGCATCCCCAGTGGTGCCAGTGCACTCTCTGGACTCACTGCACTGCATGCCCAGTGGTGCCAGTGCACTCTCTGGACTCACTGCACTGCATCCCCACTGGTACCAGTGCACTCTGTGGACTCACTGTACTGCATCCCCAGTGGTGCCAGTGCACTCTCTGGACTCACTGCACTGCATCCCCAGTGGTGCCAGTGCACTCTCTGGACTCACTGCAGTGCATCCCCAGTGGTGCCAGTGCACTCTCTGGACTCACTGCACTGCATCCCCAGTGGTGCCAGTGCAGTCTCTGGACTCACTGCAGTGCATCCCCAGTGGTGCCAGTGCACTCTCTGGACTCACTGCACTGCATCCCCAGTGGTGTCAGTGCACTCTCTGGACTCACTGAAGTGCATCCCCAGTTGTGCCAGTGCACTCTCTGGACTCAATGCACTGCATCCCCAGTGGTGCCACTGCACTCTCTGGACTTCAATCTTTGGTTTACAAGACCAATGTTTTTATAAACTATTAGAGTATTTAGCAGTTGAGTATTTTGTTTTCTAGGGCGCTTGCGGCGGGGAGGAGAAATAGGAGGATAGTGAAGTAGGCGATTGAAGCGAGTTGGCCGATGATGATGAATGGGTGTTCGACGGGTTGGCTTCCTACTCATGTTAGGACGAGGAGGTCGGCGACTAGTACTCAGAATAGGAGCTGGGAGAGTGGTCGGAATGTTATTGCTCGTTGTTTTGATTTGTGCAGGAATGGGATTAGGAATAGGATCAGTACGGAGGCGGCCAGTGCTAATACGCCTCCTAGTTTATTTGGGATTGAACGTAGGATGGCGTAGGCGAATAGGAAGTATCATTCTGGCTTGATGTGTGGTGGGGTTACTAGCGGGTTTGCTGGGGTGAAGTTTTCTGGGTCTCCCAGGAGGTTAACCGCTCATGCTTCTTTCTTATGAGACGTTAGTAAACCAATTACATAGCCTTGTCAAGACTAAATCACAGGTAAAAATCCTGTACATCTCATGTGGCCAACCACTCCCAACTAGGATTCCAAGACGCCTCATCACCCATCATAGAAGAACTCGTTGAATTCCACGACCACGCCCTAATCGTTGCCCTAGCTATCTGCAGCCTAGTTCTCTACCTTTTAGCCCACATACTAACAGAAAAACTCTCGTCCAATGCTGTAGACGCCCAAGAAGTAGAGCTGATCTGGACAATCCTACCTGCTATCGTCCTGGTACTCCTCGCCCTCCCATCCCTACAAATCCTCTACATAATGGACGAAATCGACGAACCAGACCTCACCCTAAAAGCCATCGGCCACCAATGATACTGAAGCTACGAATACACAGACTTCAAAGACCTATCATTCGACTCCTACATAGTGCCCACCCCAGACTTACCCAACGGCCACTTCCGACTGCTAGAAGTTGACCACCGCGTAGTTATCCCAATAGAATCCCCCATCCGCGTGATCATTACTGCAGGAGACGTACTCCACTCCTGAGCAGTCCCAACGCTCGGAGTTAAAACAGACGCAATCCCAGGCCGACTAAACCAAACTTCATTCATTACCACCCGGCCTGGGATTTTTTACGGACAATGCTCAGAAATTTGCGGGGCTAATCACAGCTACATACCCATTGTAGTAGAATCAACCCCACTCCCACATTTCGAGGCCTGATCGTCCCTTCTATCATCATCCTAATCATTAAGAAGCTATGCAACAGCACTAGCCTTTTAAGCTAGCCAAAGAGGGACTTCCCCCTCCTTAATGATATGCCACAGCTTAACCCCGCACCATGATTTTCAATCATAATTATAACCTGATTAACCCTAGCACTCCTCATCCAACCAAAACTACTAGCCTTCACCACAACCAACCCCCCATCAAATAAGACCTCCCTCACTACCAAACCCACACCATGATCCTGACCATGAACCTAAGCTTCTTTGACCAATTTTCCAGCCCCAATCTATTTGGCATCCCCTTAATCCTACTATCCCTACTCTTCCCAGCCCTACTATTCCCGTCCCCAAACAACCGATGAATCAACAACCGCCTTTCTACTATCCAAACATGACTCCTTCACCTAATCACAAAACAACTAATAGTCCCACTCAACAAAAATGGCCACAAATGAGCCATAATATTTACATCCCTAATAATCATACTTCTTACAATCAACCTTCTAGGCCTCCTTCCATATACATTCACCCCAACCACCCAACTATCTATGAACATAGCCCTAGCCTTCCCACTATGGCTCGCCACACTACTAACAGTCATGTTTAACCATGTACGTGCCCCAGGGCCGGCTTAAAGTAGGCTCTATTGTCCCACTTTACTGCTAAATCCGCCTTCCAGAAGTGGTTTCACGCTTCTTTCCGTGTGCCCTATGAATAGGGAATGTAGCCCATTTCTTCCACTCCATAGGCTATACCTTGACCTGTCTTATTAGCGGGGTGCTATTGTGTCCACTGTTGTGCTCTCATTCGAGGTGGGCTGGCGACGGCGGTATGTAGGCTGTGTTGGCAAGGGGTGGTTGGGTTAATCGGGGATTATCGATTGTAGAACAGGCTCCTCTAGGTGGGTTTGGGGCACCGCCAAGTCCTTAGAGTTTTAAGCGTTTGTGCTCGTAGTTCTCTGGCGGATACTTCGGTAAAGTAAGTATCAAGATTTAGGGCCAGGCATAGTGGGGTATCTAATCCCAGTTTGGGCCCTGGCTTTCGTGGGTTTAAATCAGTCGTTAGTTCCTAAGATCATCTTAATGGTGTGTTTAGGTGCATCTTGGACTTATGACAGCTTAGTTGCATTTTGATCTTAGTTAGCTAGGATAGGCATTTTACCACTCTTTACGCCGTGTCAATAGGACGGTTGATTTGGGGTTCTTGTATGACCGCGGTGGCTGGCACAAGATTTACCAACCCTTGAAGTTAGGCTGTTGCTATAACTAAGTCAAGTTTGCACTCATTGCTTAATGTTAATTACTGCTGAATACCCGTGGGGGCGTGGCTTAGCGAGGCGTCTTGGGCTACTACTTGGGTGTGCCTGATACCCGCTCCTCAAGGCCTGTATGGGGGTAGGTGGTCGAGGGCGTTTACACTGGGGCGCGGATACTTGCATGTATATATTTAGCAAAAACCAACCGTAAGGTTAGGACTAAGTCTTTTGTCCGCAGGCATGTTTTATGCCATCTTGGCAACTTCAGTGCCATGCTTTGTGTTAAGCTATGTGGACGGGGGTGTGGTTAGCTGATAGTTGAGTGGTGAGTGAGAGTGAAGTATATGAAATTATTGCTTGTGTTTACTATTTTTAGTACTGGAGTTTCTCTAAGTCCTAGGACTAGGAGGAAATGGTGTTTCATAGTGTGTAGGCGTCGGGATAGTCCGAGTATCGTCGGGGTATTCCTGCTAGGCCTAGGAAGTGCTGGGGGAAGAACGTTAGGTTTACTCCTGTAAATATTACCCCGAAGTGGGCTTTTGCTCATGTTTGGTGTAGGGTAAACCCAGTGAGTAGTGGGAATCAGTGAGTAAATCCTGCTAGAATGGCAAAGACGGCGCCTATGGATAGGACGTAGTGGAAGTGGGCAACTACGTAGTACGTGTCGTGCAGGGCGATGTCTAGGGAAGAGTTTGCAAGAACGATTCCTGTTAATCCTCCGATGGTAAATAGGAAGATAAATCCTAGAGCTCATAGTATTGGGGGGGGTCTCATTTGATTGTTCCTCCGTGCAGGGTGGCTAGTCAGCTAAATACTTTGATTCCGGTAGGGATGGCAATGATTATAGTGGCTGATGTAAAGTAGGCTCGGGTATCAACGTCTATTCCTACTGTAAACATGTGGTGAGCTCAGACGATGAATCCTAGGAAGCCGATGGATAGTATGGCTCAGACTATTCCCATGTAGCCGAAGGGCTCCTTTTTGCCTGAGTAGTATGTGACTACGTGTGAGATGATTCCGAACCCCGGTAGGATCAGAATATAGACTTCTGGGTGTCCGAAGAATCAGAATAGGTGTTGGTACAGGATTGGGTCTCCTCCTCCAGCGGGGTCGAAGAATGTGGTGTTTAGGTTTCGATCAGTTAGTAATATTGTAATACCGGCGGCGAGTACGGGGAGTGATAGAAGGAGTAGGATGGCGGTAATTAGTACGGATCAGACAAATAGTGGGGTTTGGTATTGTGAGAGTGCGGGGGGTTTTATGTTGATGGCTGTGGTGATAAAGTTGATGGCCCCAAGGATGGAGGAGATACCGGCTAAGTGGAGTGAGAAGATAGCCAGGTCTACTGAAGCTCCGGCGTGGGCAAGGTCACCTGCTAGGGGAGGGTAGACAGTTCAGCCTGTGCCGGCGCCAGCTTCTACAGTGGATGAGGCTAGTAGGAGGAGGAATGATGGGGGGAGGAGTCAAAAGCTTATGTTGTTTATTCGCGGGAATGCTATGTCGGGGGCACCGATTATGAGGGGGACTAATCAGTTGCCGAATCCTCCGATCATGATGGGTATGACTATAAAGAAGATTATTACAAAGGCGTGAGCGGTAACGATTACATTGTAAATTTGGTCGTCGCCTAGGAGAGTTCCTGGTTGTCCTAGTTCTGCGCGGATTAATAGGCTGAGTGCGGTGCCGACTATTCCTGCTCATGCCCCGTAGATGAGGTACAGGGTGCCAATATCCTTATGGTTAGTGGAAAATAGTCATCGGTTGATGAAGGTGACGGGTAAGATGGCTGAGTGTTGAAGCGTTAGGCTGTAGTCCTTTTTACAGAGGTTTAATTCCTCTTCTTATCGGCTCTGTAGTGAAATTCATGTTGAGTTGCAAGCTCATCGATGCGCACTAGGGTGCGTCAGGGTCTTTGTAGGCAGAAGCCAATTGGTTTAGGCATTTAGCTGTTAACTAGAGTTTTGTGGGATCGAAGCCCATCTGTCTAGGGAGGCTTTAGCTTAATTAAAGCGTCTGACTTGCATTCAGAAGATACAGGTTAATATTCTGTAAGTCTTAATGTGCAGAAACTAAGAGGGTTTAACTCTTATTTAAGGCTTTGAAGGCCTTCGGTTTGGGGTGTTATCCTAAGTTTCTAGACAATGGCATGTATTATTGGGGACAGGGGAAGTAAGAGGATTGATAGTGAGGCAAGGACCGCAGTAGGTGTGCTTGGGGCTTTGCTAGTGTATCATTGTTTTATGTGGTTAGAGGAGTTGGGGGGAAGGGTAATTGTTGAGTGGTATGCGAGGCGTAGGTAGAAGAAGAGGCTGAGCAGTGATAGCATGGCAATTGCCATGGCTGCTGGTGTTATTTCCTGTTTAGTTAGTTCTTGGATGATAAGTCACTTTGGTATAAAGCCTGTTAATGGGGGGAGGCCTGCTAGGGATAAAAGTACTAGTATTAGGGTGGCGTTTAGCACTGGGGTTTTTGTTCATGAGGTTGTGATCATGGATAGGTTAAGGGCTTTGATTTTGTTAAGGGCTAGGAATACGGCTGATGTTATGATTGTGTATAGGTAGAAGGTAAGTAAGGCCAATTTGGGGCTGTAAACTAGGATGATGGCGATTCAGCCTAAGTGGGAGATGGACGAGAAGGCTAGGATTTTGCGTGTTTGTGTTTGGTTCAGTCCTATTCAGCCTCCTAGTGCTGTTGAGGCTAGGGCCATGGCGGTGAGTAGAGCTGGGTCGAGGGATTTGGATGTTAGTAGGAGCAGGGTTAGTGGGGGGAATTTTATGAGGGTCGAGAGTAGCAGGGCTGTTATTAGTGGCGATCCTTGTAGTACTTCTGGGAATCAGAAGTGAAATGGCACTAGGCCCAGTTTAATAGCGATTGCTGCTGTCAGTAGTAGACAGGAGGTTGGGTGGTTTATTTGTGTGATGTCTCATTGGCCGGTGACTCAGGCATTGGTTATGCTAGAGAATAGGACCAGGGCGGAAGCAGCTGCTTGGGTTAGGAAGTATTTCGTTGCGGCTTCTACTGCTCGTGGGTGGTGGGATTTGGCAATTAGGGGAATGATGGCTAGTGCGTTGATCTCCAGTCCTGTCCAGGCCAGAACTCAGTGGTTGCTGGAAATTGTGATTGTGGTGCCCAAGATGAGGCTGAAGGTTATGATTGGGGTCGCGTAAGGGTTCATTAGTAGAGGAGGGGGTTAAACCATCATTTTCGGGGTATGGGCCCGATAGCTTGATTAGCTGACTCTACTAGAAAATAATATAAGGGAAGTATGGAGAATTTTGATTTCTCTTGTGTGGGTTCAATTCCTACTTTTCTAAGGTCAACAGGAAATGAGAGGGCTGTTATACCTCTATGTTCACTTTATCATAGTGACCCTTTGTAGTTCAGGCACATTTCCTTATGTAAGGAGGTAGGCCTGCATAGCAGATAGGTATGCTGATGTGTCAGAGGCACAGAGCTAGTGTGAGGGGTAGGAAGTTTTTTCATAGTAGGTGCATTAGTTGGTCATATCGGAATCGTGGGTATGAAGCTCGGACCCATAAGAAACCAGAAGATAGTAGGAGGACTTTTGTGGCTAGGATGACGGGGAATAGTTCTGTGGGTGGCCCTAGGGCGCTTGGGTTTAGGAATATGATGGCTGTAAGTGTATTTATTAGCATAATGTTTGCATATTCAGCTAGGAAGAATAAGGCGAAGGGTCCTGCGGCGTATTCAACGTTAAACCCTGAGACTAGCTCAGATTCACCCTCTGTGAGGTCAAAAGGAGCTCGGTTTGTCTCTGCTAGGGTGGATACGTATCATATTATTGCTAGGGGTCATGAGGAGAAAATGAAGTATAGAGGCTCCTGTGCGACGGCAAAGGAGCTGAGTGTGTAGCTTCCGCTTAGTATGATTATTGATAGCAGGATTATGGCCAGTGTCACTTCGTATGAAATGGTCTGTGCTACTGCCCGTAGGGCTCCGATTAGTGCGTATTTTGAGTTCGAGGCTCAGCCTGATCATAGGACTGAGTAGACGGCTAGGCTTGACATGGCTATTAGGAAGAGAACTCCGAGGTTTAGATCTGCTAGGGGAAATGGGAGTGGTAGTGGTGCTCAAGTGGTGAGGGCTAGGACAAGGGCTAGTATTGGTATCAGAATGAATAGAAGTGGGGAAGAGGTAGAGGGTCGGATGGGCTCTTTGGTAAATAGTTTCAGTCCGTCCGCAAATGGTTGAAGTAGGCCAAAAGGCCCGACAACTTTAGGGCCTTTGTGGGATTGTATGTAGCTTAGGATTTTCCGTTCTACTAGGGTTAGGAAGGCTACGGCAATCAGGATTGGGATGATGTATAGGAGGGATATAACGAGGCAGCTTAGTGTTGTTATTTGAATCATGGGTGAAGCTAGGGAGAGGATTTGAACCTCTGGGGAAAGGGCTTAAGCCTTCTGCACTTGCCGGGCTCTGCCACTCTAGCTGGTCCTTTTCTAGGATTGAAAGTGGTGGGGGAAGGCCCTCTTCACGGTTTAGTTGGTTTCACTGCTTAGAGGGGGGGGGCGTGCTTGTGGTATTGGCCCCACTTTCCCGGTCCTTTCGTACTGGGGAGAGTGTGTCATAGATAGAAACCGACCTGGATTGCTCCGGTCTGAACTCAGATCACGTAGGACTGTTAATCGTTGAACAAACGAACCCTTAATAGCGGCTGCACCATTAGGATGTCCTGATCCAACATCGAGGTCGTAAACCCCCCTGTCGATATGGGCTCTTGAGGGGGATTGCGCTGTTATCCCTGGGGTAGCTTGGTCCATTAATCAATTATATTGGGTCTGGTCACTGTTAGCACTTTGAGGGGTAGCTCTAGGTAAAGAGGTATGGTCTTGTTTTTGGAGGATTTGTTCTCCTCCAAGGTCGCCCCAACCGAAAAATATCGACCAGGCTCTGCGATGGTAGTGGCCCCAGTGGGGTTGATTGAGGATTCGCGGTGGTCGTTGATTTTTAAGTTCCACAGGGTCTTCTCGTCTTATGTTCACATCCCCGCTTTTGCACGGGGAGATCAATTTCACTGATTATCTGTGAGAGACAGTTAAGACCTCGTTTAGCCATTCATACAAGTCTCGATTTATGGGACAATTGATTGCGCTACCTTTGCACGGTTAGGATACCGCGGCCGTTAAACCTAAGTCACCGGGCAGGCATCACCTTCAATACTTGTTTAATTTGCTGAAGGCTATGTTTTTGGTAAACAGTCGGGCCTTATTAATTTGCCGAGTTCCTTTCACAGATTTTAATCGCTCTTATAGGCGCTCCTGAGTCGGGTTAACAGGGTTAGTTAATACGTGGTCTTGTAGGGGTTTTTGTATCTGTCTAGGTCTGTTAATAATGTTTCTATGTAAGCTTGCGCCGTTAGAGGGGTGTGGCCCTGAGTTACTTATTTTAGCATTAATTCTCCTATATTCATAGGTTGACCTGTTTGTGATAAGGGAATCATCTTATTTTGGTATTTTTAGGTGGTGGAGCTTTGACGCACTCTTTTTTGATGGCTGCTTTAGGGCCCACGGTAGGATCAGTAGTAAGAATTATCCGCTAGTCGAGGTTGTGTCCTTTTTTAATGGAGCTGTCCCTCCATTAAATAGCTCTTAATCATCTCATTAGGGTTCAGGATGTCCGGTAGGGAGGATTAAGGGGGAACTTAGATTCGTTTCACAGGTAACCAGCTATCACCCAGCTCGGTTGGCTTTTCACCTCTACTGACAAGTCATCCCACTCTTTTGCAACAGAGACGGGTTCGCTCTCTTTAACTGCTTGAAAGTAGCTCGCTTGGGTTTCGGGGGGGCAAACTTTAGTTCACTTTGCTTGGTTGTTCTCGCTAAACCATGATGCAAAAGGTACAAGGGTTGATCTTTGCTGTCTGTCGCTTTGATTGTTTCACTGCTATTTCATCTTTCCCTTACGGTACTGGGGTCTCTATCGCGTCTAAGTGTCTTTTCTATCGCCTATACTAAGACTGTAAAATGCTTTAGTTTAATTAGTTTAGTAAATTCTTTAGTTTTGGTGTACTATTTGTGTGGTTGAGCTAGAGGGGGGGCTTCAAGACGATCCGGTCTAGTAGATATCTTTCAGGTGTAAGCTGAGTGCTTTGGTGTTATAGCTACGTCTTGATATTCTAAGTACACCTTCCGGTACACTTACCTTGTTACGACTTACCTCATCTTCAGCGTATTTATGGTATTAGTTATGTGGGATGTGGCTTTTGAGGAGGGTGACGGGCGGTATGTACGTGCCCCAGGGCCGGCTTAAAGTAGGCTCTATTGTCCCACTTTACTGCTAAATCCGCCTTCCAGAAGTGGTTTCACGCTTCTTTCCGTGTGCCCTATGAATAGGGAATGTAGCCCATTTCTTCCACTCCATAGGCTATACCTTGACCTGTCTTATTAGCGGGGTGCTATTGTGTCCACTGTTGTGCTCTCATTCGAGGTGGGCTGGCGACGGCGGTATGTAGGCTGTGTTGGCAAGGGGTGGTTGGGTTAATCGGGGATTATCGATTGTAGAACAGGCTCCTCTAGGTGGGTTTGGGGCACCGCCAAGTCCTTAGAGTTTTAAGCGTTTGTGCTCGTAGTTCTCTGGCGGATACTTCGGTAAAGTAAGTATCAAGATTTAGGGCCAGGCATAGTGGGGTATCTAATCCCAGTTTGGGCCCTGGCTTTCGTGGGTTTAAATCAGTCGTTAGTTCCTAAGATCATCTTAATGGTGTGTTTAGGTGCATCTTGGGCTTATGACAGCTCAGTTGCATTTTGATCTTAGTTAGCTAGGATAGGCATTTTACCACTCTTTACGCCGTGTCAATAGGACGGTTGATTTGGGGTTCTTGTATGACCGCGGTGGCTGGCACAAGATTTACCAACCCTTGAAGTTAGGCTGTTGCTATAACTAAGTCAAGTTTGCACTCATTGCTTAATGTTAATTACTGCTGAATACCCGTGGGGGCGTGGCTTAGCGAGGCGTCTTGGGCTACTACTTGGGTGTGCCTGATACCCGCTCCTCAAGGCCTGTATGGGGGTAGGTGGTCGAGGGCGTTTACACTGGGGCGAGGATACTTGCATGTATATATTTAGCAAAAACCAACCGTAAGGTTAGGACTAAGTCTTTTGTCCACAGGCATGTTTTATGTGCCAGTGCACACTCTGCACTCACTTCTCTGCATTCCCAGTGGTGCCAGTGAAGTCTCTGGACTCACTGCACTGCATCCACAGTGGTGCCAGTGCAATCTCTGGACTCACTGCAGTGCATCCCCAGTGGTGCCAGTGCACTCTCTGGACTAACTGCAGTGCATCCCCAGTGGTGCCAGTGCACTCTCTGGACTCACTGTACTGCATCCCCAGTGGTGCCAGTGCACTCTCTGGACTCACTGCAATGCATCCCCAGTGGTGCCAGTGCACTCTCTGGACTCACTGCACTGCATCCCCAGTGGTGCCAGTGCACTCACTGGATTCACTGCACTGTATCCCCAGTGGTGCCAGTGCACTCTCTGGACTCACTGCACTGCATCCCCAGTGGTGCAAGTGCACTCTCTCGAGTCACTGCACTACATCCCCAGTGGTGCCAGTGCACTCACTGGACTCACTGTACTGCATCATCTGTGGTGCCAGTGCACTCTCTGGACTCACTGTAATGCATCCCCAGTGGTGCCAGTGCACTCTCTGGACTCAATGCACTGCATCCCCAATGGTGCCAGTGCACTCTCTGGACTCACTGCAATGCATCCCCAGTGGTGCCAGTGCACTCTCTGGACTCACTGCACTGTATCCCCAGTGGTGCCAGTGCACTCACTGGATTCACTGCAGTGCATCCCCAGTGGTGCCAGTGCACTCTCTGGACTCACTGCACTGCATCCCCAGTGGTGCCAGTGCACTCTGTGGACTCACTGCACTGCATCCCCAGTGGTGACAGTGCACTCTCTGGACTCACTGCAGTGCATCACCAGTGGTGACAGTGCACTCTCTGGACTCACTGCACTGCATCCCCAGTGGTGCCAGGGTACTCTCTGGACTCACTGCACTGCATCCCCAGTGGTGCCAAGGCACTCTCTGGACTCACTGCACTGCATTGCCATTGGTGCCAGTGCACTCTCTGGACTCACTGCAGTGCATCACTAGTGGTGCCACTGCACTCTCTGGACTCACTGCACTGCATCCCCAGTGGTGCCGGGGCACTCTCTGGATTCACTGCACTGCATCCCCAGTGGAGCCAGTGCCCTCTGTGGACTCACTGCACTGCATCCCCAGTGGTGCCAGTGCACTCTCTGGACTCACGGCACTGCATCCCCAGTGGTGCCAGTGCACTCTCTGGACTCACTGCACTGCATCCCACGTGGTGCCAGTGCACTCTCTGGACTCACTGCACTGCATCCCCAGTGGTGCCAGTGCACTCTCTGGACTCACTGCACTGCATCCACAGTGGTGCCAGGGCACTCTCTGGACTCACTGCACTGCATCCCCAGTGGTGCCAGTGACCTCTCTGGACTCACTGCACTGCATCCCCAGTGGTGCCAGTGCACTCTCTGGACTCACTGCACTGCATCCCCAGTGGTGACACTGCACTCTCTGGACATGCCGGGGTGCATCCCCAGTGGTGCCAGTGCACTCTCTGGACTCACCAGGGTGCACCCCCGGTGATGCCAGTGCACTATCTGGACTAACTGCACTGCATCCCCAGTGGTTCCAGTGACCTCTCTGGACTCACTGCACTGCATCCCCAGTGGTGACAGTGCACTCTCTGGACTCACCGCACTGCATCCCCAGTGGTGCCAGTGCACTCTCTGGACTCACCGCACTGCATCCCCAGTGGTGCCAGTGCACTCTCTGGACTCACTGCACTGCATCCCCAGTGGTGCCAGTGCACTCTCTGCACTTACTGCAGTGCATCCCCAGTGGTGCCAGTGCACTCTGGACTCACTGCACTGCATCCCGAGTGGTGCCAGTGCACTCTGTGGACTCACTGCAGTGCATCCCCAGTGGTGCCAGTGCACTCTCTGGAAGCACGGCAGTGCATCCCCAGTGGTGCCAGTGCACTCTCTGGACTCACTGCACTGCATCCCCAGTGGTGCCAGTGCACTCTCTGGACTCACCAGGGTGCATCCCCAGTGGTGCCAGTGCACTCTCTGGACTCACTGCAGCGCATCCCCAATCGTACCAGTGCAATCTCTGGTCTCACTGCACTGCATCCCCAGTGGTGCCAGTGCACTCTCTGGACTCACTGCACTGCATCCCCAGTGGTGACAGTGCACTCTCTGGACTCACGGCACTGCATCCCCGGTGGTGCCAGTGCACTCTCTGGACTCACTGCAGTGCATCCCCAGCGGTGCCAGTGCACACTCTGGACTCACTGCACTGCATCCCCAGTGGTGCTAGTGCACTCTCCGGACCAACGGCACTGCATCCCCAGTGGTGCCAGTGCACTCTCTGGACTCACTGCACTGCATCCCCAGTGCTGCCACGGTACTCTCTGGACTCACTGCACTGCATCCCCAGTGGTGCCAAGGCACTCTCTGGACTCACTGCACTGCATTGCCATTGGTGCCAAGGCACTCTCTGGACGCATTGCAGTGCATCCCCAGTGGTGCCAGTGCACTCTCTGGACTCACGGCACTGCATCCCCAGTGGTGCCAGTGAACTCTCTGGACTCACTGCACTGCATCCCCAGTGGTGCCAGTGCACTCTCTGGACTCACTGCACTGCATCACTAATGGTGCCAGTGCACTCTCTGGACTCATTGCAGTGCATCCCCAGTGGTGCCAGTGCACTCTCTGGACTCACGGCACTGCATCCCCAATCGTACCAGTGCACTCTCTGGACTCACTGCACTGCATCCCCAGTGGTTCCAGTGCACTCTCTGGACTCACTGCACTGCATCCCCAGTGGTGTCAGTGCACTCTCTGGACTCACTGCACTGCATCCCCAGTGGTGCCATTGCACTCTCTGGACTCACTGCACTGCATCCCCAGTGGTGCCAGTGCACTCTCCGGATTCACGGCACTGCATCCCCAGTGGTGCCAGTGCACTCTCTGGACTCACTGCAGTGCATCCCCAGTGGTGCCAGTGCACTCTCTGGACTCACTGCACTGCATCCCCAGTGGTGCCAGTGCACACTCTGGACTCACGGCACTGCATCCCCAGTGGTGCCAGTGCACTCTCTGGACTCACGGGACTGCATCCCCAGTGGTGCCAGTACACTCTCTGGACTCACTGCACTGCATCCCCAGTGGTGCCAGGGTACTCTCTGGACTCACTGCACTGCATCCCCAGTGGTGCCAAGGCACTCTCTGGACTCACTGCACTGCATTGCCATTGGTGCCAGTGCACTCTCTGGACTCACTGCAGTGCATCCCCAGTGGTGCCAGTGCACTCTCTGGACTCACGGCACTGCATCCCCAGTGGTGCCAGTGAACTCTCTGGACTCACGGCACTGCATCCCCAATCGTACCAGTGCACTCTCTGGACTCACTGCACTGCATCCCCAGTGGTTCCAGTGCACTCTCTGGACTCACTGCACTGCATCCCCAGTGGTGTCAGTGCACTCTCTGGACTCACTGCACTGCATCCCCAGTGGTGCCATTGCACTCTCTGGACTGACTGCACTGCATCCCCAGTGGTGCCAGTGCACTCTCCGGATTCACGGCACTGCATCCCCAGTGGTGCCAGTGCACTCTCTGGACTCACTGCAGTGCATCCCCAGTGGTGCCAGTGCACTCTCTGGACTCACTGCACTGCATCCCCAGTGGTGCCAGTGCACACTCTGGACTCACGGCACTGCATCCCCAGTGGTGCCAGTGCACTCTCTGGACTCACGGGACTGCATCCCCAGTGGTGCCAGTACACTCTCTGGACTCACTGCACTGCATCCCCAGTGGTGCCAGGGTACTCTCTGGACTCACTGCACTGCATCCCCAGTGGTGCCAAGGCACTCTCTGGACTCACTGCACTGCATTGCCATTGGTGCCAGTGCACTCTCTGGACTCACTGCAGTGCATCCCCAGTGGTGCCAGTGCACTCTCTGGACTCACGGCACTGCATCCCCAGTGGTGCCAGTGAACTCTCTGGACTCACTGCACTGCATCCCCAGTGGTGCCAGTGCACTCTCTGGACCCACTGCAGTGCATCACTAGTGGTGCCACTGCACTCTCTGGACTCACTGCACTGCATCCCCAGTGGTGCCGGGGCACTCTCTGGACTCACTGCACTGCATCCCCAGTGGAGCCAGTGCCCTCTGTGGACTCACTGCACTGCATCCCCAGTGGTGCCACTGCACTCTCTGGACTCACTGCACTGTATCCCCAGTGGTGCCAGTGCCCTCTGTGGACTCACTGCACTGCATCCCCAGTGGGGCCAGTGCACTCTCTGGACTCACTGCACTGCATCCCAAGTGGTGACAGTGCACTCTCTGGACTTGCCGGGGTGCATCCCCAGTGGTGCCAGTGCACTCCCTGGACTCACCGGGGTGCATCCCCAGTGGTGCCAGTGCACTGTCTGGACTCACTGCACTGCATCCCCAGTGGTGCCAGTGCACTCTCTGGACTCACTGCACTGCTTCCCCAGTGGTGCCAGTGCACTCTCTGGACTCACTGCACTGCAATCCCAGTGGTGCCAGTGCACTCTCTGGACTCACGGAACTGCATCTCCAGTGGTGCCAGTGCACTCTCTGGACTCACTGCAGTGCATCCCCAGTGGTGCCAGTGCACTCTCTGGACTCACTGCACTGCACCCCCAGTGGTGCCAGTGCAATCTCTGGACTCACAGCACTGCATCCCCAGTGGTGCCAGTGCACTCTCTGGACTCACTGCACTGCATCCCCAGTGGTGCCAGTGCACACTCTGGACTCACGGCAGTGCATCCCCAGTGGTGCCAGTGTACTCTCTGGACTCACGGCACTGCATCCCCAGTGGTGCCAGTACACTCTCTGGACTCACTGCACTGCATCCCCAGTGGTGCCAGTGCACTCTCTGGACTCACTGCACTGCATCCCCAGTGGTGCCAAGGCACTCTCTGGACTCACTGCACTGCATCCCCAGTGGTGCCAGTGCACTCTCTGGACTCACTGCAGTGCATCACTAGTGGTGCCACTGCACTCTCTGGACTCACTGCACTGCATTCCCCAGTGGTGCCGGGGCACTCTCTGGATTCACTGCACTGCATCCCCAGTGGAGCCAGTGCCCTCTGTGGACTCACTGCACTGCATCCCCAGTGGAGCCAGTGCACTCTCTGGACTCACGGCACTGCATCCCCAGTGGTGCCAGTGCACTCTCTGGACTCACTGCACTGCATCCCACGTGGTTCCAGTGCACTCTCTGGACTCACTGCACTGCATCCCCAGTGGTGCCAGTGCACTCTCTGGACTCACTGCACTGCATCCCCAGTGGTGCCAGGGCACTCTCTGGACTCACTGCACTGCATCCCCAGTGGTGCCAGTGGCCTCTCTGGACTCACTGCACTGCATCCCCAGTGGTGCCAGTGCACTCTCTGGACTCACTGCACTGCATCCCCAGTGGTGACACTGCACTCTCTGGACTTGCCAGGGTGCATCCCCAGTGGTGCCAGTGCACTCTCTGGACTCACCAGGGTGCATCCCCGGTGGTGCCAGTGCACTATCTGGACTCACTGCACTGCATCCCCAGTGGTGACAGTGACCTCTCTGGACTCACTGCACTGCATCCCCAGTGGTGACAGTGCACTCTCTGGACTCACCGCACTGCATCCCCAGTGGTGCCAGTGCACTCTCTGGACTCACCGCACTGCATCCCCAGTGGTGCCAGTGCACTCTCTGGACTCACTGCACTGCATCCCCAGTGGTGCCAGTGCACTCTCTGCACTTACTGCAGTGCATCCCCAGTGGTGCCAGTGCACTCTGGACTCACTGCACTGCATCCCGAGTGGTGCCAGTGCACTCTGTGGACTCACTGCAGTGCATCCCCAGTGGTGCCAGTGCACTCTCTGGAAGCACGGCAGTGCATCCCCAGTGGTGCCAGTGCACTCTCTGGACTCACTGCACTGCATCCCCAGTGGTGCCAGTGCACTCTCTGGACTCACCAGGGTGCATCCCCAGTGGTGCCAGTGCACTCTCTGGACTCACTGCAGCGCATCCCCAATCGTACCAGTGCAATCTCTGGTCTCACTGCACTGCATCCCCAGTGGTGCCAGTGCACTCCCTGGACTCACTGCACTGCATCCCCAGTGGTGACAGTGCACTCTCTGGACTCACGGCACTGCATCCCCGGTGGTGCCAGTGCACTCTCTGGACTCACTGCAGTGCATCCCCAGCGGTGCCAGTGCACACTCTGGACTCACGACACTGCATCCCCAGTGGTGCTAGTGCACTCTCCGGACCAACGGCACTGCATCCCCAGTGGTGCCAGTGCACTCTCTGGACTCACTGCACTGCATCCCCAGTGGTGCCACGGTACTCTCTGGACTCACTGCACTGCATCCCCAGTGGTGCCAAGGCACTCTCTGGACTCACTGCACTGCATCCCCAGTGGTGCCAGTGCACTCTCTGGACGCATTGCAGTGCATCCCCAGTGGTGCCAGTGCACTCTCTGGACTCACGGCACTGCATCCCCAGTGGTGCCAGTGCACTCTCTGCACTCACTGCACTGCATCCCCAGTGGTGCCAGTGCACTCTCTGGACTCACTGCACTGCATCACTAGTGGTGCCAGTGCACTCTCTGGACTCATTGCAGTGCATCCCCAGTGGTGCCAGTGCACTCTCTGGACTCACGGCACTGCATCCCCAATCGTACCAGTGCACTCTCTGTACTCACTGCACTGCATCCCCAGTGGTTCCAGTGCACTCTCTGGACTCACTGCACTGCATCCCCAGTGGTGTCAGTGCACTCTCTGGACTCACTGCACTGCATCCCCAGTGGTGCCATTGCACTCTCTGGACTCACTGCACTGCATCCCCAGTGGTGCCAGTGCACTCTCTGGACTCACGGCACTGCATCCCCAGTGGTGCCAGTGCACTCTCTGGACTCACTGCAGTGCATCCCCAGTGGTGCCAGTGCACTCTCTGGACTCACTGCACTGCATCCCCAGTGGTGCCAGTGCACACTCTGGACTCACGGCACTGCATCCCCAGTGGTGCCAGTGCACTCTCTGGACTCACGGGACTGCATCCCCAGTGGTGCCAGTACACTCTCTGGACTCACTGCACTGCATCCCCAGTGGTGCCAGCGTACTCTCTGGACTCACTGCACTGCATCCCCAGTGGTGCCAAGGCACTCTCTGGACTCACTGCACTGCATTGCCATTGGTGCCAGTGCACTCTCTGGACTCATTGCAGTGCATCCCCAGTGGTGCCAGTGCACTCTCTGGACTCACGGCACTGCATCCCCAGTGGTGCCAGTGAACTCTCTGGACTCACTGCACTGCATCCCCAGTGGTGCCAGTGCACTCTCTGGACTCACTGCAGTGCATCACTAGTGGTGCCACTGCACTCTCTGGACTCACTGCACTGCATCCCCAGTGGTGCCGGGGCACTCTCTGGACTCACTGCACTGCATCCCCAGTGGAGCCAGAGCCCTCTGTGGACTCACTGCACTGCATCCCCAGTGGTGCCAGTGCACTCTCTGGACTCACTGCACTGCATCCCCAGTGGTGCCGGGGCACTCTCTGGACTCACTGCACTGCATCCCCAGTGGAGCCAGTGCCCTCTATGGACTCACTGCACTGCATCCCCAGTGGGGCCAGTGCACTCTCTGGACTCACTGCACTGCATCCCAAGTGGTGACAGTGCACTCTCTGGACTTGCCGGGGTGCATCCCCAGTGGTGTCAGTGCACTCCCTGGACTCACCGGGGTGCATCCCCAGTGGTGCCAGTGCACTGTCTGGACTCACTGCAGTGCATCCCCAGTGGTGCCAGTGCACTCTCTGGACTCACTGCACTGCTTCCCCAGTGGTGCCAGTGCACTCTCTGGACTCACTGCACTGCAATCCCAGTGGTGCCAGTGCACTCTCTGGACTCACGGCACTGCATCTCCAGTGGTGCCAGTGCACTCTCTGGACTCACGGCAGTGCATCCCCAGTGGTGCCAGTGCACTCTCTGGACTCACTGCACTGCACCCCCAGTGGTGCCAGTGCAATCTCTGGACTCACAGCACTGCATCCCCAGTGGTGCCAGTGCACTCTCTGGACTCACTGCACTGCATCCCCAGTGGTGCCAGTGCACTCTCTGGACTCACGGCAGTGCATCCCCAGTGGTGCCAGTGTACTCTCTGGACTCACGGCACTGCATCCCCAGTGGTGCCAGTACACTCTCTGGACTCACTGCACTGCATCCCCAGTGGTGCCAGGGTACTCTCTGGACTCACTGCACTGCATCCCCAGTGGTGCCAAGGCACTCTCTGGACTCACTGCACTGCATCCCCAGTGGTGCCAGTGCACTCTCTGGACTCACTGCAGTGCATCACTAGTGGTGCCACTGCACTCTCTGGACTCACTGCACTGCATCCCCAGTGGTGCCGGGGCACTCTCTGGATTCACTGCACTGCATCCCCAGTGGAGCCAGTGCCCTCTGTGGACTCACTGCACTGCATCCCCAGTGGTGCCAGTGCACTCTCTGGACTCACAGCACTGCATCCCCAGTGGTGCCAGTGCACTCTCTGGACTCACTGCACTGCATCCCCAGTGGTGCCACTGCACACTCTGGACTCACGGCACTGCATCCCCAGTGGTGCTAGTGCACTCTCTGGACCAACGGCACTGCATCACCAGTGGTGCCAGTGCACTCTCTGGACTCACTGCACTGCATCCCCGGTGGTGCCAGGGTACTCTCTGGACTCACTGCACTGCATCCCCACTGGTGCCAGTGCACTCTCTGGACTCAATGCACTGCATTGCCATTGGTGCCAGTGCACTCTCTGGACTCATTGCGGTGCATCCCCAGTGGTGCCAGTGCACTCTCTGGACTCACGGCACTGCATCCCCAGTGGTGCCAGTGCACTCTCTGGACTCACTGCACTGCATCCCCAGTGGTGTCAGTGCACTCTCTGGACTCACTGCACTGCATCCCCAGTGGTGCCAGTGCACTCTCTGGACTCACTGCACTGCATCCCCAGTGGTGCCAGGGCACTCTCTGGACTCACTGCACTGCATCCCCAGTGGTGCCAGGGCACTCTCTGGATTCACTGCACTGCATCCCCAGTGGTGCCAGTGACCTCTCTGGACTCAGTGCACTGCATCCCCAGTGGTGCCGGGGCACTCTCTGGATTCACTGCACTGCATCCCCAGTGGAGCCAGTGCCCTCTGTGGACTCACTGCACTGCATCCCCAGTGGTGCCAGTGCACTCTCTGGACTCACAGCACTGCATCCCCAGTGGTGCCAGTGCACTCTCTGGACTCACTGCACTGCATCCCCAGTGGTGCCACTGCACACTCTGGACTCACGGCACTGCATCCCCAGTGGTGCTAGTGCACTCTCTGGACCAACGGCACTGCATCACCAGTGGTGCCAGTGCACTCTCTGGACTCACTGCACTGCATCCCCGGTGGTGCCAGGGTACTCTCTGGACTCACTGCACTGCATCCCCACTGGTGCCAGTGCACTCTCTGGACTCAATGCACTGCATTGCCATTGGTGCCAGTGCACTCTCTGGACTCATTGCGGTGCATCCCCAGTGGTGCCAGTCCACTCTCTGGACTCACGGCACTGCATCCCCAGTGGTGCCAGTGCACTCTCTGGACTCACTGCACTGCATCCCCAGTGGTGTCAGTGCACTCTTTGGACTCACTGCACTGCATCCCCAGTGGTGCCGGGGCACTCTCTGGAATCACTGCACTGCATCCCCAGTGGAGCCAGTGCCCTCTGTGGACTCACTGCACTGCATCCCCAGTGGTGCCAGTGCACTCTCTGGACTCACAGCACTGCATCCCCAGTGGTGCCAGTGCACTCTCTGGACTCACTGCACTGCATTCCCAGTGGTGCCACTGCACACTCTGGACTCACGGCACTGCATCCCCAGTGGTGCTAGTGCACTCTCTGGACCAACGGCACTGCATCACCAGTGGTGCCAGTGCACTCTCTGGACTCACTGCACTGCATCCCCAGTGGTGCCAGGGCACTCTCTGGACTCACTACACTGCATCCCTAGTGGTGCCAAAGCACTCTCTGGACTCACTGCACTGCATTGCCATTGGTGCCAGTGCACTCTCCGGACTCATTGCAGTGCATCCCCAGTGGTGCCAGTGCACTCTCTGGACTCACGGCACTGCATCCCCAGTGGTGCCAGTGCACTCTCTGCACTCACTGCACCGCATCCCACGTGGTGCCAGTGCACTCTCTGGACTCACTGCACTGCATCCCCAGTGGTGCCAGTGCACTCTCTGGACTCACTGCACTGCATCCCCAGTGGTGCCAGGGCATTCTCTGGACTCACTGCACTGCATCCCCAGTGGTGCCAGGGCACTCTCTGGACTCACTGCACTGCATCCCCAGTGGTGCCAGTGCACTCTCTGGACTCACTGCGCTGCATCCCCAGTGGTGCCAGTGCACTCTCTGGACTCAGTGCACTGCATCCCCAGTGGTGCCAGTGCACTCTCTGGACTCACTGCACTGCATCCCCAGTGGTTCCAGTGCACTCTCTGGACTCACCGGGGTGCATCCCCAGTGGTGCCAGTGCACTCTCTGGACTCACGGCACTGCATCCCCAGTGGTGCCAGTGCACTCTCTGGACTCACTGCACTGCATCCCCAGTGGTGCCAGTGCACTCTCTGGACTCAGTGCACTGCACCCCCAGTGGTGCCCGTGCAATCTCTGGACTCAGTGCACTGCATTCCCAGTGGTGCCAGTGCACTCTCTGGACTCACTGCACTGCATCCCCAGTGGTGCCAGTGCACACTCTGGACTCACGGCACTGCATCCCCAGTGGTGCCAGTGCACTCTCTGGACTCACCGCACTGCATCCCCAAACGTACCAATGCACTCTCTGGACTCACAGCACTGCATCCCCAGTGGTGCCAGTGCACTCTCTGGACTCACTGCACTGCATTCCCAGTGGTGCCACTGCACACTCTGGACTCACGGCACTGCATCCCCAGTGGTGCTAGTGCACTCTCTGGACCAACGGCACTGCCTCCCCAGTGGTGCCAGTGCACTCTCTGGACTCACTGCACTGCATCCCCAGTGGTGCCAGGGCACTCTCTGGACTCACTACACTGCATCCCTAGTGGTGCCAAAGCACTCTCTGGACTCACTGCACCGCATCCCACGTGGTGCCAGTGCACTCTCTGGACTCACTGCACTGCATCCCCAGTGGTGCCAGTGCACTCTCTGGACTCACTGCACTGCATCCCCAGTGGTGCCAGGGCATTCTCTGGACTCACTGCACTGCATCCCCAGTGGTGCCAGGGCACTCTCTGGACTCACTGCACTGCATCCCCAGTGGTGACACTGCACTCTCTGGACTTGCCGGGGTGCATCCCCAGTGGTGCCAGTGCACTCTCTGGACTCACTGCACTGCATCCCCAGTGGTGCCAGTGCACTCTCTTGAGTCACTGCAGTGCATCCCCAATCGTACCAGTGCACTCTCTGGACTCACTGCACTGCATCCCCAGTGGTGCCACTGCAATCTCTGGTCTCACTGCAGGGCATCCCCAGTGGTGCCAGTGCGCTCTCTGGACTCTCGGCAGTGCATCCCCAGTGGTGCCAGTGCACTCTCTGGACTCACCGCACTGCATCCCCAGTGGTGCCAGTGCACTCTCTGGACTCGCTGCACTGCATCCCCAGTGGTGCCAGTGCACTCTCTGGAATCACTGCACTGCACCCCCAGTGGTGCCAGGGCAATCTCTGGACTCAGTGCACTTCATTCCCAGTGGTGCCAGTGCACTCTCTGGACTCACTGCACTGCATTCCCAGTGGTGCCAGTGCACACTCTGGACTCACAGGGGTGCATCCCCAGTGGTGCCAGTGCACTCTCTGGACTCACCGCACTGCATCCCCAATCGTACCAATGCACTCTCTGGACTCACTGCACTGCATCTCCAGGGGTGCCAGTGACCTCTCTGGACTCAGTGCACTGCATTCCCAGTGTGCCAGTGCACTCTCTGGACTCACCGGGGTGCATCCCCAGTGGTGCCAGTGCACTCTCTGGACTCACAGCACTGCATCCCCAGTGGTGCCTGTGACCTCTCTGGACTCACTGCACTGCACCCCCAGTGGTGCCAGTGCACTCTCTGGACTCACCGCACTGCATCCCCAGTGGTGCCAGTGCACTCTCTGGACTCACTGCACTGCATCCCCAGTGGTGCCAGTGCACTCTCTGGACTCACTGCACTGCATCCCCAAAGGTGACAGTGCACTCTCTGGACTCACTGCACTGCATCCCCAGTGGTGCCAGTGCACTCTCTGAGCTCACTGCACTGCATCCCCAGTGGTGCCAGTGCACTCTCTTGACTAACCGGGGTGCATCCCCAGTGGTGCCAGTGCACTCTCTGGACTCACTGCACTGCATCCCCTGTGGTGCCAGTGCACTCTCTGGACTTGCCGGGGTGCATCCCCAGTGGTGCCAGTGCACTCTCTGGACGCACCGGGGTGCATCCCCAGTGGTGCCAGTGCACTCTCTGGACTCACTGCACTGCATCCCCAGTGGTGCCAGTGCACTCTCTGGACTCACCGCAGTGCATCCCCAGTGGTGCCAGTGCACTCTCTGGAGTCACTGCAGTGCATCCCCAGTGGTGCCAGTGCACTCTCTGCACTCACTGCATTGCATCCCCAGTGGTGCCAGTGCACTCTCTGGACTCACTGCAGTGCATCCCCAATCGTACCACTGCACTCTCTGGACTCACTGCACTGCATCCCCAGTGGTGCCACTGCAATCTCTGGTCTCACTGCAGTGCATCCCCAGTGGTGCCAGTGCACTCTCTGAACTCATTGCACTGCATCCCCAGTGGTGCCAGGGTACTCTCTGGACTCACTGCAGTGCATCCCCAGTGGTGCCAGTGCACTCTCTGGACTCACTGCAGTGCATCCCCAGTGGTACAAGTGCACTCTCTGGACTCACTGCAGTTCATCCCCAGTGGTGCCAGTGCACTCTCTGGACTCACTGCACTGCATCCCCAGTGGTGCCAGTGCACTCTCTGGACTCACTGCACTGCATCTCCACTATTGCCAGTGCACTCTCTAAAGTCACTGCACTGCATCCCCAGTGGTGCAAGTGCACTCTCTGGACTCACTGCAGCACATCCCCAGTGGTGCCAAGGCACTCTCTGGACTCACTGCAGTGCATCCCCAGTGGTGCCAGTGCATTCTCTGGACTCACTGCAGGGCATCCCCAGTGGTGCCAGTGCACTCTCTGGACTCACTGCACTGCATCCCACGTGGTGCCAGTGCACTCTCTGGACTCACTGCACTGCATCCCCAGTGGTGCCAGTGCACTCTCTGGACTCACTGCACTGCATCCCCAGTGGTGCCAGGGCACTCTCTGGACTCACTGCACTGCATCCCCAGTGGTGCCAGTGGCCTCTCTGGACTCACTGCACTGCATCCCCAGTGGTGCCAGTGCACTCTCTGGACTCGCTGCACTGCATCCCCAGTGGTGCCAGTGCACTCTCTGGAATCACTGCACTGCACCCCCAGTGGTGCCAGGGCAATCTCTGGACTCAGTGCACTTCATTCCCAGTGGTGCCAGTGCACTCTCTGGACTCACTGCACTGCATCCCCAATCGTACCAGTGCACTCTCTGGACTCACCGCACTGCATCCCCAGTGGTGCCAGTGCACTCTCTGGACTCGCTGCACTGCATCCCCAGTGGTGCCAGTGCACTCTCTGGAATCACTGCACTGCACCCCCAGTGGTGCCAGGGCAATCTCTGGACTCAGTGCACTTCATTCCCAGTGGTGCCAGTGCACTCTCTGGACTCACTGCACTGCATTCCCAGTGGTGCCAGTGCACACTCTGGACTCACAGGGGTGCATCCCCAGTGGTGCCAGTGCACTCTCTGGACTCACCGCACTGCATCCCCAATCGTACCAATGCACTCTCTGGACTCACTGCACTGCATCTCCAGGGGTGCCAGTGACCTCTCTGGACTCAGTGCACTGCATTCCCAGTGGTGCCAGTGCACTCTCTGGACTCACCGGGGTGCATCCCCAGTGGTGCCAGTGCACTCTCTGGACTCACAGCACTGCATCCCCAGTGGTGCCTGTGACCTCTCTGGACTCACTGCACTGCACCCCCAGTGGTGCCAGTGCACTCTCTGGACTCACCGCACTGCATCCCCAGTGGTGCCAGTGCACTCTCTGGACTCACTGCACTGCATCCCCAGTGGTGCCAGTGCACTCTCTGGACTCACTGCACTGCATCCCCAAAGGTGACAGTGCACTCTCTGGACTCACTGCACTGCATCCCCAGTGGTGCCAGTGCACTCTCTGAGCTCACTGCACTGCATCCCCAGTGGTGCCAGTGCACTCTCTTGACTAACCGGGGTGCATCCCCAGTGGTGCCAGTGCACTCTCTGGACTCACTGCACTGCATCCCCTGTGGTGCCAGTGCACTCTCTGGACTTGCCGGGGTGCATCCCCAGTGGTGCCAGTGCACTCTCTGGACGCACCGGGGTGCATCCCCAGTGGTGCCAGTGCACTCTCTGGACTCACTGCACTGCATCCCCAGTGGTGCCAGTGCACTCTCTGGACTCACCGCAGTGCATCACCAGTGGTGCCAGTGCACTCTCTGGACTCACTGCACTGCATCCCCAGTGGTGCAAGTGCACTCTCTGGACTCACTGCACTGCATCCCCAGTGGTGCCAGTGCACTCTCTGGAGTCACTGCAGTGCATCCCCAGTGGTGCCAGTGCACTCTCTGCACTCACTGCATTGCATCCCCAGTGGTGCCAGTGCACTCTCTGGACTCACTGCAGTGCATCCCCAATCGTACCAGTGCACTCTCTGGACTCACTGCACTGCATCCCCAGTGGTGCCACTGCAATCTCTGGTCTCACTGCAGTGCATCCCCAGTGGTGCCAGTGCACTCTCTGAACTCATTGCACTGCATCCCCAGTGGTGCCAGGGTACTCTCTGGACTCACTGCAGTGCATCCCCAGTGGTGCCAGTGCACTCTCTGGACTCACTGCAGTGCATCCCCAGTGGTACAAGTGCACTCTCTGGACTCACTGCAGTTCATCCCCAGTGGTGCCAGTGCACTCTCTGGACTCACTGCACTGCATCCCCAGTGGTGCCAGTGCACTCTCTGGACTCACTGCACTGCATCTCCACTATTGCCAGTGCACTCTCTAAAGTCACTGCACTGCATCCCCAGTGGTGCAAGTGCACTCTCTGGACTAACTGCAGCACATCCCCAGTGGTGCCAAGGCACTCTCTGGACTCACTGCAGTGCATCCCCAGTGGTGCCAGTGCATTCTCTGGACTCACTGCAGTGCATCCCCAGTGGTGCCAGTGCACTCTCTGGACTCACAGCACTGCATCCCCAGTGGCGCCAGTGCACTCTCTGGACTCACTGCAGTGCATCCCCAGTGGTGCCGGGGCACACTCTGGACTCACTGCACTGCATCCCCAGTGGTGCCAGTGCACTCTCTGGACTCACTGCAGTGCATCCCCAGTGGTGCCAGTGCACTCTCTGGACTCACTGCACTGCATCCCCAGTGGTGCCAGTGCACTCTCTGGAGTCACTGCAGTGCATCCCCAGTGGTGCCAGTGCACTCTCTGCACTCACTGCATTGCATCCCCAGTGGTGCCAGTGCACTCTCTGGACTCACCGCACTGCATCCCCAATCGTACCAATGCACTCTCTGGACTCACTGCACTGCATCTCCAGGGGTGCCAGTGACCTCTCTGGACTCATTGCACTGCATTCCCAGTGGTGCCAGTGCACTCTCTGGACTCACCGGGGTGCATCCCCAGTGGTGCCAGTGCACTCTCTGGACTCACAGCACTGCATCCCCAGTGGTGCCTGTGACCTCTCTGGACTCACTGCACTGCACCCCCAGTGGTGCCAGTGCACTCTCTGGACTCACCGCACTGCATCCCCAGTGGTGCCAGTGCACTCTCTGGACTCACTGCACTGCATCCCCAGTGGTGCCAGTGCACTCTCTGGACTCACTGCACTGCATCCCCAAAGGTGACAGTGCACTCTCTGGACTCACTGCACTGCATCCCCAGTGGTGCCAGTGCACTCTCTGAGCTCACTGCACTGCATCCCCAGTGGTGCCAGTGCACTCTCTTGACTAACCGGGGTGCATCCCCAGTGGTGCCTGTGCACTCTCTGGACTCACTGCACTGCATCCCCTGTGGTGCCAGTGCACTCTCTGGACTTGCCGGGGTGCATCCCCAGTGGTGCCAGTGCACTCTCTGGACGCACCGGGGTGCATCCCCAGTGGTGCCAGTGCACTCTCTGGACTCACAGCACTGCATCCCCAGTGGTGCCAGTGCACTCTCTGGACTCACCGCAGTGCATCACCAGTGGTGCCAGTGCACTCTCTGGACTCACTGCACTGCATCCCCAGTGGTGCAAGTGCACTCTCTGGACTCACTGCACTGCATCCCCAGTGGTGCCAGTGCACTCTCTGGAGTCACTGCAGTGCATCCCCAGTGGTGCCAGTGCACTCTCTGCACTCACTGCATTGCATCCCCAGTGGTGCCAGTGCACTCTCTGGACTCACTGCAGTGCATCCCCAATCGTACCAGTGCACTCTCTGGACTCACTGCACTGCATCCCCAGTGGTGCCACTGCAATCTCTGGTCTCACTGCAGTGCATCCCCAGTGGTGCCAGTGCACTCTCTGAACTCATTGCACTGCATCCCCAGTGGTGCCAGGGTACTCTCTGGACTCACTGCAGTGCATCCCCAGTGGTGCCAGTGCACTCTCTGGACTCACTGCAGTGCATCCCCAGTGGCACAAGTGCACTCTCTGGACTCACTGCAGTTCATCCCCAGTGGTGCCAGTGCACTCTCTGGACTCACTGCACTGCATCCCCAGTGGTGCCAGTGCACTCTCTGGACTCACTGCACTGCATCTCCACTATTGCCAGTGCACTCTCTAAAGTCACTGCACTGCATCCCCAGTGGTGCAAGTGCACTCTCTGGACTCACTGCAGCACATCCCCAGTGGTGCCAAGGCACTCTCTGGACTCACTGCAGTGCATCCCCAGTGGTGCCAGTGCATTCTCTGGACTCACTGCAGTGCATCCCCAGTGGTGCCAGTGCACTCTCTGGACTCACAGCACTGCATCCCCAGTGGCGCCAGTGCACTCTCTGGACTCACTGCAGTGCATCCCCAGTGGTGCCGGGGCACTCTCTGGACTCACTGCACTGCATCCCCAGTGGTGCCAGTGCACTCTCTGGACTCACTGCAGTGCATCCCCAGTGGTGCCAGTGCACTCTCTGGACTCACTGCACTGCATCCCCAGTGGTGCCAGTGCACTCTCTGGAGTCACTGCAGTGCATCCCCAGTGGTGCCAGTGCACTCTCTGCACTCACTGCATTGCATCCCCAGTGGTGCCAGTGCACTCTCTGGACTCACTGCAGTGCATCCCCAATCGTACCAGTGCACTGTCTGGACTCACTGCACTGCATCCCCAGTGGTGCCAATGCAATCTCTGGTCTCACTGCAGTGTATCCCCAATCGTACCAGTGCACTCTCTGGACTCACTGCACTGCATCCCCAGTGGTGCCAGTGCACTCTCTTGACTAACCGGGGTGCATCCCCAGTGGTGCCAGTGCACTCTCTGGACTCACTGCACTGCATCCCCTGTGGTGCCAGTGCACTCTCTGGAGTCACCGGGGTGCATCCCCTGTGGGGCCAGTGCACTCTCTGGACTCACTGCACTGCATCCCCAGTGGTGCCAGTGCACTCTGTGGACTCACTGCAGTGCATTTCCAGTTGGTGCCAGTGCACTCTCTGGAGTCACCGCAGTGCATCCCCAGTGGTGCCAGTGCACTCTCTGGACTCACTGCAGTGCATCCCCAATCGTACCAGTGCACTCTCTGGACTCACTGCACTGCATCCCCAGTGGTGCCAGTGCACTCTCTTGAGTCACTGCAGTGCATCCCCAGTGGTGCCAGTGCACTCTCTGGACTCACTGCATTGCATCCCCAGTGGTGCCAGTGCACTCTCTGGACTCACTGCACTGCATCCCCAATCGTACCAGTGCACTCTCTGGACTCACTGCAGTGCATCCCCAGTGGTGCCACTGCAATCTCTGGTCTCACTGCAGTGCATCCCCAGTGGTGCCAGTGCACTCTCTGAACTCATTGCACTGCATCCCCAGTGGTGCCAGTGCACTCTCTGGACTCACTGCACTGCATCCCCAGTGGTGCCAGTGCCCTCTGTGGACTCACTGCACTGCATCCCCAGTGGTGCCAGTGCACTCTCTGGACTCACTGCACTGCATCCCCAGTGGTGACAGTGCACTCTCTGGACTTGCCGGGGTGCATCCCCAGTGGTGACAGTGCACTCTCTGGACTCACCGGGGTGCATCCCCAGTGGTGCCAGTGCACTCTCTGGACTCACGGCACTGCATCCCCAGTGGTGCCAGTGCACACTCTGGACTCACTGCACTGCATCCCCAGTGGTGCCAGTGCACTCTCTGGACTCACTGCACTGCATCCCCAGTGGTGCCCGTGCACTCTCTGGACTCACTGCAGTGCATCCCCAGTGGTGCCAGTGCACTCTCTGGACTCACTGCACTGCATCCCCTGTGGTGCCGGTGCACTCTCTGAGCTCACTGCACTGCATCCCCAGTGGTACCAGAGCACTCTCTGGACTCACTGCACTGCATCCCCAGTGGTGCAAGTGCACTCTCTGGACTCACTGCACTGCATCCCCAATGGTGCCAGTGAACTCTTTGGACTCACTGCACTGCATCCCCAGTGGTGCCAGTGCACTCTCTGGACTCACTGCACTGCATCCCCAGTGCTGCCAATGCACTCTCTGGACTCACTGCACTGCATCCCCAGTGGTACCAGTGCCCTCTGTGGACTCACTGCACTACATCCCCAGTGGGGCCAGTGCACTCTCTGCACTCACTGCACTGCATCCCCAGTGGTACCAGTGAACTCTCTGGACTCACTGCACTGCATCCCCAGTGGTGCCAGTGCACTCTCTTGAGTCACTGCACTGCATTCCCAGGTGTGCCAGTGCACTCTCTGGACTCACTGCACTGCATCCCCAGTGGTGCCAGTGCAATCTCTGGTCTCACTGCAGTGCATCCCCAGTGGTGCCAATGCACTCTCTGGACTCACGGCACTGCATCCCCAGTGGTGCCAGTGCACTCTCTGGACTCACTGCAGTGCATCCCCACTGGTGCCAGTGCACTCTCTGGACTCACTGCACTGCACCCCCAGTGGTTCAAGTGCACTCTCTGGACTCACTGCACTGCATCCCCAGTGGTGCCAGTGCACTCTCTGGACTTGCCGGGGTGCATCCCCAGTGGTGCCAGTGCACACTCTGGACTCACTGCACTGCATCCCCAGTGGTGCCAGTGCACTCTCTGGACTCACTGCACTGCATCCCCAGTGGTGCCAGTGACCTCTCTGGACTCACTGCACTGCATCCCCAGTGGTGCCAGTGCACTCTCTGGACTCACCGCACTGCATCCCCAGTGTGCCAGTGCACTCTCTGGACTCACTGCACTGCATCCCCAATGGTGCCAGTGCACTCTCTGGACTCACTGCACTGCATCCCCAGTGGTGCCAGTGCACTCTCTGAGCTCACTGCACAGCATCCCCAGTGGTGCCAGTGCACTCTCTGGACTCATTGCACTGCATCACCAGTGGTGTCAGTGCACTCTCTTGCGTCACTGCAGTGCATCCCCAGTGGTGCCAGTGCACTCTCTGGACTCACTGCATTGCATCCCCAGTGGTGCCAGTGCACTCTCTGGACTCACTGCACTGCATCCCCAATCGTACCAGTGCCACTCTCTGGACTCACTGCACTGCATCCCCAGTGGTGCCACTGCAATCTCTGGTCTCAGTGCAGTGCATCCCCAGTGGTGCCAGTGCACTCTCTGGACTCACTGCACTGCATCCCCAGTGGTGCCAGTGCACTCTCTGGACTCACTGCAGTGCATCCCCACTGGTGCCAGTGCACTCTCTGGACTCACTGCACTGCATCCCCTGTGGTGCCAGTGCACTCTCTGGACTTGCCGGGGTGCATCGCCAGTGGTGCCAGTGCACTCTCTGGACTCACTGCAGTGCAACCCCAGTGGTGCCAGTGCACTCTCTGGACTCACTGCAGTGCATCCCCAGTGGTGCCAGTGCACTCTCTGGAGTCACCGCAGTGCATCACCAGTGGTGCCAGTGCACTCTCTGGACTCACTGCAGTGCATCCCCAATCGTACCAGTGCACTCTCTGGACTCACTGCACTGCATCCCCAGTGGTGCCAGTGCACTCTCTTGAGTCACTGCAGTGCATCCCTAATCGTACCAGTGCACTCTCTGGACTCACTGCACTGCATCCCCAGTGGTGCCAGTGCACTCTCTGGAAGCATGGCAGTGCATACCCAGTGATGCCAGTGCACTCTGTGGACTCACGGCAGTGCATCCCCAGTGGTGCCAGTGCACTCTCTGGACTCACGGCAGTGCATCCCCAGTGGTGCCAGTGTACTCTCTGGACTCACTGCGCTGCATCCCCAGTGGTGCCAGTGCACTCTCTGGACTCACTGCACTGCATCCCTAGTGGTGCCAGTGACCTCTCTGGACTCACTGCACTGCATCACCAGTGGTGACAGTGCATTCTCTGGACTCACTGCAGTGCATCGCCAGTGGTGCCAGTGCACTCTCTGGACTCACTGCACTGCATCCCCAGTGGTGCCAGTGCCCTCTCTGGATTCACTGCACTGCATGCCCAGTGGTGCCAGAGCAGTCTCTGGACTCACTGCAGTGCATCCCCAGTGGTGCCATTGCACTCTCTAAAGTCACTGCACTGCATCCCCAGTGGTGCAAGTGCACTCTCTGGACTCACTGCAGCACATCCCCAGTGGTGCCAAGGCACTCTCTGGACTCACTGCACTGCATCCCCAGTGGTGCCAGTGCATTCTCTGGACTCACTGCAGTGCATCCCCAGTGGTGCCAGTGCACTCTCTGGACTCTCTGCAGTGCATCCCCAGTGGTGCCAGTGCACTCTCTGGACTCACTGCAGTGCATCCCCAATCGTACCAGTGCCACTCTCTGGACTCACTGCACTGCATCCCCAGTGGTGCCAGTGCACTCTCTGGACTCACTGCAGTGCATCCCCAATCGTACCAGTGCACTCTCTGGACTCACTGCACTGCATCCCCAGTGGTGCCACTGCAATCTCTGGTCTCACTGCAGTGCATCCCCAGTGGTGACAGTGAACTCTCGGAACTCATTGCACTGCATCCCCAGTGCCGCCAGGGTACTCTCTGGACTCACTGCAGTGCATCCCCAGTGGTGCCAGTGCACTCTCTGGACTCACTGCAGTGCATCCCCAGTGGTACAAGTGCACTCTCTGGACTCACTGCAGTTCATCCCCAATGGGGCCAGTGCACTCTCTGGACTCACTGCACTGCATCCCCAGTGGTGCCAGTGCACTCTCTGGACTCACTGCACTGCATCTCCACTATTGCCAGGGCACTCTCTGGACTCACTGCAGTGCATCCCCCATGGTGCCAGTGCACTCTCTGGACTCACTGCACTGCATCCCCAATGGTGACAGTGCACTCTCTGGACTTGCCAGGGTGCATCCCCAGTGGTGCCAGTGCACTCTCTGGACTCACTGGGGTGCATCCCCAGTGGTGCCAGTGCACTCTCTGGACTCACTGCACTGCATCCCCAGTGGTGCCAGTGCACTCTCTGGACTCACTGCACTGCATCCCCAAAGGTGACAGTGCACTCTCTGGACTCACTGCACTGCATCCCCAGTGGTGCCAGTGCACTCTCTGAGCTCACTGCACTGCATCCCCAGTGGTGCCAGTGCACTCTCTTGACTAACCGGGGTGCATCCCCAGTGGTGCCTGTGCACTCTCTGGACTCACTGCACTGCATCCCCTGTGGTGCCAGTGCACTCTCTGGACTTGCCGGGGTGCATCCCCAGTGGTGCCAGTGCACTCTCTGGACGCACCGGGGTGCATCCCCAGTGGTGCCAGTGCACTCTCTGGACTCACAGCACTGCATCCCCAGTGGTGCCAGTGCACTCTCTGGACTCACCGCAGTGCATCACCAGTGGTGCCAGTGCACTCTCTGGACTCACTGCACTGCATCCCCAGTGGTGCAAGTGCACTCTCTGGACTCACTGCACTGCATCCCCAGTGGTGCCAGTGCACTCTCTGGAGTCACTGCAGTGCATCCCCAGTGGTGCCAGTGCACTCTCTGCACTCACTGCATTGCATCCCCAGTGGTGCCAGTGCACTCTCTGGACTCACTGCAGTGCATCCCCAATCGTACCAGTGCACTCTCTGGACTCACTGCACTGCATCCCCAGTGGTGCCACTGCAATCTCTGGTCTCACTGCAGTGCATCCCCAGTGGTGCCAGTGCACTCTCTGAACTCATTGCACTGCATCCCCAGTGGTGCCAGGGTACTCTCTGGACTCACTGCAGTGCATCCCCAGTGGTGCCAGTGCACTCTCTGGACTCACTGCAGTGCATCCCCAGTGGCACAAGTGCACTCTCTGGACTCACTGCAGTTCATCCCCAGTGGTGCCAGTGCACTCTCTGGACTCACTGCACTGCATCCCCAGTGGTGCCAGTGCACTCTCTGGACTCACTGCACTGCATCTCCACTATTGCCAGTGCACTCTCTAAAGTCACTGCACTGCATCCCCAGTGGTGCAAGTGCACTCTCTGGACTCACTGCAGCACATCCCCAGTGGTGCCAAGGCACTCTCTGGACTCACTGCAGTGCATCCCCAGTGGTGCCAGTGCATTCTCTGGACTCACTGCAGTGCATCCCCAGTGGTGCCAGTGCACTCTCTGGACTCACAGGGGTGCATCCCCAGTGGCGCCAGTGCACTCTCTGGACTCACTGCAGTGCATCCCCAGTGGTGCCGGGGCACTCTCTGGACTCACTGCACTGCATCCCCAGTGGTGCCAGTGCACTCTCTGGACTCACTGCAGTGCATCCCCAGTGGTGCCAGTGCACTCTCTGGACTCACTGCACTGCATCCCCAGTGGTGCCAGTGCACTCTCTGGAGTCACTGCAGTGCATCCCCAGTGGTGCCAGTGCACTCTCTGCACTCACTGCATTGCATCCCCAGTGGTGCCAGTGCACTCTCTGGACTCACTGCAGTGCATCCCCAATCGTACCAGTGCACTGTCTGGACTCACTGCACTGCATCCCCAGTGGTGCCAATGCAATCTCTGGTCTCACTGCAGTGTATCCCCAATCGTACCAGTGCACTCTCTGGACTCACTGCACTGCATCCCCAGTGGTGCCAGTGCACTCTCTTGACTAACCGGGGTGCATCCCCAGTGGTGCCAGTGCACTCTCTGGACTCACTGCACTGCATCCCCTGTGGTGCCAGTGCACTCTCTTGAGTCACCGGGGTGCATCCCCTGTGGGGCCAGTGCACTCTCTGGACTCACTGCACTGCATCCCCAGTGGTGCCAGTGCACTCTGTGGACTCACTGCAGTGCATTTCCAGTTGGTGCCAGTGCACTCTCTGGAGTCACCGCAGTGCATCCCCAGTGGTGCCAGTGCACTCTCTGGACTCACTGCAGTGCATCCCCAATCGTACCAGTGCACTCTCTGGACTCACTGCACTGCATCCCCAGTGGTGCCAGTGCACTCTCTTGAGTCACTGCAGTGCATCCCCAGTGGTGCCAGTGCACTCTCTGGACTCACTGCATTGCATCCCCAGTGGTGCCAGTGCACTCTCTGGACTCACTGCACTGCATCCCCAATCGTACCAGTGCACTCTCTGGACTCACTGCAGTGCATCCCCAGTGGTGCCACTGCAATCTCTGGTCTCACTGCAGTGCATCCCCAGTGGTGCCAGTGCACTCTCTGAACTCATTGCACTGCATCCCCAGTGGTGCCAGTGCACTCTCTGGACTCACTGCACTGCATCCCCAGTGGTGCCAGTGCCCTCTGTGGACTCACTGCACTGCATCCCCAGTGGTGCCAGTGCACTCTCTGGACTCACTGCACTGCATCCCCAGTGGTGACAGTGCACTCTCTGGACTTGCCGGGGTGCATCCCCAGTGGTGACAGTGCACTCTCTGGACTCACCGGGGTGCATCCCCAGTGGTGCCAGTGCACTCTCTGGACTCACGGCACTGCATCCCCAGTGGTGCCAGTGCACACTCTGGACTCACTGCACTGCATCCCCAGTGGTGCCAGTGCACTCTCTGGACTCACTGCACTGCATCCCCAGTGGTGCCCGTGCACTCTCTGGACTCACTGCAGTGCATCCCCAGTGGTGCCAGTGCACTCTCTGGACTCACTGCACTGCATCCCCTGTGGTGCCGGTGCACTCTCTGAGCTCACTGCACTGCATCCCCAGTGGTACCAGAGCACTCTCTGGACTCACTGCACTGCATCCCCAGTGGTGCAAGTGCACTCTCTGGACTCACTGCACTGCATCCCCAATGGTGCCAGTGAACTCTTTGGACTCACTGCACTGCATCCCCAGTGGTGCCAGTGCACTCTCTGGACTCACTGCACTGCATCCCCAGTGCTGCCAATGCACTCTCTGGACTCACTGCACTGCATCCCCAGTGGTACCAGTGCCCTCTGTGGACTCACTGCACTACATCCCCAGTGGGGCCAGTGCACTCTCTGCACTCACTGCACTGCATCCCCAGTGGTACCAGTGAACTCTTTGGACTCACTGCACTGCATCCCCAGTGGTGCCAGTGCACTCTCTTGAGTCACTGCACTGCATTCCCAGTGGTGCCAGTGCACTCTCTGGACTCACTGCACTGCATCCCCAGTGGTGCCAGTGCAATCTCTGGTCTCACTGCAGTGCATCCCCAGTGGTGCCAATGCACTCTCTGGACTCACGGCACTGCATCCCCAGTGGTGCCAGTGCACTCTCTGGACTCACTGCAGTGCATCCCCACTGGTGCCAGTGCACTCTCTGGACTCACTGCACTGCACCCCCAGTGGTTCAAGTGCACTCTCTGGACTCACTGCACTGCATCCCCAGTGGTGCCAGTGCACTCTCTGGACTTGCCGGGGTGCATCCCCAGTGGTGCCAGTGCACACTCTGGACTCACTGCACTGCATCCCCAGTGGTGCCAGTGCACTCTCTGGACTCACTGCACTGCATCCCCAGTGGTGCCAGTGACCTCTCTGGACTCACTGCACTGCATCCCCAGTGGTGCCAGTGCACTCTCTGGACTCACCGCACTGCATCCCCAGTGTGCCAGTGCACTCTCTGGACTCACTGCAGTGCATCCCCAGTGGTGCCAGTGCACTCTCTGGACTCACTGCACTGCATCCCCAGTGGTGCCAGTGCACTCTCTGAGCTCACTGCACAGCATCCCCAGTGGTGCCAGTGCACTCTCTGGACTCATTGCACTGCATCACCAGTGGTGTCAGTGCACTCTCTTGCGTCACTGCAGTGCATCCCCAGTGGTGCCAGTGCACTCTCTGGACTCACTGCATTGCATCCCCAGTGGTGCCAGTGCACTCTCTGGACTCACTGCACTGCATCCCCAATCGTACCAGTGCCACTCTCTGGACTCACTGCACTGCATCCCCAGTGGTGCCACTGCAATCTCTGGTCTCAGTGCAGTGCATCCCCAGTGGTGCCAGTGCACTCTCTGGACTCACTGCACTGCATCCCCAGTGGTGCCAGTGCACTCTCTGGACTCACTGCAGTGCATCCCCACTGGTGCCAGTGCACTCTCTGGACTCACTGCACTGCATCCCCTGTGGTGCCAGTGCACTCTCTGGACTTGCCGGGGTGCATCGCCAGTGGTGCCAGTGCACTCTCTGGACTCACTGCAGTGCAACCCCAGTGGTGCCAGTGCACTCTCTGGACTCACTGCAGTGCATCCCCAGTGGTGCCAGTGCACTCTCTGGAGTCACCGCAGTGCATCACCAGTGGTGCCAGTGCACTCTCTGGACTCACTGCAGTGCATCCCCAATCGTACCAGTGCACTCTCTGGACTCACTGCACTGCATCCCCAGTGGTGCCAGTGCACTCTCTTGAGTCACTGCAGTGCATCCCTAATCGTACCAGTGCACTCTCTGGACTCACTGCACTGCATCCCCAGTGGTGCCAGTGCACTCTCTGGAAGCATGGCAGTGCATACCCAGTGATGCCAGTGCACTCTGTGGACTCACGGCAGTGCATCCCCAGTGGTGCCAGTGCACTCTCTGGACTCACGGCAGTGCATCCCCAGTGGTGCCAGTGTACTCTCTGGACTCACTGCGCTGCATCCCCAGTGGTGCCAGTGCACTCTCTGGACTCACTGCACTGCATCCCTAGTGGTGCCAGTGACCTCTCTGGACTCACTGCACTGAATCACCAGTGGTGACAGTGCATTCTCTGGACTCACTGCAGTGCATCGCCAGTGGTGCCAGTGCACTCTCTGGACTCACTGCACTGCATCCCCAGTGGTGCCAGTGCCCTCTCTGGATTCACTGCACTGCATGCCCAGTGGTGCCAGTGCAGTCTCTGGACTCACTGCAGTGCATCCCCAGTGGTGCCATTGCACTCTCTAAAGTCACTGCACTGCATCCCCAGTGGTGCAAGTGCACTCTCTGGACTCACTGCAGCACATCCCCAGTGGTGCCAAGGCACTCTCTGGACTCACTGCAGTGCATCCCCAGTGGTGCCAGTGCATTCTCTGGACTCACTGCAGTGCATCCCCAGTGGTGCCAGTGCACTCTCTGGACTCACAGCACTGCATCCCCAGTGGTGCCAGTGCACTCTCTGGACTCACTGCAGTGCATCCCCAATCGTACCAGTGCCACTCTCTGGACTCACTGCACTGCATCCCCAGTGGTGCCAGTGCACTCTCTGGACTCACTGCAGTGCATCCCCAATCGTACCAGTGCACTCTCTGGACTCACTGCACTGCATCCCCAGTGGTGCCACTGCAATCTCTGGTCTCACTGCAGTGCATCCCCAGTGGTGACAGTGAACTCTCGGAACTCATTGCACTGCATCCCCAGTGCCGCCGGGGTACTCTCTGGACTCACTGCAGTGCATCCCCAGTGGTGCCAGTGCACTCTCTGGACTCACTGCAGTGCATCCCCAGTGGTACAAGTGCACTCTCTGGACTCACTGCAGTTCATCCCCAATGGGGCCAGTGCACTCTCTGGACTCACTGCACTGCATCCCCAGTGGTGCCAGTGCACTCTCTGGACTCACTGCACTGCATCTCCACTATTGCCAGGGCACTCTCTGGACTCACTGCAGTGCATCCCCCATGGTGCCAGTGCACTCTCTGGACTCACTGCACTGCATCCCCAATGGTGACAGTGCACTCTCTGGACTTGCCAGGGTGCATCCCCAGTGGTGCCAGTGCACTCTCTGGACTCACTGGGGTGCATCCCCAGTGGTGCCAGTGCACTCTCTGGACTCACTGCAGTGCATCCCCTGTGGTGCCAGTGCACTCTCTGGACTCACCGCACTGCATCCCCAGTGGTGCCCGTGCACTCTCTGGACTCTCTGCAGTGCATCCCCAGTGCTGCTAGTGCACTCTCTGGACTCACTGCACTGCATCCCCAGTGGTGCCAGTGCACTCTCTGGACTCACTACACTGCATCCCCAGTGGTGCAAGTGCACTCTCTGGACTCACTGCACTGCATCCCCAATGGTGCCAGTGCACTCTTTGGACTCACTGCACTGCATCCCCTGTGGTGCCACTGCACTCTCTGGACTCACTGCACTGCATCCCCAGTGGTGCCCATGCACTCTATGGACTCTCGGCACTGCATCCCCAGAGGTACCAGTGCCCTCTGTGGACTCACTGCACTACATCCCCAGTGGGGCCAGTGCACTCTCTGCACTCACTGCACTGCATCCCCAGTGGTGCCAGTGAACTCTCTGGACTCACTGCACTGCATCCACAGTGGTGCCAGTGCACTCTCTGGACTCACTGCACTGCATCCCCAGTGGTGCCAGTGCCCTCTCTGGATTCACTGCACTGCATGACCAGTGGTGCCAGTGCAGTCTCTGGACTCACTGCAGTGCATCCCAAGTGGTGCCAGTGCACTCTCTAAAGTCACTGCACTGCATCACCAGTGGTGCAAGTGCACTCTCTGGACTCACTCCAGCACATCCCCAGTGGTGCCAAGGCACTCTCTGGACTCACTGCACTGCATCCCCAGTGGTGCCAGTGCATTCTCTGGACTCACTGCAGTGCATCCCCAGTGGTGCCAGTGCACTCTCTGGACTCACAGCACTGCATCCCCAGTGGTGCCAGTGCACTCTCTGGACTCACTGCAGTGCATCCCCAGTGGTGCCGGGGCACTCTCTGGACTCACTGCACTGCATCCCCAGTGGTGCCAGTGCACTCTCTGGACTCACTGCAGTGCATCCCCAGTGGTGCCAGTGCACTCTCTGGAGTCACCGCAGTGCATCACCAGTGGTGCCAGTGCACTCTCTGGACTCACTGCAGTGCATCCCCAATCGTACCAGTGCACTCTCTGGACTCACTGCACTGCATCCCCAGTGGTGCCAGTGCACTCTCTTGAGTCACTGCAGTGCATCCCCAATCGTACCAGTGCACTCTCTGGACTCACTGCACTGCATCCCCAGTGGTGCCACTGCAATCTCTGGTCTCACTGCAGTGCATCCCCAGCGGTGACAGTGAACTCTCTGAACTCATTGCACTGCATCCCCAGTGGTGCCAGGGTACTCTCTGGACTCACTGCACTGCATCCCCAATGGTGACAGTGCACTCTCTGGACTTGCCAGGGTGCATCCCCAGTGGTGCCAGTGCACTCTCTGGACTCACTGGGGTGCATCCCCAGTGGTGCCAGTGCACTCTCTGGACTCACTGCACTGCATCCCCTGTGGTGCAAGTGCACTCTCTGGACTCACCGCACTGCATCCCCAGTGGTGTCCGTGCACTCTCTGGACTCTCTGCAGTGCATCCCCAGTGCTGCCAGTGCACTCTCTGGACTCACTGCACTGCATCCCCAGTGGTGCCAGTGCACTCTCTGGACTCACTACACTGCATCCCCAGTGCTGCCAGTGCACTCTCTGGACTCACTGCACTGCATCCCCAATGGTGCCAGTGCACTCTTTGGACTCACTGCACTGCATCCCCAGTGGTGCCACTGCACTCTCTGGACTCACTGCACTGCATCCCCAGTGGTGCCCATGCACTCTATGGACTCTCTGCACTGCATTCCCAGTGGTACCAGTGCCCTCTGTGGACTCACTGCACTACATCCCCAGTGGTGTCAGTGCACTCTCTGGACTCACTGCACTGCATCCCCAGTGGTGCCAGTGAACTCTCTGGACTCACTGCACTGCATCCCCAGTGGTGCCAGTGCACTCTCTGGACTCACTGCACTGCATCCCCAGTGGTGCCAGTGCACTCTCTGGACTCACTGCACTGCATCCCCAGTGGTGCCAGTGCACTCTCTGGACTCACTGCAGTGCATCCCCAATCGTACCAGTGCAATCTCTGGTCTCACTGCAGTGCATCCCCAGTGATGCCAATGCACTCTATGGACTCACGGCACTGCATCCCCAGTGGTGCCAGTGAACTCTCTGGACTCACTGCACTGCATCCCCAGTGGTGCCAGTGCGCTCTCTTGAGTCACTGCATTGCATCCCCAGTGGTGCCAGTGCACTCTCTGGACTCACTGCACTGCATCCCCAATCGTACCAGTGCCACTCTCTGGACTCACTGCACTGCATCACCAGTGGTGCCACTGCAATCTCTGGTCTCAGTGCAGTGCATCCCCAGTGGTGCCAGTGCACTCTCTGGACTCACTGCACTGCATCCCCAGTGGTGCCAGTGCACTCTCTGGACTCACTGCAGTGCATCCCCACTGGTGCCAGTGCACTCTCTGGACTCACTGCACTGCATCCCCTGTGGTGCCAGTGCACTCTCTGGACTTGCCGGGGTGCATCGCCAGTGGTGCCAGTGCACTCTCTGGACTCACTGCAGTGCATCCCCAGTGGTGCCAGTGCACTCTCTGGACTCACTGCAGTGCAACCCCAGTGGTGCCAGTGCACTCTCTGGACTCACTGCAGTGCATCCCCAGTGGTGCCAGTGCACTCTCTGGAGTCACCGCAGTGCATCACCAGTGGTGCCAGTGCACTCTCTGGACTCACTGCAGTGCATCCCCAATCGTACCAGTGCACTCTCTGGACTCACTGCACTGCATCCCCAGTGGTGCCAGTGCACTCTCTTGAGTCACTGCAGTGCATCCCCAATTGTACCAGTGCACTCTCTGGACTCACTGCACTGCATCCCCAGTGGTGCCAGTGCACTCTCTGGAAGCATGGCAGTGCATCCCCAGTGGTGCCAGTGCACTCTCTGGAGTCACCGCAGTGCATCACCAGTGGTGACAGTGCACTCTCTGGACTCACTGCAGTGCATCCCCAATCGTACCAGTGCACTCTCTGGACTCACTGCACTGCATCCCCAGTGGTGCCAGTGCACTCTCTTGAGTCACTGCATTGCATCCCCAATCGTACCAGTGCACTCTCTGCACTCACTGCACTGCATCCTCAGTGGTGCCAGTGAACTCTCTGGACTCACTGCACTGCATCCCCAGTGGTGCCAGTGCACTCTCTGAACTCACTGCACTGCATCCCCAGTGGTGCCAGTGCACTCCCTGGACTCACTGCATTGCATCCCTGGTGGTGCCATTGCACTCTATGGACTCCCTGCAGTGCATCCCCAATCGTTCCAGTGCACTCTCTGGACTCACTGCACTGCATCCCCAGTAATGCCACTGCAATCTCTGGTCTCACTGCAGTGCATCCCCAGTGGTGCCAGTGCACTCTCTGGACTCATTGCAGGACATCCCCAGTGGTGCCAGTGCACTCTCTGGACTCACTGCAGTGCATCCCCAGTGGTGCCAGTGCACTCTCTGGATGCACTGCACTGCATCCCCAGTGGTACCAGTGCACTCTCTGGACTCACTGCAGTGCATCCCCAGTGGTGCCAGTGCACTCTCTGGACTCACTGCACTGCATCCCCAGTGGTGCCAGTGCACTCTCTGGACTCACTGCACTGCATTCCCAGTGGTGACAGTGCACTCTCTGGACCTGCCGGGGTGCATCCCCAGTGGTGCCAGTGCACTCTCTGGACTCACCGGGGTGCATCCCCAGTGGTGCCAGTGCACTCTCTGGACTCACAGCACTGCATCCCCTGTGGTGCCAGTGCACCTCTCTGGACTCACTGCACTGCACCCCCAGTGGTGCCAGTGCACTCTCTGGACTCACCGCACTGCATCCCCAGTGGTGCCAGTGCACTCTCTGGACTCACTGCAGTGCATCCCCAGTGGTGCCAGTGCACTCTCTGGATTCACTGCACTGCATCCCCAGTGGTGCCAGTGCACTCTCTGAGCTCACTGCACTGCATCCCCAGTGGTGCCAGTGCACTCTCTGGACTCACTGCACTGCATCCCCAGTGGTACCAGTGCACTCTCTGGACTCACTACAGTGCATCCCTAGTGGTGCCAGTGCACTCTGTGGACTCACTGCACTGCATCCCCTGTGGTGCCAGTGCACTCTCTGGACTTGCCGGGGTGCATCGCCAGTGGTGCCAGTGCACTCTCTGGACTCACTGCAGTGCATCCCCAGTGGTGCCAGTGCACTCTCTGGACTCACTGCAGTGCAACCCCAGTGGTGCCAGTGCACTCTCTGGACTCACTGCAGTGCATCCCCAGTGGTGCCAGTGCACTCTCTGGAGTCACCGCAGTGCATCACCAGTGGTGCCAGTGCACTCTCTGGACTCACTGCAGTGCATCCCCAATCGTACCAGTGCACTCTCTGGACTCACTGCACTGCATCCCCAGTGGTGCCAGTGCACTCTCTTGAGTCACTGCAGTGCATCCCCAATTGTACCAGTGCACTCTCTGGACTCACTGCACTGCATCCCCAGTGGTGCCAGTGCACTCTCTGGAAGCATGGCAGTGCATCCCCAGTGGTGCCAGTGCACTCTCTGGAGTCACCGCAGTGCATCACCAGTGGTGACAGTGCACTCTCTGGACTCACTGCAGTGCATCCCCAATCGTACCAGTGCACTCTCTGGACTCACTGCACTGCATCCCCAGTGGTGCCAGTGCACTCTCTTGAGTCACTGCAGTGCATCCCCAATCGTACCAGTGCACTCTCTGCACTCACTGCACTGCATCCTCAGTGGTGCCAGTGAACTCTCTGGACTCACTGCACTGCATCCCCAGTGGTGCCAGTGCACTCTCTGAACTCACTGCACTGCATCCCCAGTGGTGCCAGTGCACTCCCTGGACTCACTGCATTGCATCCCTGGTGGTGCCATTGCACTCTATGGACTCCCTGCAGTGCATCCCCAATCGTTCCAGTGCACTCTCTGGACTCACTGCACTGCATCCCCAGTAATGCCACTGCAATCTCTGGTCTCACTGCAGTGCATCCCCAGTGGTGCCAGTGCACTCTCTGGACTCATTGCAGGACATCCCCAGTGGTGCCAGTGCACTCTCTGGACTCACTGCACTGCCTCCCCTGTGGTGCCAGTGCACTCTCTGGATGCACTGCACTGCATCCCCAGTGGTACCAGTGCACTCTCTGGACTCACTGCAGTGCATCCCCAGTGGTGCCAGTGCACTCTCTGGACTCACTGCACTGCATCCCCAGTGGTGCCAGTGCACTCTCTGGACTCACTGCACTGCATCCCCAGTGGTGCCAGTGCACTCTCTGGAAGCACGGCAGTGCATACCCAGTGATGCCAGTGCACTCTGTGGACTCACGGCAGTGCATCCCCAGTGGTGCCAGTGCACTCTCTGGACTCACGGCAGTGCATACCCAGTGGTGCCAGTGCACTCTCTGGACTCACCGGGGTGCATCCCCAATCGTACCAGTGCACTCTCTGGACTCACTGCACTGCATCACCAGTGGTGCCAGTGTACTCTCTGGACTCACTGCACTGCATCCCCAGTGGTGCCAGTGCACTCTCTGAGCTCACTGCACTGCATCCCCAGTGGTGCCAGTGCACTCTGTGGACTCACTGCAGTGCATCCCCAGTGGTGCCAGTGCACTCTCTGGACTGACTGCACTGCATCCCCAGTGGTGCCAGTGCACTCTGTGGACTCACTGCACTGCATCCCCAGTGGTGCCAGTGCACTCTCTGAGCTCACTGCACTGCATCCCCAGTGGTGCCAGTGCACTCTCTGCACTCACTGCACTGCATCCCCAGTGGTGCCAGTGAACTCTCTGGACTGACTGCACTGCATCCCCAGTGGTGCCAGTGCACTCTCTTGAGTCACTGCACTGCATCCCCAGTGGTGCCAGTGCACTCTCTGGACTCACCGCACTGCATCCCCAGTGGTGCCAGTGCACTCTCTTGAGTCACTGCACTGCATCCCCAGTGGTGACACTGCACTCTCTGGACTCACCGCACTGCATCCCCAGTGGTGCCAGTGCACTCTCTGGACTCACTGCAGTGCATCCCCAGTGGTGCCAGTGCACTCTCTGGACTCACTGCACTGCATCCCCAAAGGTGACAGTGCACTCTCTGGACTCATTGCACTGCATCCCCAGTGGTGCCAGAGCACTCTCTGGACTCACTGCACTGCATCCACAGTGGTGCCAGTGCACTCTCTGGACTCACTGCACTGCATCCCCTGTGGTGCCAGTGCACTCTCTGGACTTGCCGGGGTGCATCGCCAGTGGTGCCAGTGCACTCTCTGGACTCACCGGGGTGCATCCCCAGTGGTTCCAGTGCACTCTCTGGACTCACTGCAGTGCATCCCCAGTGGTGCCAGTGCACTCTCTGGACTCACTGCATTGCATCCCCAGTGGTGCCAGTGCACTCTCTGGACTCACCGGGGTGCATCCCCAATCGTACCAGTGCACTCTCTGGACTCACTGCACTGCATCACCAGTGGTGCCAGTGCACTCTCTGGACTCACTGCACTGCATCCCCAGTGGTGCCAGTGCACTCTCTGGAAGCACGGCAGTGCATACCCAGTGATGCCAGTGCACTCTGTGGACTCACGGCAGTGCATCCCCAGTGGTGCCAGTGCACTCTCTGGACTCACGGCAGTGCATCCCCAGTGGTGCCAGTGTACTCTCTGGACTCACCGCACTGCATCCCCAGTGGTGCCAGTGCACTCTCTGGACTCACTGCAGTGCATCCCCAGTGGTGCCAGTGCACTCTCTGGATTCACTGCACTGCATCCCCAGTGGTGCCAGTGCACTCTCTGAGCTCACTGCACTGCATCCCCAGTGGTGCCAGTGCACTCTGTGGACTCACTGCACTGCATCCCCAGTGGTGCCAGTGCACTCTCTGGACTCACTGCACTGCATCCCCAGTGGTGCCAGTGCGCTCTCTGGACTCACTGCACTGCATCCCCAGTGGTGCCAGTGCACTCTCTGAGCTCACTGCACTGCATCCCCAGTGGTGCCAGTGCACTCTCTGCACTCACTGCACTGCATCCCCAGTGGTGCCAGTGAACTCTCTGGACTGACTGCACTGCATCCCCAGTGGTGCCAGTGCACTCTCTTGAGTCACTGCACTGCATCCCCAGTGGTGCCAGTGCACTCTCTGGACTCACCGCACTGCATCCCCAGTGGTGCCAGTGCACTCTCTTGAGTCACTGCACTGCAACCCCAGTGGTGCCAGTGCACTCTCTGGACTCACCGCACTGCATCCCCAGTGGTGCCAGTGCACTCTCTGGACTCACTGCAGTGCATCCCCAGTGGTGACACTGCACTCTCTGGACTCACTGCACTGCATCCACAGTGGTGCCAGTGCACTCTCTGGACTCACTGCACTGCATCCCCTGTGGTGCCAGTGCACTCTCTGAACTTGCCGGGGTGCATCGCCAGTGGTGCCAGTGCACTCTCTGGACTCACCGGGGTGCATCCCCAGTGGTTCCAGTGCACTCTCTGGACTCACTGCAGTGCATCCCCAGTGGTGCCAGTGCACTCTCTGGACTCACTGCATTGCATCCCCAGTGGTGCCAGTGCACTCTCTGGACTCACTGCACTGCATCCCCAATCGTACCAGTGCACTCTCTGGACTCACTGCACTGCATCCCCAGTAGTGCCACTGCACTCTCTGGAGTCACTGAACTGCATCCCCAGTGGTGCCAGTGCACTCTCTGGACTCACTGCACTGCATCACCAGTGGTGCCAGTGCACTCTCTGGACTCACTGCACTGCATCCCCAGTGGTGCCAGTGCACTCTCTGGAAGCACGGCAGTGCATACCCAGTGATGCCAGTGCACTCTGTGGACTCACGGTAGTGCATCCCCAGTGGTGCCAGTGCACTCTCTGGACTCACGGCAGTGCATACCCAGTGGTGCCAGTGTACTCTCTGGACTCACTGCGCTGCATCCCCAGTGGTGCCAGTGCACTCTCTGGACTCACTGCGCTGCATCCCTAGTGGTGCCAGTGCACTCTCTGGACTCACTGCACTGCATCACCAGTGGTGACAGTGCATTCTCTGGACTCACTGCAGTGCATCGCCAGTGGTGCCAGTGCACTCTCTGGACTCACTGCACTGCATCCCCAGTGGTGCCAGTGCCCTCTCTGGACTCACTGCACTGCATGCCCAGTGGTGCCAGTGCAGTCTCTGGGCTCACTGCACTGCATCCCCAGTGGTGCCAGTGCACTCTCTGGAGTCACTGCACTGCATCCCCAGTGGTGCAAGTGCACTCTCTGGACTCACTGCAGCACATCCCCAGTGGTGCCAGTGCACTCTCTGGACTCACTGCAGTGCATCCCCAGTGGTGCCAGTGCATTCTCTGGACTCACTGCACTGCATCCCCAGTGGTGCCAGTGCACTCTCTGGACTCACGGCACTGCATCCCCAGTGGTGCCAGTGCACTCTCTGGACTCACAGCACTGCATCCCCAGTGGTGCCAGTGCACTCTCTGGACTCACGGCACTGCATCCCCAGTGGTGCCAGTGCACTCTCTGGACTCACTGCAGTGCATCCCCAGTGGTGCCAGTGCACTCTCTGGACTCACTGCACTGCATCCCCAGTGGTGCCAGAGCACTCTCTGGACTCAATGCACTGCATCCCCAGTGGTGCCAGTGCGCTCTCTTGAGTCACTGCAGTGCATCCCCAGTGGTGCCAGTGCACTCCCTGGACTCACTGCATTGCATCCCAGGTGGTGCCAGTGCACTCTCTGGACTCCCTGCAGTGCATCCCCAATCGTTCCAGTGCACTCTCTGGACTCACTGCACTGCATCCCCAGTGGTGCCACTGCAATCTCTGGTCTCACTGCAGTGCATCCCCAGTGGTGCCTGTGCACTCTCTTGACTCATTGCACCACATCAACCGTGGTGCCAGTGCACTCTCTGGACTCACTGCAGTGCATCCCCAGTGATGCCAGTGCACTCTCTGGACTCACTGCAGTGCATCCCCAGTGGTGCCAGTGCACTCTCTGGACTTGCCGGGGTGCATCGCCAGTGGTGCCAGTGCACTCTCTGGACTCACCGGGGTGCATCCCCAGTGGTTCCAGTGCACTCTCTGGACTCACTGCAGTGCATCCCCAGTGGTGCCAGTGCACTCTCTGGACTCACTGCACTGCATCCCCAATCGTACCAGTGCACTCTCTGGACTCACTGCACTGCATCCCCAGTAGTGCCATTGCACTCTCTGGAGTCACTGAACTGCATCCCCAGTGGTGCCAGTGCACTCTCTGCACTTACTGCAGTGCATCACCAGTGGTGCCAGTGCACTCTCTGGACTCACTGCACTGCATCCCCAGTGGTGCCAGTGCACTCTCTGGAAGCACGGCAGTGCATACCCAGTGATGCCAGTGCACTCTGTGGACTCACTGCACTGCATCCCCAGTGGTGCCAGTGCACTCTCTAGACTCACGGCAGTACATCCCCAGTGGTGCCATTGTACTCTCTGGACTCACTGCGCTGCATCCCCAGTGGTGCCAGTGCACTCTCTGGACTCCCTGCGCTGCATCCCCAGTGGTGCCAGTGCACTCTCTGGACTCACTGCACTGCATCCCCAGTGGTGCCAGTGCACTCTCTGGACTCACTGCCGTGCATCCCCAGTGGTGCCAGTGCGCTCTCTTGAGTCAGTGCAGTGCATCGCCAGTGGTGCCAGTGCACTCTCTGGACTCACTGCACTGCATCCCCAGTGGTGCCAGTGCACTCTCTGGACTCACTGCACTGCATGCCCAGTGGTGCCAGTGCAGTCTCTGGACTCACTGCAGTGCATCCCCAGTGGTGCCAGTGCACTCTCTGGACTCACTGCACTGCATCCCCAGTGGTGCCAGTGCACTCTCTGGACTCACTGCAGTGCATCCCCAGTGGTGCCAGTGCACTCTCTGGACTCACTGCAGTGCATCCCCAGTGGTGCCAGTGCATTCTCTGGACTCACTGCAGTGCATCCCCAGTGGTGCCAGTGCACTCTCTGGACTCACGGCACTGCATCCCCACTGGTGCCAGTGCACTCTCTGGACTCACTGCGCTGCATCCCCAGTGGTGCCAGTGCACTCTCTGGACTCACTGCACTGCATCGCCAGTGGTGCCAGTGCACTCTCTGGACTCACTGCACTGCATCCCCAGTGGTGCCAGTGCGCTCTCTTGAGTCACTGCAGTGCATCCCCAGTGGTGCCAGTGCACTCCCTGGACTCACTGCATTGCATCCCAGGTGGTGCCACTGCACTCTCTGGACTCACTGCACTGCATCCCCAATCGTTCCAGTGCACTCTCTGGACTCACTGCACTGCATCCCCAGTGGTACCAGTGCACTCTCTGGACTCACTACAGTGCATCCCTAGTGGTGCCAGTGCACTCTCTGGACTCACTGCAGTGCATCCCCAGTGGTGCCAGTGCACTCTCTGGACTCACTGCACTGCATCCCCAGTGGTGCCAGTGCACTCTCTGGACTCACAGGGGTGCATCCCCAGTGGTGCCAGTGCACTCTCTGGACTCACCGGGGTGCATCCCCAGTGGTGCCAGTGCACTCTCTGGACTCACTGCACTGCATCGCCAGTGGTGCCAGTGACCTCTCTGGACTCACCGCACTGCACCCCCAGTGGTGCCAGTGCACTCTCTGGACTCACTGCACTGCATCCCCAGTGGTGCCAGTGCACTCTCTGGACTCACTGCAGTGCATCCCCAGTGGTGCCAGTGCACTCTCTGGACTCAATGCACTGCATCCCCAGTGGTGCCAGTGCACTCTCTGAGCTCACTGCACTGCATCCCCAGTGGTGCCAGTGCACTCTGCGGACTCACTGCACTGCATCCCCAGTGGTGCCAGTGCACACTCTGGACTCACTGCACTGCATCCCCAGTGGTGCCAGTGCGCTCTCTTGAGTCACTGCACTGCATCCCCAGTGGTGCCAGTGCACTCCCTGGACTCACTGCATTGCATCCCTGGTGGTGCCAGTGCACTCTCTGGACTCCCTGCAGTGCATCCCCAATCGTTCCAGTGCACTCTCTGGACTCACTGCACTGCATCCCCAGTGGTGCCACTGCAATCTCTGGTCTCACTGCAGTGCATCCCCAGTGGTGCCTGTGCACTCTCTTGACTCATTGCACCACATCAACCGTGGTGCCAGTGCACTCTCTGGACTCACTGCAGTGCATCCCCAGTGATGCCAGTGCACTCTCTGGACTCACTGCAGTGCATCCCCAGTGGTGCCAGTGCACTCTCTGGACTTGCCGGGGTGCATCGCCAGTGGTGCCAGTGCACTCTCTGGACTCACCGGGGTGCATCCCCAGTGGTTCCAGTGCACTCTCTGGACTCACTGCAGTGCATCCCCAGTGGTGCCAGTGCACTCTCTGGACTCACTGCACTGCATCCCCAATCGTACCAGTGCACTCTCTGGACTCACTGCACTGCATCCCCAGTAGTGCCACTGCACTCTCTGGAGTCACTGAACTGCATCCCCAGTGGTGCCAGTGCACTCTCTGCACTTACTGCAGTGCATCACCAGTGGTGCCAGTGCACTCTCTGGACTCACTGCACTGCATCCCCAGTGGTGCCAGTGCACTCTCTGGAAGCACGGCAGTGCATACCCAGTGATGCCAGTGCACTCTGTGGACTCACTGCACTGCATCCCCAGTGGTGCCAGTGCACTCTCTAGACTCACGGCAGTACATCCCCAGTGGTGCCATTGTACTCTCTGGACTCACTGCGCTGCATCCCCAGTGGTGCCAGTGCACTCTCTGGACTCCCTGCGCTGCATCCCCAGTGGTGCCAGTGCACTCTCTGGACTCACTGCACTGCATCCCCAGTGGTGCCAGTGCACTCTCTGGACTCACTGCAGTGCATCCCCAGTGGTGCCAGTGCGCTCTCTTGAGTCAGTGCAGTGCATCGCCAGTGGTGCCAGTGCACTCTCTGGACTCACTGCACTGCATCCCCAGTGGTGCCAGTGCACTCTCTGGACTCACTGCACTGCATGCCCAGTGGTGCCAGTGCAGTCTCTGGACTCACTGCAGTGCATCCCCAGTGGTGCCAGTGCACTCTCTGGACTCACTGCACTGCATCCCCAGTGGTGCCAGTGCACTCTCTGGACTCACTGCAGTGCATCCCCAGTGGTGCCAGTGCACTCTCTGGACTCACTGCAGTGCATCCCCAGTGGTGCCAGTGCATTCTCTGGACTCACTGCAGTGCATCCCCAGTGGTGCCAGTGCACTCTCTGGACTCACGGCACTGCATCCCCACTGGTGCCAGTGCACTCTCTGGACTCACTGCGCTGCATCCCCAGTGGTGCCAGTGCACTCTGTGGACTCACTGCACTGCATCGCCAGTGGTGCCAGTGCACTCTCTGGACTCACTGCACTGCATCCACAGTGGTGCCAGTGCGCTCTCTTGAGTCACTGCAGTGCATCCCCAGTGGTGCCAGTGCACTCCCTGGACTCACTGCATTGCATCCCAGGTGGTGCCACTGCACTCTCTGGACTCCCTGCAGTGCATCCCCAATCGTTCCAGTGCACTCTCTGGACTCACTGCACTGCATCCCCAGTGGTACCAGTGCACTCTCTGGACTCACTACAGTGCATCCCTAGTGGTGCCAGTGCACTCTCTGGACTCACTGCAGTGCATCCCCAGTGGTGCCAGTGCACTCTCTGGACTCACTGCACTGCATCCCCAGTGGTGCCAGTGCACTCTCTGGACTCACAGGGGTGCATCCCCAGTGGTGCCAGTGCACTCTCTGGACTCACCGGGGTGCATCCCCAGTGGTGCCAGTGCACTCTCTGGACTCACTGCACTGCATCGCCAGTGGTGCCAGTGACCTCTCTGGACTCACCGCACTGCACCCCCAGTGGTGCCAGTGCACTCTCTGGACTCACTGCACTGCATCCCCAGTGGTGCCAGTGCACTCTCTGGACTCACTGCAGTGCATCCCCAGTGGTGCCAGTGCACTCTCTGGACTCAATGCACTGCATCCCCAGTGGTGCCAGTGCACTCTCTGAGCTCACTGCACTGCATCCCCAGTGGTGCCAGTGCACTCTGCGGACTCACTGCACTGCATCCCCAGTGGTGCCAGTGCACACTCTGGACTCACTGCACTGCATCCCCAGTGGTGCCAGTGCGCTCTCTTGAGTCACTGCACTGCATCCCCAGTGGTGCCAGTGCACTCCCTGGACTCACTGCATTGCATCCCAGGTGGTGCCAGTGCACTCTCTGGACTCACGGCAGTGCATCCCCAATCGTTCCAGTGCACTCTCTGGACTCACTGCACTGCATCCCCGGTGGTACCAGTGCACTCTCTGGACTCACTGCAGTGCATCCCCAGTGGTGCCAGTGCACTCTCTGGACTCACTGCAGTGCATCCCCAGTGGTGCCAGTGCACTCTCTGGAGTCACTGCACTGCATCCCCAGTGGTGCCAGTGCACTCTCTGGACTCACAGGGGTGCATCCCCAGTGGTGCCAGTGCACTCTCTGGACTCACTGCACTGCATCCCCAGTGGTGCCAGTGACCTCTCTGGACTCACCGCACTGCATCCCCAGTGGTGCCAGTGCACTCTCTGGACTCACTGCAGTGCATCCCCAGTGGTGCCAGTGCACTCTCTAGACTCAATGCACTGCATCCCCAGTGGTGCCAGTGCACTCTCTGAGCTCACTGCACTGCATCCCCAGTGGTGCCAGTGCACTCTGTGGACTCACTGCACTGCATCCCCAGTGGTGCCAGTGCACTCTCTGGACTCACTGCACTGCATCCCCAGTGGTGACAGTGCACTCTCTGGACTCACTGCACTGCATCCCCAGTGGTGCCAGTGCACTCTCTGAGCTCACTGCACTGCATCCCCAGTGGTGCCAGTGCACTCTCTGGACTCACTGCAGTGCATCCCCAGAGGTGCCAGTGCACTCTCTGGACTCACTTCACTGCATCCCCAGTGGTGCCACTGCACTCTCTGGACTCACTGCACTGCATCCCCAGTGGTGTCGGGGCACTCTCTGGACTCACTGTAGTGCATCCCCAATCGTACCAGTGCAATCTCTGGTCTCACTGCAGTGCATCCCCAGTGGTGCCAGTGCACTCTCTGGACTCACTGCACGGCATCCCCAGTGGTGCCAGTGCACTCTCTGGACTCACGGCACTGCATCCCCAGTGGTGCCAGTGCACTCTCTGGACTCACGGCACTGCATCCCCGGTGGTGCCAGTGCACTCTCTGGACTTGCCGGGGTGCATCCCCAGTGGTGCCAGTGCACTCTCCGGACTCACTGCACTGCATCCCCAGTGGTGACAGTGCACTCTCTGGACTCACTGCACTGCATCCCCAGTGGTGCCAGTGACCTCTCTGGACTCAGTGCAGTGCATTCCCAGTGGTGCCAGTGCACTCTCTGGACTCACCGGGGTGCATCCCAAATAGTGCCAGTGCCCTCTCTGGACTCACTGCAGTGCATCCCCAGTGGTGCCAGTGCGCTCTCTGGACTCACCGCACTGCATCCCCAGTGGTGCCAGTGCACTCTCTGGACTCACTGCAGTGCATCCCCAGTGGTGCCAGTGCACTCTCTGGACTCATTTCACTGCATCCCCAGTGGTGCCAGTGCACTCTCTGGACTCACTGCACTGCATCCCCAGTCGTGCCAGTGCACTCTCTGGAATCACTGCACTGCATCCCCAGTGGTGCCAGTGCACTCTCTGAGCTCATTGCACTGCATCCCCAGTGGTGCCAGTGCACTCTCTGGACTCACTGCACTGCATTCCCAGTGGTGCCAGTGCACTCTCTGGACTCACTGCACTGCATCCCCAATGGTTCCAGTGCACTCTTTGGACTCACTGCAGTGCATCCCGAGTGGTGCCACTGCACTCTCTGGACTCACTGCACTGCATCCCCAGTGGTGCCGGGGCAATCTCTGGACTCACTGCAGTGCATCCCCAGTGGTGCCAGTGCCCTCTGTGGACTCACTGCACTACATCCCCAGTAGGGCCAGTGCACTCTCTGCACTCAGTGCACTGCATCCCCAGTGGTGCCAGAGCACTCTCTGGACTCACTGCACTGCATCCCCAGTGGTGCCAGTGCACTCTCTGGACTCACGGCACTGCATCCCCAGTGGTGCCAGTGCACTCTCTGGACTTGCCGGGGTGCATCACCAGTGGTGCCAGTGCACTCTCTGGACTCACCGGGGTGCATCCCCAGGGGTGCCAGTGCACTCTCTGGACTGACTGCACTGCATCCCCACTGGTGCCAGTGCACTCTCTGGACTCACTGTACTGCACCCCCAGTGGTGCCAGTGCACTCTCTGGACTCACTGCACTGCATCCCCACTGGTGCCAGTGCACTCTCTGGACTCACTGCACTGCATCCCCAGTGGTGCCAGTGCACACTCTGGACTCACGGCACTGCATCCCCAGTGGTGACAGTGCACTCTCTGGACTCACTGCACTGCATCCCCAATGGTGCCAGGGTACTCTCTGGACTCACTGCAGTGCATCCCTAGTGGTGCCAAGGCACTCTCTGGACTCACTGCACTGCAATGCCATTGGTGCCAGTGCACTCTCTGGACTCACGGCACTGCATCCCCAGTGGTGCCAGTGCACTCTCTGGACTCACTGCACTGCATCCTCAGTGGTGCCAGTGCACTCTCTGGACTCACTGCACTGCATCCCCAGTGGTGCCAGTGCACTCTGTGGACTCACTGCACTGCATCCCCAGTGGTGCCAGTGCACTCTCTGGACTCAGTGCACTGCATTCCCAGTGGTTCCAGTGCACTCTCTGGACTCACAGGGGTGCATCCTCAATAGTGCCAGTGCCCTCTCTGGACTCACTGCAGTGCATCCCCAGTGGTGCCAGTGCACTCTCTGGACTCACCGCACTGCATCCCCAGTGGTGCCAGTGCACTCTCTGGACTCACTGCAGTGCATCCCCAGTGGCCCCAGTGCACTCTCTGGACTCACAGTACTGCATCCCCAGTGGTGCCAGTGCACTCTCTGGACTCACTGCACTGCATCCCCAGTGGTGCCAGTGCACACTCTGGACTCACGGCACTGCATCCCCAGTGGTGCCAGTGCACTCTCTGGACTCACTGCACTGCATCCCCAGTGGTGCCAGGGTACTCTCTGGACTCACTGTACTGCATCCCCAGTGGTGCCAAGACACTCTCTGGACTCACTGCACTGCATTGCCATTGGTGCCAGTGCACTCTTTGGACTCATTGCAGTGCATCCCCAGTGGTGCCAGTGCACTCTCTGGACTCACTGCACTGCATCCCCAGTGGTGCCAGTGCACTCTCTGGACTCACTGCACTGCATCCCCAGTGGTGCCAGTGCACTCTCTGGACTCACTGCAGTGCATCCCCAGTGGTGCCAGTGCACTCTCTGGACTCACTGCACTGCATCCCCAGTGGTGCCAGGGCACTCTCTGGACTCACTGCACTGCATCCCCAGTGGTGCCAGTGACCTCTCTGGACTCAGTGCAGTGCATTCCCAGTGGTGCCAGTGCACTCTCTGGACTCACCGGGGTGCATCCCAAATAGTGCCAGTGCCCTCTCTGGACTCACTGCAGTGCATCCCCAGTGGTGCCAGTGCGCTCTCTGGACTCACCGCACTGCATCCCCAGTGGTGCCAGTGCACTCTCTGGACTCACTGCAGTGCATCCCCAGTGGTGCCAGTGCACTCTCTGGACTCATTTCACTGCATCCCCAGTGGTGCCAGTGCACTCTCTGGACTCACTGCACTGCATCCCCAGTCGTGCCAGTGCACTCTCTGGAATCACTGCACTGCATCCCCAGTGGTGCCAGTGCACTCTCTGAGCTCACTGCAGTGCATCCCCAGTGGTGCCAGTGCCCTCTGTGGACTCACTGCTCTACATCCCCAGTAGGGCCAGTGCACTCTCTGCACTCAGTGCACTGCATCCCCAGTGGTGCCAGTGAACTCTCTGGACTCACTGCACTGCATCCCCAGTGGTGCCAGTGCACTCTCTTGAGTCACTGCACTGCATCCCCAGTGGTGCCAGTGCACTCTCTGGACTCACTGCACTGCATCCCCAGTGGTGCCAGTGCCCTCTCTGGACTCACTGCAGTGCATCCCCAATCGTACCAGTGCAATCTCTGGTCTCACTGCAGTGCATCCCCAGTGGTGCCAGTGCACACTCTGGACTCACTGCACTGCATCCCCAGTGGTGCAAGTGCACTCTCTGGACTCACTGCACTGCATCACCGGTGGTGCCAGTACACTCTCTGGACTCACTGCACTTCATCCCCAGTGGTGCCAGTGCGCTCTCTGGACTCACGGCAGTGCATCCCCAGTGGTGCCAGTGCACTCTCTGGACTCACTGAAGTGATCCCCACTGTTGCCCGTGCACTCTCTGGACTCACTGCACTGCACCCCCAGTGGTGCCAGTGCACTCTCTGGACTCACAGCACTGCATCCCCACTGGTGCCAGTGCACTCTCTGGACTCACTGCACTGCATCCCCAGTGTTGACAGTGCACTCTCTGGACTCACGGCACTGCATCCCCAGTTGTGCTAGTGCACTCTCTGGACTCACTGCACTGCATTGCCATTGGTGCCAAGGCACTCTCTGGACTCACTGCACTGCATCCCCAGTGGTGCCAGTGCACTCTCTGGACTCATTGCAGTGCATCCCCAGTGGTGCCAGTGCACTCTCTGGACTCACGGCACTGCATTCCCAGTGGTGCCAGTGCACTCTCTGGACTCACTGCAGTGCATCCCCAGTGGTGCCAGTGCACTCTCTGGACTCACTGCACTGCATCCCCAGTGGTGCCAGTGCACTCTCTGTACTCACTGCAGTGCATCCCCAGTGGTGCCAGTGCACTCTCTGGACTCACTGAAGTGCATCCCCAGTGGTGCCAGTGCACTCTCTGGACTCACTGCACTGCATCCCCAGTGGTGCCAGGGCACTCTCTGGACTCACTGCACTGCATCCCCAGTGGTGCCAGTGACCTCTCTGGACTCAGTGCACTGCATTCCCAGTGGTGCCAGTGCACTCTGTGGACTCACCGGGGTGCATCCCCTATAGTGCCAGTGCCCTCTCTGGACTCACTGCAGTGCATCCCCAGTGGTGCCAGTGCACTCTCTGGACTCACTGCGCTGCATCCCCAGTGGTGCCAGTGCACTCTCTGGACTCACTGCGCTGTATCCCCAGTGGTGAAAGTGCACTCTCTGGACTCACTGCACTGCATCCCCAGTGGTGCCAGTGCACTCTCTGGACTCACTGCACTGCATCCCCAGTGGTGCCAGTGCACTCTCTGGACTCACTGCAGTGCATCCCCAGTGGTGCCAGTGCACTCTCTGGACTCACTGCACTGCATCCCAGGTGGTGCCAGTGCACTCTCTGGACTCACTGCACTGCATCCCCAGTGGTGCCAGTGCACTATCTGTACTCACTGCACTGCATCCTAGGTGGTGCCAGTGCACTCTCTGGACTCACTGCACTGCATCTCCAGCGGTGCCAGTGCACTCCCTGGACTCACTGCACTGCATCCCCAGTGGTGCCAGTGCACTCTCTGGACTCACTGCACTGCATCCCCAGTGGTGCCAGTGCACTCTCTGGACTCACTGCACTGCATCCCCAGTGGTGCCCGTGCACTCTCTGGACTCACTGCACTGCATCCCCAGGGGTGCCCGTGCACGCTCTGGACTCACTGCACTGCATCCCCAGTGGTGCCAGTGCACTCTCTGGACTCACTGCAGTGCATCCCCAGTGGTGCCAGTGCACTCTCTGGACTCACTGCAGGGCATCCCCAGTGGTGCCAGTGCACTCTCTGGACTCACTGCACTGCATCCCCAGTGGTGCCAGTGCACTCTCTGGACTCACTGCACTGCATCCCCAGTGGTGCCAGTGCGCTCTCTTGAGTCACTGCAGTGCATCCCCAGTGGTGCCAGTGCACTCCCTGGACTCACTGCATTGCATCCCCAGTGGTGCCAGTGCACTCTCTGGACTCCCTGCAGTGCATTCCCAATCGTTCCAGTGCACTCTAGGACTCATTGCAGTGCATCCCCAGTGGTGCCAGTGCACTCTCTGGACTCACGGCACTGCATCCCCAGTGGTGCCAGTGCACTCTCTGGACTCACTGCACTGCATCCCCAGTGGTGCCAGTGCACTCTCTGGACTCACTGCACTGCATCCCCGGTGGTGCCAGTGCACTCTCTGTACTCACTGCAGTGCATCCCCAGTGGTCCCAGTGCACTCTCTGGACTCACTGAAGTGCATCCCCAGTGGTGCCAGTGCACTCTCTGGACTCACTGCGCTGCATCCCCAGTGGTGCCAGGGCACTCTCTGGATTCACTGCACTGCATCCCCAGTGGTGCCAGTGACCTCTCTGGACTCAGTGCACTGCATTCCCAGTGGTGCCAGTGCACTTTCTGGACTCACCGGGGTGCATCCCCTATAGTGCCAGTGCCCTCTCTGGACTCACTGCAGTGCATCCCCAGTGGTGCCAGTGCACTCTCTGGACTCACTGCACTGCATCACCAGTGGTGCCAGTGCACTCTCTGGACTCACTGCACTGCACCCCCAGTGGTGCCAGTGCACTCTCTGGACTCACTGCACTGCATCCCCAGTGGTGCCCGTGCACTCTCTGGACTCACTGCACTGCATCCCCAGGGGTGCCCGTGCACGCTCTGGACTCACTGCACTGCATCCCCAGTGGTGCCAGTGCACTCTCTGGACTCACTGCAGTGTATCCCCAGTGGTGCCAGTGCACTCTCTGGACTCACTGCAGTGCATCCCCAGTGGTGCCAGTGCACTCTCTGGACTCACTGCAGTGCATCCCCAGTGGTGCCAGTGCACTCTCTGGACTCACTGCACTGCATCCCCAGTGGTGCCAGTGCACTCTCTGGACTCACTGCACTGCATCCCCAGTGGTGCCAGTGCGCTCTCTTGAGTCACTGCAGTGCATCCCCAGTGGTGCCAGTGCACTCCCTGGACTCACAGCATTGCATCCCAGGTGGTGCAAGTGCACTCTCTGGACTCCCTGCAGTGCATTCCCAATCGTTCCAGTGCACTCTAGGACTCATTGCAGTGCATCCCCAGTGGTGCCAGTGCACTCTCTGGACTCACGGCACTGCATCCCCAGTGGTGCCAGTGCACTCTCTGGACTCACTGCACTGCATCCCCAGTGGTGCCAGTGCACTCTCTGGACTCACTGCACTGCATCCCCGGTGGTGCCAGTGCACTCTCTGGACTCACTGCACTGCATCCCCAGTGGTGACAGTGTACTCTCTGGACCTGCCGGGGTGCATCCCCAGTGGTGCCAGTGAACTCTCTGGACTCACCGGGGTGCATCCCCAGTGGTGCCAGTGCACTCTATGGACTCACTGCACTGCATCCCCAGTGGTGCCAGTGACCTCTCTGGACTCACTGCACTGCACCCCCAGTGGTGCCAGTGCACTCTCTGGACTCACTGCACTTCATCCCCAGTGGTGCCAGTGCACTCTCTGGACTCACTGCACTGCATCCCCAGTAGTGCCAGTGCACTCTCTGTGCTCACTGCACTGCATCCCCAGTGGTGCCAGTGCACTCTCTGGACTCACTGCACTGCATCCCCAGTGGTGCCAGTGCACTCTCTGGACTCACTGCAGTGTATCCCCAGTGGTGCCAGTGCACTCTCTGGACTCACTGCAGTGCATCCCCAGTGGTGCCAGTGCACTCTCTGGACTCACTGCAGTGCATCCCCAGTGGTGCCAGTGCACTCTCTGGACTCACTGCACTGCATCCCCAGTGGTGCCAGTGCACTCTCTGGACTCACTGCACTGCATCCCCAGTGGTGCCAGTGCGCTCTCTTGAGTCACTGCAGTGCATCCCCAGTGGTGCCAGTGCACTCCCTGGACTCACTGCATTGCATCCCAGGTGGTGCCCGTGCACTCTCTGGACTCCCTGCAATGCATTCCCAATCGTTCCAGTGCACTCTAGGACTCATTGCAGTGCATCCCCAGTGGTGCCAGTGCACTCTCTGGACTCACGGCACTGCATCCCCAGTGGTGCCAGTGCACTCTCTGGACTCACTGCACTGCATCCCCAGTGGTGCCAGTGCACTCTCTGAACTCACTGCACTGCATCCCCGGTGGTGCCAGTGCACTCTCTGGACTCACTGCACTGCATCCCCAGTGGTGACAGTGTACTCTCTGGACCTGCCGGGGTGCATCCCCAGTGGTGCCAGTGAACTCTCTGGACTCACCGGGGTGCATCCCCAGTGGTGCCAGTGCACTCTATGGACTCACTGCACTGCATCCCCAGTGGTGCCAGTGACCTCTCTGGACTCACTGCACTGCACCCCCAGTGGTGCCAGTGCACTCTCTGGACTCACTGCACTGCATCCCCAGTGGTGCCAGTGCACTCTCTGGACTCACGGCACTGCATCCCCAGTGGTGCCAGTGCACTCTCTGGACTCACTGCACTGCATCCCCAGTGGTGCCAGTGCACTCTCTGGACTCACTGCACTGCATCCCCAGTGGTGCCAGTGCACTCTCTGAACTCACTGCACTGCATCCCCGGTGGTGCCAGTGCACTCTCTGGACTCACTGCACTGCATCCCCAGTGGTGACAGTGTACTCTCTGGACCTGCCGGGGTGCATCCCCAGTGGTGCCAGTGAACTCTCTGGACTCACCGGGGTGCATCCCCAGTGGTGCCAGTGCACTCTATGGACTCACTGCACTGCATCCCCAGTGGTGCCAGTGACCTCTCTGGACTCACTGCACTGCACCCCCAGTGGTGCCAGTGCACTCTCTGGACTCACTGCACTGCATCCCCAGTGGTGCCAGTGCACTCTCTGGACTCACTGCACTGCATCCCCAGTGGTGCCAGTGCACTCTCTGTGCTCACTGCACTGCATCCCCAGTGGTGCCAGTGCACTCTCTGGACTCACTACACTGCATCCCCACTGGTGCCAGTGCACTCTCTGGACTCACTGCACTGAACCCCCAGTGGTGACAGTGCACTCTCTGGACTCACTGCACTGCATCCCCAGTGGTGCCAGTGCACTCTCTGAGCTCACTGCACTGCATCCCCAGTCGTGCCAGTGCACTCTCTGAGCTCACTGCACTGCATCCCCAGTGGTGCCAGTGCATTCTCTGGACTCACTTCACTGCATCCCCAGTGGTGCCACTGCATTCTCTGGACTCACTGCACTGCATCCCCAGTGGTGCCGGGGCACTCTCTGGACTCACTGCACTGCATCCCCAGTGGTGCCAGTACCCTCTGTGGACTCACTGCACTGCATCCCCAGTGGGGCCAGTGCACTCTCTTGAGTCACTGCACTGCATCCCCAGTGGTGCCAGTGCACTCTCTGGACTCACTGCGCTGCATCCCCAGTGGTGCCAGTGCACTCTCTGGACTCACTGCAGTGCATCCCCAATCGTACCAGTGCACTCTCTGGACTCACGGCACTGCATCCCCGGTGGTGCCAGTGCACTCTCTGGACTTGCCGGGGTGCATCCCCAGTGGTGCCAGTGCACTCTCTTTACTCACCGGGGTGCATCCCCAGTGGTGCCAGTGCACTCTCTGGACTCACTGCACTTCATCCCCACTGGTGCCAGTGCACTCTCTGGACTCACAGCACTGCATCCCCAGTGGGGACAGTGCACTCTCTGGACTCACTACAGTGCATCCCCAATGGTGCCAGTGCACTCTTTGGACTCACTGCACTGCATCCCGAGTGGTGCCACTGCACTCTCTGGACTCACTGCACTGCATCCCCAGTGGTGCCAGTGCCCTCTGTGGACTCACTGCACTACATCCCCAGTGGGGCCAGTGCACTCTCTTGAGTCACTGCACTGCATCCCCAGTGGTGCCAGTGCACTCTCTGTACTCACTGCACTGCATCCCCAGTGGTGCCAGTGCCCTCTCTGGACTCACTGCACTGCATCCCCAGTGGTGCCAGTGCACTCTCTGGACTCACCGCACTGCATCCCCAGTGGTGCCAGTGCACTCTCTGGACTCACTGCACTGCATCCCCAGTGGTGCCAGTGCACTCTCTGGACTCAATGCACTGCATCCCCAGTGGTGCCAGTGACCTCTCTGGACTCACTGCAGTGCATCCCTAGTGGTGCCAGTGCACTATCTGGACTCACTGCACTGCATCCCCAGTGGTGCCAGTGCACTCTCTGAGCTCACTGCACTGCATCCCCAGTGGTGCCAGTGCACTCTCTGGACTCACTGCACTGCATCCCCAGTGGTGCCAGTGCACTCTCTGGACTCACTGCACTGCATCCCCAATGGTGCCAGTGCACTCTCTGGACTCACAGCACTGCATCCCCAGTGGTGCCAGTCCACTCTCTGGACTCACTGCACTGCATCCCCTGTGGTGACAGTGCACACTCTGGACTCACGGCACTGCATCCCCAGTGGTGCTAGTGCACTCTCTGGACCAACGGCACTGACTCCCCAGTGGTGCCAGTGCACTCTCTGGACTCACTGCACTGCATCCCCAGTGGTGCCAGGGTACTCTCTGGACTCACTGCACTGCATCCCCAGTGGTGCCAAGGCACTCTCTGGACTCACTGCACTGCATTGCCATTGGTGCCAGTGCACTCTCTGGACTCACCGGGGTGCATCCCCAATAGTGCCAGTGCCCTCTCTGGACTCACTGCAGTGCATCCCCATTGGTGCCAGTGCACTCTCTGGACTCACTGCAGTGCATCCCCAATCGTACCAGTGCAATCTCTGGTCTCACTGCAGTGCATCCCCAGTGGTGCCAGAGCACTCTCTGGACTCACTGCACTGCATCCCCAGTGGTGCCAGTGCCCTCTCTGGACTCACTGCACTGCATCCCCAGTGGTGCCAGTGCACTCTCTGGACTCACCGCACTGCATCCCCAATCGTACCAGTGCAATCTCTGGTCTCACTGCACTGCATCCCCAGTGGTGCCAGTGCACTCTCTGGACTCACTGCACTGCATCCCCAGTGGTGCCAGTGCCCTCTCTGGACTCACTGCACTGCATCCCCAGTGGTGCCAGTGCACTCTCTGGACTCACCGCACTGCATCCCCAGTGGTGCCAGTGCACTCTCTGGACTCACTGCACTGCATCCCCAGTGGTGCCAGTGCACTCTCTGGACTCAATGCACTGCATCCCCAGTGGTGCCAGTGACCTCTCTGGACTCACTGCACTGCATCCCTAGTGGTGCCAGTGCACTATCTGGACTCACTGCACTGCATCCCCAGTGGTGCCAGTGCACTCTCTGAGCTCACTGCACTGCATCCCTAGTGGTGCCAGTGCACTCTCTGGACTCACTGCACTGCATCCCCAGTGGTGCCAGTGCACTCTCTGGACTCACTGCACTGCATCCCCAATGGTGCCAGTGCACTCTCTGGACTCACAGCACTGCATCCCCAGTGGTGCCAGTCCACTCTCTGGACTCACTGCACTGCATCCCCTGTGGTGACAGTGCACACTCTGGACTCACGGCACTGCATCCCCAGTGGTGCTAGTGCACTCTCTGGACCAACGGCACTGACTCCCCAGTGGTGCCAGTGCACTCTCTGGACTCACTGCACTGCATCCCCAGTGGTGCCAGGGTACTCTCTGGACTCACTGCACTGCATCCCCAGTGGTGCCAAGGCACTCTCTGGACTCACTGCACTGCATTGCCATTGGTGCCAGTGCACTCTCTGGACTCACCGGGGTGCATCCCCAATAGTGCCAGTGCCCTCTCTGGACTCACTGCAGTGCATCCCCATTGGTGCCAGTGCACTCTCTGGACTCACTGCAGTGCATCCCCAATCGTACCAGTGCAATCTCTGGTCTCACTGCAGTGCATCCCCAGTGGTGCCAGAGCACTCTCTGGACTCACTGCACTGCATCCCCAGTGGTGCCAGTGCGCTCTCTGGACTCACGGCACTGCATCCCCGGTGGTGCCAGTGCACTCTCTGGACTTGCCGGGGTGCATCACCAGTGGTGCCAGTGCACTCTCTGGACTCACCGGGGTGCATCCCCAGGGGTGCCAGTGCACTCTCTGGACTGACTGCACTGCATCCCCACTGGTGCCAGTGCACTCTCTGGACTCACTGCACTGCACCCCCAGTGGTGCCAGTGCACTCTCTGGACTCACTGCACTGCATCCCCACTGGTGCCAGTGCACTCTCTGGACTCACTGCACTGCATCCCCAGTGGTGCCAGTGCACACTCTGGACTCACGGCACTGCATCCCCAGTGGTGACAGTGCACTCTCTGGACTCACTGCACTGCATCCCCAATGGTGCCAGGGTACTCTCTGGACTCACTGCAGTGCATCCCCGGTGGTGCCAGTGCACTCTCTGGACTCACCGCACTGCATCCCCAGTGGTGCCAGTGCACTCTCTGGACTCACTGCAGTGCATCCCAAGTGGCGCCAGTGCACTCTCTGGACTCACAGTTCTGCATCCCCAGTGGTGCCAGTGCACTCTCTGGACTCACTGCACTGCATCCCCGGTGGTGCCAGTGCACACTCTGGACTCACGGCACTGCATCCCCAGTGGTGCCAGTGTACTCTCTGGACTCACTGCACTGCATCCCCAGTGGTGCCAGGATACTCTCTGGACTCACTGTACTGCATCCCCAGTGGTGCCAAGACACTCTCTGGACTCACTGCACTGCATTGCCATTGGTGCCAGTGCACTCTCTGGACTCATTGCAGTGCATCCCCAGTGGTGCCAGTGCACTCTCTGGACTCACTGCACTGCATCCCCAGTGGTGCCAGTGCACTCTCTGGACTCACTGCACTGCATCCCCAGTGGTGCCAAAGCACTCTCTGGACTCACTGCAGTGCATCCCCAGTGGTGCCAGTGCACTCTCTGGACTCACTGCACTGCATTCCCAGTGGTGCCAGGGCACTCTCTGGACTCACTGCACTGCATCCCCAGTGGTGCCAGTGACCTCTCTGGACTCAGTGCAGTGCATTCCCAGTGGTGCCAGTGCACTCTCTGGACTCACCGGGGTGCATCCCAAATAGTGCCAGTGCCCTCTCTGGACTCACTGCAGTGCATCCCCAGTGGTGCCAGTGCGCTCTCTGGACTCACCGCACTGCATCCCCAGTGGTGCCAGTGCACTCTCTGGACTCACTGCAGTGCATCCCCAGTGGTGCCAGTGCACTCTCTGGACTCATTTCACTGCATCCCCAGTGGTGCCAGTGCACTCTCTGGACTCACTGCACTGCATCCCCAGTCGTGCCAGTGCACTCTCTGGACTCACTGCACTGCATCCCCAGTGGTGCCAGTGCACTCTCTGAGCTCACTGCACTGCATCACCAGTGGTGCCAGTGCACTCTCTGGACTCACTGCACTGCATTCCCAGTGGTGCCAGTGCACTCTCTGGACTCACTGCACTGCATCCCCAATGGTTCCAGTGCACTCTTTGGACTCACTGCAGTGCATCCCGAGTGGTGCCACTGCACTCTCTGGACTCACTGCAGTGCATCCCCAGTGGTGCCAGTGCACTCTCTGGACTCACTGCACTGCATTCCCAGTGGTGCCAGTGCCCTCTGTGGACTCACTGCACTACATCCCCAGTAGGGCCAGTGCACTCTCTGCACTCAGTGCACTGCATCCCCAGTGGTGCCAGAGCACTCTCTGGACTCACTGCACTGCATCCCCAGTGGTGCCAGTGCACTCTCTGGACTCACGGCACTGCATCCCCGGTGGTGCCAGTGCACTCTCTGGACTTGCCGGGGTGCATCACCAGTGGTGCCAGTGCACTCTCTGGACTCACCGGGGTGCATCCCCAGGGGTGCCAGTGCACTCTCTGGACTGACTGCACTGCATCCCCACTGGTGCCAGTGCACTCTCTGGACTCACTGCACTGCACCCCCAGTGGTGCCAGTGCACTCTCTGGACTCACTGCACTGCATCCCCACTGGTGCCAGTGCACTCTCTGGACTCACTGCACTGCATCCCCAGTGGTGCCAGTGCACACTCTGGACTCACGGCACTGCATCCCCAGTGGTGACAGTGCACTCTCTGGACTCACTGCACTGCATCCCCAATGGTGCCAGGGTACTCTCTGGACTCACTGCAGTGCATCCCTAGTGGTGCCAAGGCACTCTCTGGACTCACTGCACTGCAATGCCATTGGTGCCAGTGCACTCTCTGGACTCACGGCACTGCATCCCCAGTGGTGCCAGTGCACTCTCTGGACTCACTGCACTGCATCCTCAGTGGTGCCAGTGCACTCTCTGGACTCACTGCACTGCATCCCCAGTGGTGCCAGTGCACTCTCTGGACTCACTGCACTGCATCCCCAGTGGTGCCAGTGCACTCTCTGGACTCAGTGCACTGCATTCCCAGTGGTTCCAGTGCACTCTCTGGACTCACAGGGGTGCATCCCCAATAGTGCCAGTGCCCTCTCTGGACTCACTGCAGTGCATCCCCAGTGGTGCCAGTGCACTCTCTGGACTCACCGCACTGCATCCCCAGTGGTGCCAGTGCACTCTCTGGACTCACTGCAGTGCATCCCCAGTGGCCCCAGTGCACTCTCTGGACTCACAGTACTGCATCCCCAGTGGTGCCAGTGCACTCTCTGGAATCACTGCACTGCATCCCCAGTGGTGCCAGTGCACTCTCTGAGCTCACTGCAGTGCATCCCCAGTGGTGCCAGTGCCCTCTGTGGACTCACTGGTCTACATCCCCAGTAGGGCCAGTGCACTCTCTGCACTCAGTGCACTGCATCCCCAGTGGTGCCAGTGAACTCTCTGGACTCACTGAACTGCATCCCCAGTGGTGCCAGTGCACTCTCTTGAGTCACTGCACTGCATCCCCAGTGGTGCCAGTGCACTCTCTGGACTCACTGCACTGCATCCCCAGTGGTGCCAGTGCCCTCTCTGGACTCACTGCAGTGCATCCCCAATCGTACCAGTGCAATCTCTGGTCTCACTGCAGTGCATCCCCAGTGGTGCCAGTGCACACTCTGGACTCACTGCACTGCATCCCCAGTGGTGCAAGTGCACTCTCTGGACTCACTGCACTGCATCACCGGTGGTGCCAGTACACTCTCTCGACTCACTGCACTTCATCCCCAGTGGTGCCAGTGCGCTCTCTGGACTCACGGCAGTGCATCCCCAGTGGTGCCAGTGCACTCTCTGGACTCACTGAAGTGATCCCCACTGTTGCCCGTGCACTCTCTGGACTCACTGCACTGCACCCCCAGTGGTGCCAGTGCACTCTCTGGACTCACAGCACTGCATCCCCACTGGTGCCAGTGCACTCTCTGGACTCACTGCACTGCATCCCCAGTGTTGACAGTGCACTCTCTGGACTCACGGCACTGCATCCCCAGTTGTGCTAGTGCACTCTCTGGACTCACTGCACTGCATTGCCATTGGTGCCAAGGCACTCTCTGGACTCACTGCACTGCATTGCCATTGGTGCCAGTGCACTCTCTGGACTCATTGCAGTGCATCCCCAGTGGTGCCAGTGCACTCTCTGGACTCACGGCACTGCATTCCCAGTGGTGCCAGTGCACTCTCTGGACTCACTGCAGTGCATCCCCAGTGGTGCCAGTGCACTCTCTGGACTCACTGCACTGCATCCCCAGTGGTGCCAGTGCACTCTCAGTACTCACTGCAGTGCATCCCCAGTGGTGCCAGTGCACTCTCTGGACTCACTGCACTGCATCCCCAGTGGTGCCAGTGCACTCTCTGGACTCACTGCACTGCATCCCCAGTGGTGCCAGGGCACTCTCTGGACTCACTGCACTGCATCCCCAGGGGTGCCCGTGCACGCTCTGGACTCACTGCACTGCATTCCCAGTGGTGCCAGTGCACTCTCTGGACTCACCGGGGTGCATCCCCTATAGTGCCAGTGCCCTCTCTGGACTCACTGCAGTGCATCCCCAGTGGTGCCAGTGCACTCTCTGGACTCACTGCGCTGCATCCCCAGTGGTGCCAGTGCACTCTCTGGACTCACTGCGCTGTATCCCCAGTGGTGAAAGTGCACTCTCTGGACTCACTGCACTGCATCCCCAGTGGTGCCAGTGCACTCTCTGGACTCACTGCACTGCATCCCCAGTGGTGCCAGTGCACTCTCTGGACTCACTGCAGTGCATCCCCAGTGGTGCCAGTGCACTCTCTGGACTCACTGCACTGCATCCCAGGTGGTGCCAGTGCACTCTCTGGACTCACTGCACTGCATCCCCAGTGGTGCCAGTGCACTATCTGGACTCACTGCACTGCATCCTAGGTGGTGCCAGTGCACTCTCTTCACTCACTGCACTGCATCTCCAGCGGTGCCAGTGCACTCCCTGGACTCACTGCACTGCATCCCCAGTGGTGCCAGTGCACTCTCTGGACTCACTGCACTGCACCCCCAGTGGTGCCAGTGCACTCTCTGGACTCACTGCACTGCATCCCCAGTGGTGCCCGTGCACTCTCTGGACTCACTGCACTGCATCCCCAGGGGTGCCCGTGCACGCTCTGGACTCACTGCACTGCATCCCCAGTGGTGCCAGTGCACTCTCTGGACTCACTGCAGTGCATCCCCAGTGGTGCCAGTGCACTCTCTGGACTCACTGCAGTGCATCCCCAGTGGTGCCAGTGCACTCTCTGGACTCACTGCACTGCATCCCCAGTGGTGCCAGTGCACTCTCTGGACTCACTGCACTGCATCCCCAGTGGTGCCAGTGCGCTCTCTTGAGTCACTGCAGTGCATCCCCAGTGGTGCCAGTGCACTCCCTGGACTCACTGCATTGCATCCCAGGTGGTGCCAGTGCACTCTCTGGACTCCCTGCAGTGCATTCCCAATCGTTCCAGTGCACTCTAGGACTCATTGCAGTGCATCCCCAGTGGTGCCAGTGCACTCTCTGGACTCACGGCACTGCATCCCCAGTGGTGCCAGTGCACTCTCTGGACTCACTGCAGTGCATCCCCAGTGGTGCCAGTACACTCTCTGGACTCACTGCACTGCATCCCCGGTGGTGCCAGTGCACTCTCTGTACTCACTGCAGTGCATCCCCAGTGGTCCCAGTGCACTCTCTGGACTCACTGAAGTGCATCCCCAGTGGTGCCAGTGCACTCTCTGGACTCACTGCACTGCATCCCCAGTGGTGCCAGGGCACTCTCTGGACTCACTGCACTGCATCCCCAGTGGTGCCAGTGACCTCTTTGGACTCAGTGCACTGCATTCCCAGTGGTGCCAGTGCACTCTCTGGACTCACCGGGGTGCATCCCCTATAGTGCCAGTGCCCTCTCTGGACTCACTGCAGTGCATCCCCAGTGGTGCCCGTGCACTCTCTGGACTCACTGCACTGCATCCCCAGTGGTGCCAGTGCACTCTCTGGACTCACTGCACTGCATCCCCAGTGGTGCCAGTGCACTCTCTGGACTCACTGCACTGCATCCCCAGTGGTGCCAGTGCACTCTCTGGACTCACTGCACTGCATCCCGACAGGTGCCAGTGCACTCTCTGGACTCACTGCGCTGCATCCCCAGTGGTGCCAGTGCACTCTCTGGACTCACTGCCCTGTATCCCCAGTGGTGCAAGTGCACTCTCTGGACTCACTGCACTGCATCCCCAGTGGTGCCAGTGCACTCTCTGGACTCACTGCACTGCATCCCCAGTGGTGCCAGTGCACTCTCTGGACTCACTGCAGTGCATCCCCAGTGGTGCCAGTGCACTCTCTGGACTCACTGCACTGCATCCCCAGAGGTGCCAGTGCACTCCCTGGACTCACTGCAGTGCATCCCCAGTGGTGCCAGTGCACTATCTGGACTCACTGCACTGCATCTCCAGCGGTGCCAGTGCACTCTCTGGACTCACTGCACTGCATCCCCAGTGGTGCCAGTGCACTCTCTGGACTCACTGCACTGCATCCCCAGTGGTGCCAGTGCACTCTCTGGACTCACTGCACTGCATCCTAGGTGGTGCCAGTGCACTCTCTGGACTCACTGCACTGCATCTCCAGCGGTGCCAGTGCACTCCCTGGACTCACTGCACTGCATCCCCAGTGGTGCCAGTGCACTCTCTGGACTCACTGCACTGCACCCCCAGTGGTGCCAGTGCACTCTCTGGACTCACTGCACTGCATCCCCAGTGGTGCCCGTGCACTCTCTGCACTCACTGCACTGCATCCCCAGGGGTGCCCGTGCACGCTCTGGACTCACTGCACTGCATCCCCAGTGGTGCCAGTGCACTCTCTGGACTCACTGCAGTGTATCCCCAGTGGTGCCAGTGCACTCTCTGGACTCACTGCAGTGCATCCCCAGTGGTGCCAGTGCACTCTCTGGACTCACTGCACTGCATCCCCAGTGGTGCCAGTGCACTCTCTGGACTCACTGCACTGCATCCCCAGTGGTGCCAGTGCGCTCTCTTGAGTCACTGCAGTGCATCCCCAGTGGTGCCAGTGCACTCCCTGGACTCACAGCATTGCATCCCAGGTGGTGCAAGTGCACTCTCTGGACTCCCTGCAGTGCATTCCCAATCGTTCCAGTGCACTCTAGGACTCATTGCAGTGCATCCCCAGTGGTGCCAGTGCACTCTCTGGACTCACGGCACTGCATCCCCAGTGGTGCCAGTGCACTCTCTGGACTCACTGCACTGCATCCCCAGTGGTGCCAGTGCACTCTCTGGACTCACTGCACTGCATCCCCGGTGGTGCCAGTGCACTCTCTGGACTCACTGCACTGCATCCCCAGTGGTGACAGTGTACTCTCTGGACCTGCCGGGGTGCATCCCCAGTGGTGCCAGTGAACTCTCTGGACTCACCGGGGTGCATCCCCAGTGGTGCCAGTGCACTCTATGGACTCACTGCACTGCATCCCCAGTGGTGCCAGTGACCTCTCTGGACTCACTGCACTGCACCCCCAGTGGTGCCAGTGCACTCTCTGGACTCACTGCACTGCATCCCCAGTGGTGCCCTTGCACTCTCTGGACTCACTGCACTGCATCCCCAGTAGTGCCAGTGCACTCTCTGTGCTCACTGCACTGCATCCCCAGTGGTGCCAGTGCACTCTCTGGACTCACTGCACTGCATCCCCAGTGGTGCCAGTGCACTCTCTGGACTCACTGCAGTGTATCCCCAGTGGTGCCAGTGCACTCTCTGGACTCACTGCAGTGCATCCCCAGTGGTGCCAGTGCACTCTCTGGACTCACTGCAGTGCATCCCCAGTGGTGCCAGTGCACTCTCTGGACTCACTGCACTGCATCCCCAGTGGTGCCAGTGCACTCTCTGGACTCACTGCACTGCATCCCCAGTGGTGCCAGTGCGCTCTCTTGAGTCACTGCAGTGCATCCCCAGTGGTGCCAGTGCACTCCCTGGACTCACTGCATTGCATCCCAGGTGGTGCCCGTGCACTCTCTGGACTCCCTGCAATGCATTCCCAATCGTTCCAGTGCACTCTCTGGACTCATTACAGTGCATCCCCAGTGGTGCCAGTGCACTCTCTGGACTCACGGCACTGCATCCCCAGTGGTGCCAGTGCACTCTCTGGACTCACTGCACTGCATCCCCAGTGGTGCCAGTGCACTCTCTGAACTCACTGCACTGCATCCCCGGTGGAGCCAGTGCACTCTCTGGACTCACTGCACTGCATCCCCAGTGGTGACAGTGTACTCTCTGGACCTGCCGGGGTGCATCCCCAGTGGTGCCAGTGAACTCTCTGGACTCACCGGGGTGCATCCCCAGTGGTGCCAGTGCACTCTATGGACTCACTGCACTGCATCCCCAGTGGTGCCAGTGACCTCTCTGGACTCACTGCACTGCACCCCCAGTGGTGCCAGTGCACTCTCTGGACTCACTGCACTGCATCCCCAGTGGTGCCAGTGCACTCTCTGGACTCACTGCACTGCATCCCCAGTGGTGCCAGTGCACTCTCTGTGCTCACTGCACTGCATCCCCAGTGGTGCCAGTGCACTCTCTGGACTCACTACACTGCATCCCCACTGGTGCCAGTGCACTCTCTGGACTCACTGCACTGCATCCCCAGTGGTGACAGTGCACTCTCTGGACTCACTGCACTGCATCCCCAGTGGTGCCAGTGCACTCTCTGAGCTCACTGCACTGCATCCCCAGTCGTGCCAGTGCACTCTCTGAGCTCACTGCACTGCATCCCCAGTGGTGCCAGTGCATTCTCTGGACTCACTTCACTGCATCCCCAGTGGTGCCACTGCACTCTCTGGACTCACTGCACTGCATCCCCAGTGGTGCCGGGGCACTCTCTGGACTCACTGCACTGCATCCCCAGTGGTGCCAGTACCCTCTGTGGACTCACTGCACTGCATCCCCAGTGGGGCCAGTGCACTCACTTGAGTCACTGCACTGCATCCCCAGTGGTGCCAGTGCACTCTCTGGACTCACTGCGCTGCATCCCCAGTGGTGCCAGTGCACTCTCTGAACTCACTGCACTGCATCCCCGGTGGAGCCAGTGCACTCTCTGGACTCACTGCACTGCATCCCCAGTGGTGACAGTGTACTCTCTGGACCTACCGGGGTGCATCCCCAGTGGTGCCAGTGAACTCTCTGGACTCACCGGGGTGCATCCCCAGTGGTGCCAGTGCACTCTATGGACTCACTGCACTGCATCCCCAGTGGTGCCAGTGACCTCTCTGGACTCACTGCACTGCACCCCCAGTGGTGCCAGTGCACTCTCTGGACTCACTGCACTGCATCCCCAGTGGTGCCAGTGCACTCTCTGGACTCACTGCACTGCATCCCCAGTGGTGCCAGTGCACTCTCTGTGCTCACTGCACTGCATCCCCAGTGGTGCCAGTGCACTCTCTGGACTCACTACACTGCATCCCCACTGGTGCCAGTGCACTCTCTGGACTCACTGCACTGCATCCCCAGTGGTGACAGTGCACTCTCTGGACTCACTGCACTGCATCCCCAGTGGTGCCAGTGCACTCTCTGAGCTCACTGCACTGCATCCCCAGTCGTGCCAGTGCACTCTCTGAGCTCACTGCACTGCATCCCCAGTGGTGCCAGTGCATTCTCTGGACTCACTTCACTGCATCCCCAGTGGTGCCACTGCACTCTCTGGACTCACTGCACTGCATCCCCAGTGGTGCCGGGGCACTCTCTGGACTCACTGCACTGCATCCCCAGTGGTGCCAGTACCCTCTGTGGACTCACTGCACTGCATCCCCAGTGGGGCCAGTGCACTCACTTGAGTCACTGCACTGCATCCCCAGTGGTGCCAGTGCACTCTCTGGACTCACTGCGCTGCATCCCCAGTGGTGCCAGTGCACTCTCTGGACTCACTGCAGTGCATCCCCAATCGTACCAGTGCAATCTCTGGTCTCACTGCAGTGCATCCCCAGTGGTGCCAGAGCACTCTCTGGACTCACTGCACTGCATCCCCAGTGGTGCCAGTGCACTCTCTGGACTTGCCGGGGTGCATCCCCAGTGGTGCCAGTGCACTCTCTGGACTCACCGGGGTGAATCCCCAGTGCTGCCAGTGCACTCTCTGGACTCACTGCAGTGCATCCGCAGTGGTGCCAGTGCACTCTCTGGAGTCACTGCACTGCACCCCCAGTGGTGCCAGTGCACTCTCTGGACTCACCGCACTGCATCCCCAGTGGTGCCAGTGCACTCTGTGGACTCACTGCACTGCATCCCCAGTGGTGCCCGTGCACACTCTGGACTCACGGCACTGCATCCCCAGTGGTGCCAGTGCACTCTCTGGACTCACTGCACTGCATCCCCAGTGGTGCCAGTGCACTCTCTGGACTCACCGGGGTGCATCCCCAATAGTGCCAGTGCCCTCTCTGGACTCAGTGCACTGCATCCCCAGTGGTGCCAGTGCACTCTCTGACCTCACTGCACTGCATCCCCAGTGGTGCCAGTGCACTCTGTGGACTCACTGCACTGCATCCCCAGTGGTGCCAGTGCACTCTCTGGACTCACTGCACTGCTTCCCCAGTGGTGCCAGTGACCTCTCTGGACTCACTGCACTGCATCCCCAGTGGTGCCAGTGCACTCTCTGGACTCACTGCACTGCATCCCCGGTGGTGCCAGGGTACTCTCTGGACTCACTGCACTGCATCCCCACTGGTGCCAGTGCACTCTCTGGACTCAATGCACTGCATTACATTGGTGCCAGTGCACTCTCTGGACTCACGGAACTGCATCCCCAGTGGTGCCAGTGCACTCTCTGGACTCACTGCACTGCATCCCCAGTGGTGCCCTTGCACTCTCTGGACTCACTGCACTGCATCCCCAGTAGTGCCAGTGCACTCTCTGTGCTCACTGCACTGCATCCCCAGTGGTGCCAGTGCACTCTCTGGACTCACTGCACTGCATCCCCAGTGGTGCCAGTGCACTCTCTGGACTCACTGCAGTGTATCCCCAGTGGTGCCAGTGCACTCTCTGGACTCACTGCAGTGCATCCCCAGTGGTGCCAGTGCACTCTCTGGACTCACTGCAGTGCATCCCCAGTGGTGCCAGTGCACTCTCTGGACTCACTGCACTGCATCCCCAGTGGTGCCAGTGCACTCTCTGGACTCACTGCACTGCATCCCCAGTGGTGCCAGTGCGCTCTCTTGAGTCACTGCAGTGCATCCCCAGTGGTGCCAGTGCACTCCCTGGACTCACTGCATTGCATCCCAGGTGGTGCCCGTGCACTCTCTGGACTCCCTGCAATGCATTCCCAATCGTTCCAGTGCACTCTCTGGACTCATTGCAGTGCATCCCCAGTGGTGCCAGTGCACTCTCTGGACTCACGGCACTGCATCCCCAGTGGTGCCAGTGCACTCTCTGGACTCACTGCACTGCATCCCCAGTGGTGCCAGTGCACTCTCTGAACTCACTGCACTGCATCCCCGGTGGAGCCAGTGCACTCTCTGGACTCACTGCACTGCATCCCCAGTGGTGACAGTGTACTCTCTGGACCTGCCGGGGTGCATCCCCAGTGGTGCCAGTGAACTCTCTGGACTCACCGGGGTGCATCCCCAGTGGTGCCAGTGCACTCTATGGACTCACTGCACTGCATCCCCAGTGGTGCCAGTGACCTCTCTGGACTCACTGCACTGCACCCCCAGTGGTGCCAGTGCACTCTCTGGACTCACTGCACTGCATCCCCAGTGGTGCCAGTGCACTCTCTGGACTCACTGCACTGCATCCCCAGTGGTGCCAGTGCACTCTCTGTGCTCACTGCACTGCATCCCCAGTGGTGCCAGTGCACTCTCTGGACTCACTACACTGCATCCCCAGTGGTGCCAGTGCACTCTCTGGACTCACTGCACTGCATCCCCAGTGGTGACAGTGCACTCTCTGGACTCACTGCACTGCATCCCCAGTGGTGCCAGTGCACTCTCTGAGCTCACTGCACTGCATCCCCAGTCGTGCCAGTGCACTCTCTGAGCTCACTGCACTGCATCCCCAGTGGTGCCAGTGCATTCTCTGGACTCACTTCACTGCATCCCCAGTGGTGCCACTGCACTCTCTGGACTCACTGCACTGCATCCCCAGTGGTGCCGGGGCACTCTCTGGACTCACTGCACTGCATCCCCAGTGGTGCCAGTACCCTCTGTGGACTCACTGCACTGCATCCCCAGTGGGGCCAGTGCACTCACTTGAGTCACTGCACTGCATCCCCAGTGGTGCCAGTGCACTCTCTGGACTCACTGCGCTGCATCCCCAGTGGTGCCAGTGCACTCTCTGGACTCACTGCAGTGCATCCCCAATCGTACCAGTGCAATCTCTGGTCTCACTGCAGTGCATCCCCAGTGGTGCCAGAGCACTCTCTGGACTCACTGCACTGCATCCCCAGTGGTGCCAGTGCACTCTCTGGACTTGCCGGGGTGCATCCCCAGTGGTGCCAGTGCACTCTCTGGACTCACCGGGGTGAATCCCCAGTGCTGCCAGTGCACTCTCTGGACTCACTGCAGTGCATCCCCAGTGGTGCCAGTGCACTCTCTGGAGTCACTGCACTGCACCCCCAGTGGTGCCAGTGCACTCTCTGGACTCACCGCACTGCATCCCCAGTGGTGCCAGTGCACTCTGTGGACTCACTGCACTGCATCCCCAGTGGTGCCCGTGCACACTCTGGACTCACGGCACTGCATCCCCAGTGGTGCCAGTGCACTCTCTGGACTCACTGCACTGCATCCCCAGTGGTGCCAGTGCACTCTCTGGACTCACCGGGGTGCATCCCCAATAGTGCCAGTGCCCTCTCTGGACTCAGTGCACTGCATCCCCAGTGGTGCCAGTGCACTCTCTGACCTCACTGCACTGCATCCCCAGTGGTGCCAGTGCACTCTGTGGACTCACTGCACTGCATCCCCAGTGGTGCCAGTGCACTCTCTGGACTCACTGCACTGCTTCCCCAGTGGTGCCAGTGACCTCTCTGGACTCACTGCACTGCATCCCCAGTGGTGCCAGTGCACTCTCGGGACTCACTGCACTGCATCCCCAAGGGTGCCAGTGCACTCTTTGGACTCACTGCACTGCATCCCCAGTGGTGCCACTGAACTCTCTGGACTCACTGCACTGCATCCCCAGTGGTGCCGGGGCACTCTCTGGACTCACTGCACTGCATCCCCAGTGGTGCCAGTGCCCTCTGTGGACTCACTGCACTACATCCCCAATGGGGCCAGTGCACTCTCTGGACTCACTGCACTGCATCCCCAGTGGTGCCACTGCACTCTCTGGACTCACTGCACTGCATCCCCAATCGTACAAGTGCAATCTCTGGTCTCACTGCAGTGCATCCCCAGTGGTGCCAGAGCACTCTCTGGACTTGCCGGGGTGCATCCCCAGTGGTGCCAGTGCGCTCTCTGGACTCACTGCAGTGCATCCCCAGTGGTGCCAGTGCACTCTCTGGACTCACTGCAGTGCATCCCCACTGGTGCCAGTGCACTCTCTGGACTCACCGCACTGCATCCCCAGTGGTGCCAGTGCACTCTGTGGACTCACTGCACTGCATCCCCAGTGGTGCCCGTGCACACTCTGGACTCACGGCACTGCATCCCCAGTGGTGCCAGTGCACTCTCTGGACTCACTGCACTGCATCCCCAGTGGTGCCAGTGCACTCTCTGGACTCACCGGGGTGCATCCCCAATAGTGCCAGTGCCCTCTCTGGACTCAGTGCACTGCATCCCCAGTGGTGCCAGTGCACTCTCTGAGCTCACTGCACTGCATCCCCAGTGGTGCCAGTGCACTCTCTGGACTCACTGCACTGCATCCCCAGTGGTGCCAGTGCACTCTCTGGACTCACTGCACTGCTTCCCCAGTGGTGCCAGTGCACTCTCTGGACTCACTGCACTGCATCCCCAGTGGTGCCAGTGCACTCTCGGGACTCACTGCACTGCATCCCCAAGGGTGCCAGTGCACTCTTTGGACTCACTGCACTGCATCCCCAGTGGTGCCGGGGCACTCTCTGGACTCACTGCACTGCATCCCCAGTGGTGCCAGTGCCCTCTGTGGACTCACTGCACTACATCCCCAATGGGGCCAGTGCACTCTCTGCACTCACTGCACTGCATCCCCAGTGGTGCCAGTGCACTCTCTGGACTCACTGCAGTGCATCCCCAGTGGTGCCAGTGCACTCTCTGGACTCACTACAGTGCATCCCCAGTGGTGCCAGTGCACTCTCTGGACTCACTGCTGTGAATCCCCAATCGTACCAGTGCAATCTCTGGTCTCACTGCAGTGCATCCCCAGTGGTGCCAGTGCACTCTCTGGACTCACTGCAGTGCATCCCCAGTGGTGCCAGTGCACTCTCTGGAAGCACGGCACTGCATCCCCGGTGGTGCCAGTGCGCTCTCTGGACTCATTTCACTGCATCCCCGGTGGTGCCAGTGCGCTCTCTGGACTCACCGCACTGCATCCCCAGTGGTGCCAGTGCACTCTCTGGACTCACTGCAGTGCATCCCCACTGGTGCCAGTGCACTCTCTGGACTCATTGCACTGCACCCCCAGTGGTGCCAGTGCACTCTCTGGACTCACAGCACTGCATCCCCACTGGTGCCAGTGCACTCTCTGGACTCACTGCACTGCATCCCCAGTGGTGCCAGTGCACACTCTGGACTCACGGCACTGCATCCCCAGTGGTGCCAGTGCACTCTCTGGACTCACTGCACTGCATCCCCAGTGGTGCCAGGGTACTCTCTGGACTCACTCCACTGCATCCCCAGTGGTGCCAAGGCACTCTCTGGACTCACTGCACTGCATTGACATTGGTGCCAGTGCACTCTCTGGACTCATTGCACTGCATCCCCAGTGGTGCCAGTGCACTCTCTGGACTCACGGCACTGCATCCCCAGTGGTGCCAGTGCGCTCTCTGGACTCACCGCACTGCATCCCCAGTGGTGCCAGTGCACTCTCTGGACTCACTGCAGTGCATCCCCAGTGGTGCCAGTGCGCTCTCTGGACTCACCGCACTGCATCCCCAGTGGTGCCAGTGCACTCTCTGGACTCACTGCAGTGCATCCCCAGTGGTGCCAGTGCACTCTCTGGACTCATTTCACTGCATTCCCAGTGGTGCCAGTGCACTCTCTGGACTCACTGCACTGCATTCCCAGTGGTGCCAGTGCACTCTCTGGACTCACTGCACTGCATCCCCAGTGGTGCCAGTGCACTCTCTGAGCTCACTGCACTGCATCCCCAGTGGTGCCAGGGCACTCTCTGGACTCACTGCACTGCATTCCCAGTGGTGCCAGTGCACTCTCTGGACTCACTGCACTGCATCCCCAATGGTGCCAGTGCACTCTTTGGACTCACTGCAGTGCATCCCGAGTGGTGCCAGTGCACTCTCTGGACTCACTGCACTGCATCCCCAGTGGTGCCAGTGCACTCTCTGGACTCACTGCACTGCATCCCCAGTGGTGCCAGTGCACTCTCTGGACTCACTGCACTGCATCCCCAGTGGTGCCAGTGCACTCTCTGGACTCACTGCACTGCATCCCCAATCGTACCAGTGCAATCTCTGGTCTCTCTGCAGTGCATCCCCAGTGGTGCCACTGCACTCTCTGGACTCACTGCACTGCATCCCCAGTGGTGCCGGGGCACTCTCTGGACTCACTGCACTGCATCCCCAGTGGTGCCAGTACCCTCTGTGGACTCACTGCACTGCATCCCCAGTGGGGCCAGTGCACTCACTTGAGTCACTGCACTGCATCCCCAGTGGTGCCAGTGCACTCTCTGGACTCACTGCGCTGCATCCCCAGTGGTGCCAGTGCACTCTCTGGACTCACTGCAGTGCATCCCCAATCGTACCAGTGCAATCTCTGGTCTCACTGCAGTGCATCCCCAGTGGTGCCAGAGCACTCTCTGGACTCACTGCACTGCATCCCCAGTTGTGCCAGTGCACTCTCTGGACTTGCCGGGGTGCATCCCCAGTGGTGCCAGTGCACTCTCTGGACTCACCGGGGTGAATCCCCAGTGCTGCCAGTGCACTCTCTGGACTCACTGCAGTGCATCCCCACTGGTGCCAGTGCACTCTCTGGAGTCACTGCACTGCACCCCCAGTGGTGCCAGTGCACTCTCTGGACTCACCGCACTGCATCCCCAGTGGTGCCAGTGCACTCTCTGGACTCACTGCACTGCATCCCCAGTGGTGCCCGTGCACACTCTGGACTCACGGCACTGCATCCCCAGTGGTGCCAGTGCACTCTCTGGACTCACTGCACTGCATCCCCAGTGGTGCCAGTGCACTCTCTGGACTCACCGGGGTGCATCCCCAATAGTGCCAGTGCCCTCTCTGGACTCAGTGCACTGCATCCCCAGTGGTGCCAGTGCACTCTCTGACCTCACTGCACTGCATCCCCAGTGGTGCCAGTGCACTCTGTGGACTCACTGCACTGCATCCCCAGTGGTGCCAGTGCACTCTCTGGACTCACTGCACTGCTTCCCCAGTGGTGCCAGTGACCTCTCTGGACTCACTGCACTGCATCCCCAGTGGTGCCAGTGCACTCTCGGGACTCACTGCACTGCATCCCCAAGGGTGCCAGTGCACTCTTTGGACTCACTGCACTGCATCCCCAGTGGTGCCACTGAACTCTCTGGACTCACTGCACTGCATCCCCAGTGGTGCCGGGGCACTCTCTGGACTCACTGCACTGCATCCCCAGTGGTGCCAGTGCCCTCTGTGGACTCACTGCACTACATCCCCAATGGGGCCAGTGCACTCTCTGGACTCACTGCACTGCATCCCCAGTGGTGCCACTGCACTCTCTGGACTCACTGCACTGCATCCCCAATCGTACAAGTGCAATCTCTGGTCTCACTGCAGTGCATCCCCAGTGGTGCCAGAGCACTCTCTGGACTTGCCGGGGTGCATCCCCAGTGGTGCCAGTGCGCTCTCTGGACTCACTGCAGTGCATCCCCAGTGGTGCCAGTGCACTCTCTGGACTCACTGCAGTGCATCCCCACTGGTGCCAGTGCACTCTCTGGACTCACCGCACTGCATCCCCAGTGGTGCCAGTGCACTCTGTGGACTCACTGCACTGCATCCCCAGTGGTGCCCGTGCACACTCTGGACTCACGGCACTGCATCCCCAGTGGTGCCAGTGCACTCTCTGGACTCACTGCACTGCATCCCCAGTGGTGCCAGTGCACTCTCTGGACTCACCGGGGTGCATCCCCAATAGTGCCAGTGCCCTCTCTGGACTCAGTGCACTGCATCCCCAGTGGTGCCAGTGCACTCTCTGAGCTCACTGCACTGCATCCCCAGTGGTGCCAGTGCACTCTCTGGACTCACTGCACTGCATCCCCAGTGGTGCCAGTGCACTCTCTGGACTCACTGCACTGCTTCCCCAGTGGTGCCAGTGCACTCTCTGGACTCACTGCACTGCATCCCCAGTGGTGCCAGTGCACTCTCGGGACTCACTGCACTGCATCCCCAAGGGTGCCAGTGCACTCTTTGGACTCACTGCACTGCATCCCCAGTGGTGCCGGGGCACTCTCTGGACTCACTGCACTGCATCCCCAGTGGTGCCAGTGCCCTCTGTGGACTCACTGCACTACATCCCCAATGGGGCCAGTGCACTCTCTGCACTCACTGCACTGCATCCCCAGTGGTGCCAGTGCACTCTCTGGACTCACTGCAGTGCATCCCCAGTGGTGCCAGTGCACTCTCTGGACTCACTACAGTGCATCCCCAGTGGTGCCACTGCACTCTCTGGACTCACTGCTGTGAATCCCCAATCGTACCAGTGCAATCTCTGGTCTCACTGCAGTGCATCCCCAGTGGTGCCAGTGCACTCTCTGGACTCACTGCAGTGCATCCCCAGTGGTGCCAGTGCACTCTCTGGAAGCACGGCACTGCATCCCCGGTGGTGCCAGTGCGCTCTCTGGACTCATTTCACTGCATCCCCGGTGGTGCCAGTGCGCTCTCTGGACTCACCGCACTGCATCCCCAGTGGTGCCAGTGCACTCTCTGGACTCACTGCAGTGCATCCCCACTGGTGCCAGTGCACTCTCTGGACTCATTGCACTGCACCCCCAGTGGTGCCAGTGCACTCTCTGGACTCACAGCACTGCATCCCCACTGGTGCCAGTGCACTCTCTGGACTCACTGCACTGCATCCCCAGTGGTGCCAGTGCACACTCTGGACTCACGGCACTGCATCCCCAGTGGTGCCAGTGCACTCTCTGGACTCACTGCACTGCATCCCCAGTGGTGCCAGGGTACTCTCTGGACTCACTCCACTGCATCCCCAGTGGTGCCAAGGCACTCTCTGGACTCACTGCACTGCATTGACATTGGTGCCAGTGCACTCTCTGGACTCATTGCACTGCATCCCCAGTGGTGCCAGTGCACTCTCTGGACTCACGGCACTGCATGACCAGTGGTGCCAGTGCACTCTCTGGACTCACTGCACTGCATCCCCACTGGTGCCAGTGCACTCTCTGGACTCACTGCACTGCATCCCCAGTGGTGCCAGGGCACTCTCTGGACTCACTGCACTGCATCCCCAGTGGTGTCAGTGACCTCTCTGGACTCAGTGCAGTGCATTCCCGGTGGTGCCAGTGCACTCTCTGGACTCACCGGGGTGTATCCCAAATAGTGCCAGTGCCCTCTCTGGACTCACTGCAGTGCATCCCCAGTGGTGCCAGTGCGCTCTCTGGACTCACCGCACTGCATCCCCAGTGGTGCCAGTGCACTCTCTGGACTCACTGCAGTGCATCCCCAGTGGTGCCAGTGCACTCTCTGGACTCATTTCACTGCATTCCCAGTGGTGCCAGTGCACTCTCTGGACTCACTGCACTGCATCCCCAGTGGTGCCAGTGCACTCTCTGGACTCACTGCACTGCATCCCCAGTGGTGCCAGTGCACTCTCTGAGCTCACTGCACTGCATCCCCAGTGGTGCCAGGGCACTCTCTGGACTCACTGCACTGCATTCCCAGTGGTGCCAGTGCACTCTCTGGACTCACTGCACTGCATCCCCAATGGTGCCAGTGCACTCTTTGGACTCACTGCAGTGCATCCCGAGTGGTGCCACTGCACTCTCTGGACTCACTGCGCTGCATCCCCAGTGGTGCCAGTGCACTCTCGGGACTCACTGCACTGCATCCCCAGTGGTGCCAGTGCACTCTCTGGACTCACTGCACTGCATCCCCAATCGTACCAGTGCAATCTCTGGTCTCTCTGCAGTGCATCCCCAGTGGTGCCAGGGTACTCTCTGGACTCACTGCACTGCATCCCCCGTGGTGCCAGGGTACTCTCTGGACTCACTGCACTGCATTGCCATTGGTGCCAGTGCACTCTCTGGACTCATTGCAGTGCATCCCCAGTGGTGCCAGTGCACTCTCTGGACTCACGGCACTGCATCCACAGTGGTGCCAGTGCACTCTCTGGACTCACTGCACTGCATCCCCGGTGGTGCCAGTGCACTCTCTGGACTCACTGCACTGCATCCCCAATCGTACCAGTGCAATCTCTGGTCTCACTGCAGTGCATCCCCAGTGGTGCCAGTGCACTCTCTGGACTCAACGGGGTGCATCCCCAATAGTGCCAGTGCCCTCTCTGGACTCACTGCACTGCATCCCCAGTGGTGCCGGTGCACTCTCTGAGCTCACTGCACTGCATCCCCAGTGGTGCCAGTGCACTCTGTGGACTCACTGCACTGCATCCCCAGTGGTGCCAGTGCACTCTCTGGACTCACTGCACTGCATCCCCAGTGGTGCCAGTGCACTCTCTGGACTCACTGCACTGCATCCCCAGTGGTGCCAGTGCACTCTCTGGACTCACTGCACTGCATCCCCAGTGGTGCCAGTGACCTCTCTGGACTCACTGCACTGCAACACCCAGTGGTGCCAGTGCACTCTCGGGACTCACTGCAGTGCATCCCCAGTGGTGCCAGTGCCCTCTCTGGAAGCACGGCACTGCATCCCCGGTGGTGCCAGTGCGCTCTCTGGACTCATTTCACTGCATCCCCGGTGGTGCCAGTGCGCTCTCTGGACTCACCGCACTGCATCCCCAGTGGTGCCAGTGCACTCTCTGGACTCACTACAGTGCATCCCCACTGGTGCCAGTGCACTCTCTGGACTCACTGCACTGCACCCCCAGTGGTGCCAGTGCACTCTCTGGACTCACTGCACTGCATCCCTACTGGTGCCAGTGCACTCTCTGGACTCACTGCACTGCATCCCCAGTGGTGCCAAGGCACTCTCTGGACTCACTGCACTGCATTGACATTGGTGCCAGTGCACTCTCTGGACTCACGGCACTGCATCCCCAGTGGTGCCAGTGCACTCTCTGGACTCACTACACTGCATCCCCACTGGTGCCAGTGCACTCTCTGGACTCACTGCACTGCATCCCCAGTGGTGACAGTGCACTCTCTGGACTCACTGCACTGCATCCCCAGTGGTGCCAGTGCACTCTCTGAGCTCACTGCACTGCATCCCCAGTCGTGCCAGTGCACTCTCTGAGCTCACTGCACTGCATCCCCAGTGGTGCCAGTGCATTCTCTGGACTCACTTCACTGCATCCCCAGTGGTGCCACTGCACTCTCTGGACTCACTGCACTGCATCCCCAGTGGTGCCGGGGCACTCTCTGGACTCACTGCACTGCATCCCCAGTGGTGCCAGTACCCTCTGTGGACTCACTGCACTGCATCCCCAGTGGGGCCAGTGCACTCTCTTGAGTCACTGCACTGCATCCCCAGTGGTGCCAGTGCACTCTCTGGACTCACTGCGCTGCATCCCCAGTGGTGCCAGTGCACTCTCTGGACTCACTGCAGTGCATCCCCAATCGTACCAGTGCAATCTCTGGTCTCACTGCAGTGCATCCCCAGTGGTGCCAGAGCACTCTCTGGACTCACTGCACTGCATCCCCAGTGGTGCCAGTGCACTCTCTGGACTTGCCGGGGTGCATCCCCAGTGGTGCCAGTGCACTCTCTGGACTCACCGGGGTGAATCCCCAGTGCTGCCAGTGCACTCTCTGGACTCACTGCAGTGCATCCCCAGTGGTGCCAGTGCACTCTCTGGAGTCACTGCACTGCACCCCCAGTGGTGCCAGTGCACTCTCTGGACTCACCGCACTGCATCCCCAGTGGTGCCAGTGCACTCTGTGGACTCACTGCACTGCATCCCCAGTGGTGCCCGTGCACACTCTGGACTCACGGCACTGCATCCCCAGTGGTGCCAGTGCACTCTCTGGACTCACTGCACTGCATCCCCAGTGGTGCCAGTGCACTCTCTGGACTCACCGGGGTGCATCCCCAATAGTGCCAGTGCCCTCTCTGGACTCAGTGCACTGCATCCCCAGTGGTGCCAGTGCACTCTCTGACCTCACTGCACTGCATCCCCAGTGGTGCCAGTGCACTCTGTGGACTCACTGCACTGCATCCCCAGTGGTGCCAGTGCACTCTCTGGACTCACTGCACTGCTTCCCCAGTGGTGCCAGTGACCTCTCTGGACTCACTGCACTGCATCCCCAGTGGTGCCAGTGCACTCTCGGGACTCACTGCACTGCATCCCCAAGGGTGCCAGTGCACTCTTTGGACTCACTGCACTGCATCCCCAGTGGTGCCACTGAACTCTCTGGACTCACTGCACTGCATCCCCAGTGGTGCCGGGGCACTCTCTGGACTCACTGCACTGCATCCCCAGTGGTGCCAGTGCCCTCTGTGGACTCACTGCACTACATCCCCAATGGGGCCAGTGCACTCTCTGGACTCACTGCACTGCATCCCCAGTGGTGCCACTGCACTCTCTGGACTCACTGCACTGCATCCCCAATCGTACAAGTGCAATCTCTGGTCTCACTGCAGTGCATCCCCAGTGGTGCCAGAGCACTCTCTGGACTTGCCGGGGTGCATCCCCAGTGGTGCCAGTGCGCTCTCTGGACTCACTGCAGTGCATCCCCAGTGGTGCCAGTGCACTCTCTGGACTCACTGCACTGCATCCCCAGTGGTGCCAGTGCACTCTCTGGACTCACCGCACTGCATCCCCAGTGGTGCCAGTGCACTCTGTGGACTCACGGCACTGCATCCCCAGTGGTGCCCGTGCACACTCTGGACTCACGGCACTGCATCCCCAGTGGTGCCAGTGCACTCTCTGGACTCACTGCACTGCATCCCCAGTGGTGCCAGTGCACTCTCTGGACTCACTGCACTGCATCCCCAATAGTGCCAGTGCCCTCTCTGGACTCAGTGCACTGCATCCCCAGTGGTGCCTGTGCACTCTCTGAGCTCACTGCACTGCATCCCCAGTGGTGCCAGTGCACTCTCTGGACTCACTGCACTGCATCCCCAGTGGTGCCAGTGCACTCTCTGGACACACTGCACTGCTTCCCCAGTGGTGCCAGTGCACTCTCTGGACTCACTGCACTGCATCCCCAGTGGTGCCAGTGCACTCTCGGGACTCACTGCACTGCATCCCCAAGGGTGCCAGTGCACTCTTTGGACTCACTGCACTGCATCCCCAGTGGTGCCGGGGCACTCTCTGGACTCACTGCACTGCATCCCCAGTGGTGCCAGTGCCCTCTGTGGACTCACTGCACTACATCCCCAATGGGGCCAGTGCACTCTCTGCACTCACTGCACTGCATCCCCAGTGGTGCCAGTGCACTCTCTGGACTCACTGCAGTGCATCCCCAGTGGTGCCAGTGCACTCTCTGGACTCACTACAGTGCATCCCCAGTGGTGCCAGTGCACTCTCTGGACTCACTGCTGTGAATCCCCAATCGTACCAGTGCAATCTCTGGTCTCACTGCAGTGCATCCCCAGTGGTGCCAGTGCACTCTCTGGACTCACTGCAGTGCATCCCCAGTGGTGCCAGTGCACTCTCTGGAAGCACGGCACTGCATCCCCGGTGGTGCCAGTGCGCTCTCTGGACTCATTTCACTGCATCCCCGGTGGTGCCAGTGCGCTCTCTGGACTCACCGCACTGCATCCCCAGTGGTGCCAGTGCACTCTCTGGACTCACTGCAGTGCATCCCCACTGGTGCCAGTGCACTCTCTGGACTCATTGCACTGCACCCCCAGTGGTGCCAGTGCACTCTCTGGACTCACAGCACTGCATCCCCACTGGTGCCAGTGCACTCTCTGGACTCACTGCACTGCATCCCCAGTGGTGCCAGTGCACACTCTGGACTCACGGCACTGCATCCCCAGTGGTGCCAGTGCACTCTCTGGACTCACTGCACTGCATCCCCAGTGGTGCCAGGGTACTCTCTGGACTCACTCCACTGCATCCCCAGTGGTGCCAGTGCACTCTCTGGACTCACTGCACTGCATTGACATTGGTGCCAGTGCACTCTCTGGACTCATTGCACTGCATCCCCAGTGGTGCCAGTGCACTCTCTGGACTCACTGCACTGCATCCCCAGTGGTGCAAGTGCACTCTCTGGACTCACTGCACTGCATCCCCACTGGTGCCAGTGCACTCTCTGGACTCACTGCACTGCATCCCCAGTGGTGCCAGGGCACTCTCTGGACTCACTGCACTGCATCCCCAGTGGTGTCAGTGACCTCTCTGGACTCAGTGCAGTGCATTCCCGGTGGTGCCAGTGCACTCTCTGGACTCACCGGGGTGTATCCCAAATAGTGCCAGTGCCCTCTCTGGACTCACTGCAGTGCATCCCCAGTGGTGCCAGTGCACTCTCTGGACTCACGGCACTGCATCCCCAGTGGTGCCAGTGCACTCTCTGGACTCACTGCAGTGCATCCCCAGTGGTGCCAGTGCACTCTCTGGACTCATTTCACTGCATTCCCAGTGGTGCCAGTGCACTCTCTGGACTCACTGCACTGCATCCCCAGTGGTGCCAGTGCACTCTCTGGACTCACTGCACTGCATCCCCAGTGGTGCCAGTGCACTCTCTGAGCTCACTGCACTGCATCCCCAGTGGTGCCAGGGCACTCTCTGGACTCACTGCACTGCATTCCCAGTGGTGCCAGTGCACTCTCTGGACTCACTGCACTGCATCCCCAATGGTGCCAGTGCACTCTTTGGACTCACTGCAGTGCATCCCGAGTGGTGCCACTGCACTCTCTGGACTCACTGCACTGCATCCCCAGTGGTGCCAGTGCACTCTCTGGACTCACTGCACTGCATCCCCAGTGGTGCCAGTGCACTCTCTGGACTCACTGCACTGCATCCCCAGTGGTGCCAGTGCACTCTCTGGACTCACTGCACTGCATCCCCAATCGTACCAGTGCAATCTCTGGTCTCTCTGCAGTGCATCCCCAGTGGTGCCAGGGTACTCTCTGGACTCACTGCACTGCATCCCCAGTGGTGCCAAGGCACTCTCTGGACTCACTGCACTGCATTGCCATTGGTGCCAGTGCACTCTCTGGACTCATTGCAGTGCATCCCCAGTGGTGCCAGTGCACTCTCTGGACTCACGGCAGTGCATCCCCAGTGGTGCCAGTGCACTCTCTGGACTCACTGCACTGCATCCCCAGTGGTGCCAGTGCACTCTCTGGACTCACTGCACTGCATCCCCAGTGGTGCCAGTGCACTCTCTGGACTCATTTCACTGCATCCCCAGTGGTGCCAGGGTACTCTCTGGACTCACTGCACTGCATTGCCATTGGTGCCAGTGCACTCTCTGGACTCATTGCAGTGCATCCCCAGTGGTGCCAGTGCACTCTCTAGACTCACGGCACTGCATCCACAGTGGTGCCAGTGCACTCTCTGGACTCACTGCACTGCATCCCCGGTGGTGCCAGTGCACTCTCTGGACTCACTGCACTGCATCCCCAATCGTACCAGTGCAATCTCTGGTCTCACTGCAGTACATCCCCAGTGGTGCCAGTGCACTCTCTGGACTCAACGGGGTGCATCCCCAATAGTGCCAGTGCCCTCTCTGGACTCACTGCACTGCATCCCCAGTGGTGCCGGTGCACTCTCTGAGCTCACTGCACTGCATCCCCAGTGGTGCCAGTGCACTCTGTGGACTCACTGCACTGCATCCCCAGTGGTGCCAGTGCACTCTCTGGACTCACTGCACTGCATCCCCAGTGGTGCCAGTGCACTCTCTGGACTCACTGCACTGCATCCCCAGTGGTGCCAGTGCACTCTCTGGACTCACTGCACTGCATCCCCAGTGGTGCCAGTGACCTCTCTGGACTCACTGCACTGCAACACCCAGTGGTGCCAGTGCACTCTCGGGACTCACTGCACTGCATCCCCAGTGGTGCCAGTGCACTCTTTGGACTCACCGGGGTGCATCCCAAACAGTGCCAGTGCCCTCTCTGGAAGCACGGCACTGCATCCCCGGTGGTGCCAGTGCGCTCTCTGGACTCATTTCACTGCATCCCCGGTGGTGCCAGTGCGCTCTCTGGACTCACCGCACTGCATCCCCAGTGGTGCCAGTGCACTCTCTGGACTCACTACAGTGCATCCCCATTGGTGCCAGTGCACTCTCTGGACTCACTGCACTGCACCCCCAGTGGTGCCAGTGCACTCTCTGGACTCACTGCACTGCATCCCCACTGGTGCCAGTGCACTCTCTGGACTCACTGCACTGCATCCCCAGTGGTGCCAAGGCACTCTCTGGACTCACTGCACTGCATTGACATTGGTGCCAGTGCACTCTCTGGACTCACGGCACTGCATCCCCAGTGGTGCCAGTGCACTCTCTGGACTCACTGCACTGCATCCCCAGTGGTGACAGTGCACTCTCTGGACTCACTGCACTGCATCCCTACTGGTGCCAGTGCACTCTCTGGACTCACTGCACTGCATCCCCAGTGGTGCCAGGGCACTCTCTGGACTCACTGCACTGCATCCCCAGTGGTGCCAGTGACCTCTCTGGACTCAGTGCAGTGCATTCCCAGTGGTGCCAGTGCACTCTCTGGACTCACCGGGGTGCATCCCAAATAGTGCCAGTGCCCTCTCTGGACTCACTGCAGTGCATCCGCAGTGGTGCCAGTGCGCTCTCTGGACTCACCGCACTGCATCCCCAGTGGTGCCAGTGCACTCTCTGGACTCACTGCACTGCATCCCCAGTGGTGCCAGTGCACTCTCTGGACTCACTGCAGTGCATCCCCAGTGGTGCCAGTGCACTCTCTGAGCTCACTGCACTGCATCCCCAGTGGTGCCAGTGCACTCTCTGGACTCACTGCACTACATTCCCAGTGGTGCCAGTGCACTCTCTGGACTCACTGCACTGCATCCCCAGTGGTGCCAGTGCACTCTTTGGACTCACTGCAGTGCATCCCGAGTGGTGCCACTGCACTCTCTGGACTCACTGCACTGCATCCCCAGTGGTGCCAGTGCACTCTCTGGACTCACTGCAGTGCATCCCCAGTGGTGCCAGTGCCCTCTGTGGACTCACTGAACTACATCCCCAGTAGGGCCAGTGCACTCTCTCTACTCACTGCACTGCATCCCTAGTGGTGCCAGTGCACTCTCTGGACTCACTGCACTGCATCCCCAGTGGTGCCAGTGCACTCTCTGGACTCACGGCAGTGCATCCCCAGTGGTGCCAGTGCACTCTCTGGACTCACTGCACTGCATCCCCAATCGTACCAGTGCAATCTCTGGTCTCTCTGCAGTGCATCCCCAGTGGTGCCAGGGTACTCTCTGGACTCACTGCACTGCATCCCCAGTGGTGCCAAGGCACTCTCTGGACTCACTGCACTGTATTGCCATTGGTGCCAGTGCACTCTCTGGACTCATTGCAGTGCATCCCCAGTGGTGCCAGTGCACTCTCTGGACTCACGGCACTGCATCCCCAGTGGTGCCAGTGCACTCTCTGGACTCACTGCACTGCATCCCCAGTGGTGCTAGTGCACTCTCTGGACTCACTGCACTGCATCCCCAGTGGTGCCAGTGCACTCTCTGGACTCACTGCACTGCATCCCCAGTGGTGCCAGGGCACTCTCTGGACTCACTGCACTGCATCCCCAGTGGTGCCAGTGACCTCTCTGGACTCAGTGCAGTGCATTCCCAGTGGTGCCAGTGCACTCTCTGGACTCACTGCACTGCATCCGCAGTGGTGCCGGGGCACTCTCTGGACTCACTGCAGTGCATCCCCAGTGGTGCCAGTGCCCTCTGTGGACTCACTGCACTACATCCCCAGTAGGGCCAGTGCACTCTCTGCACTCACTGCACTGCACCCCCAGTGGTGCCAGTGAACTCTCTGGACTCATTGAACTGCATCGCCAGTGGTGCCAGTGCACTCTCTTGAGTCACTGAAGTGCATCCCCAGTGGTGCCAGTGCACTCTCTGGACTCACTGCATTGCATCCCCAGCGGTGCCAGTGCAATCTCTGGACTCACTGCACTGCATCCTCCATCGTACCAGTGCACTCTCTGGACTCACTGCACTGCATCCCCAGTGGTGCCAGTGCACTCTCTGGACTCACCGGGTGGCATCCCCAGTGGTGCCAGTGCACTCTCTGGACTCACTTCACTGCATCCCCAGTGGTGCCACTGCACTCTGTGGACTCACTGCACTGCATCCCCAGTGGTGCCAGTGCACACTCTGGACTCACGGCACTGCATCCCCAGTGGTGCCAGTGCACTCTCTGGACTCACTGCACTGCATCCCCAATAGTGCCAGGGTACTCTCTGGACTCACTGCAGTGCATCCCTAGTGGTGCCAAGGCACTCTCTGGACTCACTGCACTGCATTGCCATTGGTGCCAGTGCACTCTCTGGACTCACGGCACTGCATCCCCAGTGGTGCCAGTGCACTCTCTGGACTCACTGCACTGCATCCCCAATGGTGCCAGTGTACTCTTTGGACTCACTGCACTGCATCTCCAGTGGTGCAAGTGCACTCTCTGGACTCACGGCACTGCATCCCCGGTGGTGCCAGTGCACTCTCTGGACTCACTGCACGGCATCCCCAGTGGTGCAAGTGCACTCTCTGGACTCACGGCACTGCATCCCCGGTGGTGCCAGTGCACTCTCTGGACTCACTGCACGGCATCCCCAGTGGTGCCAGGGCACTCTCTGGACTCACTGAAGTGATCCCCACTGGTGCCCGTGCACTCTCTGGACTCACTGCACTGCACCCCCAGTGGTGCCAGTGCACTCTCTGGAGTCACAGCACTGCATCCCCAGTGGTGCCAGTGCACTCTCTGGACTCACGGCACTGCATCACCAGTGGTGCTAGTGCACTCTCTGGACCAACGGCACTGCCTCCCCAGTGGTGTCAGTGCACTCTCTGGTCTCACCTGGGTGCATCCCCAATTGTGCCAGTGCCCTCTATGGACTCACTGCACTGCATCCCCAGTGGTGCCAGTGCACTCTCTGGACTCACTGCACTGCATCCCCAGTGGTGCCAGTGCACTCTCTGGACTCACTGCACTGCATCCCCAGTGGTGCAAGTGCACTCTCTGGACTCACTGCACTGCATCCCCAGTGGTGCCCGTGCACTCTCTGGACTCACTGCACTGCGTCCCAGGTGGTGCCAGTGCACTCTCTGGACTCACTGCACTGCATCCCCAGTGGTGCCAGTGCACTCTCTGTACTCACTGCACTGCATCCTAGGTGGTGCCAGTGCACTCTCTGGACTCACTGCACTGCATCTCCAGTGGTGCCAGTGCACTCTCTGGACTCACTGCACTGCATCCCCAGTGGTGCCAGTGCACTCTGTGGACTCACTGCACTGCACCCCCAGTGGTGCCAGTGCACTCTCTGGACTCACTGCACTGCATCCCCAGTGGTTCCCGTGCACTCTCTGGACTCACTGCACTGCATCCCCAGGGGTGCCCGTGCACTCTCTGGACTCACTGCACTGCATCCCCAGTGGTGCCAGTGCACTCTCTGGACTCACTGCACTGCATCCCCCGTGGTGCCAGTGCGCTCTCTTGAGTCACTGCAGTGCATCCCCAGTGGTGCCAGTGCACTCTCTGGACTCACTCCATTGCATCCCCAGTAGTGCCAGTGCACTCTCTGGACTCACTGCAGTGTATCCCCAGTGGTGCCAGTGCACTCTCTGGACTCACTGCAGTGAATCCCCAGTGGTGCCAGTGCACTCTCTGGACTCACTGCAGTGCATCCCCAGTGGTGCCAGTGCACTCTCTGGACTCACTGCGCTGCATCCCCAGTGGTGCCAGTGCACTCTCTGGACTCACTGCACTGCATCCCCAGTGGTGCCAGTGCGCTCTCTTGAGTCACTGCAGTGCATCCCCAGTGGTGCCAGTGCACTCCCTGGACTCACTGCATTGCATCCCAGGTGGTGCCAGTGCACTCTCTGGACTCCCTGCAGTGCATCCCCAATCGTTCCAGTGCACTCTCTGGATTCACTGCACTCCATCCCCAGTGGTGCCACTGCAATCTCTGGTCTCACTGCAGTGCATCCCCAGTGGTGCCAGTGCACTCTCTGGACTCATTGCACCACATCCCCAGTGGTGCCCGTGCACTCTCTGGACTCACTGCAGTGCATCCCCAGTGGTACCAGTGCACTCTCTGGACTCACCGCACTGCATCCCCAGTGGTGCCAGTGCACTCTCTGGACTCACTGCACTGCATCCCCAGTGGTGCCAGTGACCTCTCTGGACTCACTGCACTGCATCACTAGTGGTGCCAGTGCACTCTCTGGACTCATTGCAGTGCATCACCAGTGGTGCCAGTGCACTCTCTGAGCTCACTGCACTGCATCCCCAGTGGTGCCAGTGCACTCTCTGGACTCACTGCACTGCATCCCCAATGGTGCCAGTGCACTCTTTGGACTCATTGCACTGCATCCCCAGTGGTGCCAGTGACCTCTCTGGACTCACTGCACTGCATCCCCAGTGGTGCCAGTGCCCTCTGTGGACTCACTGCACTACATCCCCAGTGGGGCCAGTGCACTCTCTTGAGTCACTGCACTGCATCCCCAGTGGTGCCAGTGCACTCTCTGGACTCACTGCACTGCATCCCCAGTGGTGCCAGTGCCCTCTCTGGACTCACTGCAGTGCATCCCCAGTGGTGCCAGTGCACTCTCTGGACTCACCGCACTGCATCCCCAGTGGTGCCAGTGCACTCTCTGGACTCACTGCACTGCATCCCCAGTGGTTCCAGTGCACTCTCTGGACTCACTGCACTGCATCCCCAGTGTTGCCAGTGACCTCTCTGGACTCACTGCACTGCATCCCTAGTGGTGACAGTGCACTCTCTGGACTCACTGCACTGCATCCCCAGTGGTGCCAGTGCACTCTCTGAGCTCACTGCACTGCATCCCCAGTGGTGCCAGTGCACTCTCTGGACTCACTGCACTGCATCCCCAGTGGTGCCAGTGCACTCTCTGGACTCACTGCACTGCATCCCCAATGGTGCCAGTGCCCTCTGTGGACTCACTGCACTACATCCCCAGTGGTGCCAGTGACCTCTCCTGAGTCACTGCACTGCATCCCCAATGCTGCCAGTGCACTCTCTGGACTCACTGCACTGCATCCCCAGTGGTGCCAGTGCACTCTCTGGACTCACTGCACTGCATCCCCAATCGTACCAGTGCAATCTCTGGTCTCACTGCAGTGCAACCCCAGTGGTGCCAGTGCACTCTCTGGACTCACCGGGGTGCATCCCCAATAGTGCCAGTGCCCTCTCTGGACTCACTGCACTGCATCCCCAGTGTTGCCAGTGCACTCTCTGAGCTCATTTCACTGCATCCCCAGTGGTGCCAGTGCACTCTCTGGACTCACTGCACTGCATCCCCACTGGTGCCAGTGCACTCTCTGGACTCACGGCACTGCATCCCCACTGGTGCCAGTGCACTCTCTGGACTCACTGCAGTGCATCCCCAATCGTACCAGAGCAATCTCTGGTCTCACTGCACTACATCCCCAGTAGGGCCAGTGCACTCTCTGCACTCACTGCACTGCATCCCCAGTGGTGCCAGTGACCTCTCTGGACTCACTGCACTGCATCACTAGTGGTGCCAGTGCACTCTCTGGACTCATTGCAGTGCATCACCAGTGGTGCCAGTGCACTCTCTGAGCTCACTGCACTGCATCCCCAGTGGTGCCAGTGCACTCTCTGGACTCACTGCACTGCATCCCCAATGGTGCCAGTGCACTCTTTGGACTCATTGCACTGCATCCCCAGTGGTGCCAGTGACCTCTCTGGACTCACTGCACTGCATCCCCAGTGGTGCCAGTGCCCTCTGTGGACTCACTGCACTACATCCCCAGTGGGGCCAGTGCACTCTCTTGAGTCACTGCACTGCATCCCCAGTGGTGCCAGTGCACTCTCTGGACTCACTGCACTGCATCCCCAGTGGTGCCAGTGCCCTCTCTGGACTCACTGCAGTGCATCCCCAGTGGTGCCAGTGCACTCTCTGGACTCACCGCACTGCATCCCCAGTGGTGCCAGTGCACTCTCTGGACTCACTGCACTGCATCCCCAGTGGTTCCAGTGCACTCTCTGGACTCACTGCACTGCATCCCCAGTGTTGCCAGTGACCTCTCTGGACTCACTGCACTGCATCCCTAGTGGTGACAGTGCACTCTCTGGACTCACTGCACTGCATCCCCAGTGGTGCCAGTGCACTCTCTGAGCTCACTGCACTGCATCCCCAGTGGTGCCAGTGCACTCTCTGGACTCACTGCACTGCATCCCCAGTGGTGCCAGTGCACTCTCTGGACTCACTGCACTGCATCCCCAATGGTGCCAGTGCCCTCTGTGGACTCACTGCACTACATCCCCAGTGGTGCCAGTGACCTCTCCTGAGTCACTGCACTGCATCCCCAATGCTGCCAGTGCACTCTCTGGACTCACTGCACTGCATCCCCAGTGGTGCCAGTGCACTCTCTGGACTCACTGCACTGCATCCCCAATCGTACCAGTGCAATCTCTGGTCTCACTGCAGTGCAACCCCAGTGGTGCCAGTGCACTCTCTGGACTCACCGGGGTGCATCCCCAATAGTGCCAGTGCCCTCTCTGGACTCACTGCACTGCATCCCCAGTGTTGCCAGTGCACTCTCTGAGCTCATTTCACTGCATCCCCAGTGGTGCCAGTGCACTCTCTGGACTCACTGCACTGCATCCCCACTGGTGCCAGTGCACTCTCTGGACTCACGGCACTGCATCCCCACTGGTGCCAGTGCACTCTCTGGACTCACTGCAGTGCATCCCCAATCGTACCAGAGCAATCTCTGGTCTCACTGCACTACATCCCCAGTAGGGCCAGTGCACTCTCTGCACTCACTGCACTGCATCCCCAGTGGTGCCAGTGAACTCTCTGGACTCACTGCACTGCATCTCTAGTGGTGCCAGTGCACTCTCTTGAGTCACTGCACTGCATCCCCAGTGGTGCCAGTGCACTCTCTGGACTCACTGCACTGCATCCCCACTGGTGCCAGTGCACTCTCTGGACTCACTGCAGTGCATCCCCAATCGTACCAGTGCAATCTCTGGTCTCACTGCACTGCATCCCCAGTGGTGCCAGTGCACTCTCTGGACTCACTGCACTGCATCCCCAGTGGTGCAAGTGCACTCTCTGGACTCACGGCACTGCATCCCCGGTGGTGCCAGTACACTCTCTGGACTCACTGCACGGCATCCCCAGTGGTGCCAGTGCGCTCTCTGGACTCACGGCAGTGCATCCCCAGTGGTGCCAGTGCACTCTCTGGACTCACTGAAGTGACCCCACTGGTGCCCGTGCACTCTCTGGACTCACTGCACTGCACCCCCAGTGCTGCCAGTGCACTCTCTGGAGTCACAGCACTGCATCCCCACTGGTGCCAGTGCACTCTCTGGACTCACGGCACTGCATCCCCAGTGGTGCTAGTGCACTCTCTGGACCAACGGCACTGCCTCCCCAGTGGTGCCAGTGCACTCTCTGGACTCACTGCACTGCATCCCCAGTGGTGCCAGGGTACTCTCTGGACTCACTGCACTGCATCCCCAGTGGTGCCAAGGCACTCTCTGGACTCACTGCACTGCATTGTCATTGGTGCCAGTGCACTCTCTGGACTCATTGCAGTGCATCCCCAGTGGTGCCAGTGCACTCTCTGGACTCACGGCACTGCATCCCCAGTGGTGCCAGTGCACTCTCTGGACTCACTGCACTGCATCCCCAGTGGTACCAGTGCACTCTCTGGACTCACGGCACTGCATCCCCAGTGGTGCCAGTGCACTCTCTGGACTCACTGCACTGCATCCCCAATGGTGCCAGTGCACTCTTTGGACTCACTGCACTGCATCCCCAGTGGTGCCAGTGCACTCTCTGGACTCACTGCACTGCATCCCCAGTGGTGCCAGTGCCCTCTGTGGACTCACTGCACTACATCCCCAGTGGTGCCAGTGACCTCTCCTGAGTCACTGCACTGCATCCCCAGTGGTGCCAGTGCACTCTCTGGACTCACTGCACTGCATCCCCAGTGGTGCCAGTGCACTCTCTGGACTCACTGCACTGCATCCCCAATCGTACCAGTGCAATCTCTGGTCTCACTGCAGTGCAACCCCAGTGGTGCCAGTGCACTCTCTGGACTCACCGGTGTGCATCCCCAATAGTGCCAGTGCCCTCTCTGGACTCACTGCACTGCATCCCCAGTGTTGCCAGTGCACTCTCTGAGCTCACTGCACTGCATCCCCAGTGGTGCCAGTGCACTCTCTGGACTCACTGCACTGCATCCCCACTGGTGCCAGTGCACTCTCTGGACTCACTGAAGTGACCCCACTGGTGCCCGTGCACTCTCTGGACTCACTGCACTGCACCCCCAGTGCTGCCAGTGCACTCTCTGGAGTCACAGCACTGCATCCCCACTGGTGCCAGTGCACTCTCTGGACTCACTGCACTGCATCCCCAGTGGTGACAGTGCACACTCTGGACTCACGGCACTGCATCCCCAGTGGTGCTAGTGCACTCTCTGGACCAACGGCACTGCCTCCCCAGTGGTGCCAGTGCACTCTCTGGACTCACTGCACTGCATCCCCAGTGGTGCCAGGGTACTCTCTGGACTCACTGCACTGCATCCCCAGTGGTGCCAAGGCACTCTCTGGACTCACTGCACTGCATTGCCATTGGTGCCAGTGCACTCTCTGGACTCATTGCAGTGCATCCCCAGTGGTGCCAGTGCACTCTCTGGACTCACGGCACTGCATCCCCAGTGGTGCCAGTGCACTCTCTGGACTCACTGCACTGCATCCCCAGTGGTGCCAGTGCACTCTCTGGACTCACTGCACTGCATACCTAGTACTGCCAGTGCACTCTCTGGACTCACTGCAGTGCATCCCCAGTGGTGCCAGTGCACTCTCTGGACTCACTGCACTGCATTCCCAGTGGTGCCAGTGCACTCTCTGGACTCACTGCACTGCATCCCCAGTGGTGCCAGGGCACTCTCTGGATGCACTGCACTGCATCCCCAGTGGTGCCAGTGACCTCTCTGGACTCAGTGCACTGCATTCCCAGTGGTGTCAGTGCACTCTCTGGACTCACCGGGGTGCATCCCCAATAGTGCCAGTGCCCTCTCTGGACTCACTGCAGTGCATCCCCAGTGGTGCCAGTGCACTCTCTGGACTCACTGCACTGCATCCCCAGTGGTGCCAGTGCACTCTCTGGACTCACTGCACTGCATCCCCAGTGGTGCCCGTGCACTCTCTGGACTCACTGCACTGCATCCCCAGTGGTGCCAGTGCACTATCTGTACTCACTGCACTGCATCCTAGGTGGTGCCAGTGCACTCTCTGGACTCACTGCACTGCATCTCCAGCGGTGCCAGTGCACTCTCTGGACTCACTGCACTGCATCCCCAGTGGTGCCAGTGCACTCTCTGGACTCACTGCACTGCACCGCCAGTGGTGCCAGTGCACTCTCTGGACTCACTGCACTGCATCCCCAGTGGTCCCAGGGCACTCTCTGGACTCACTGCACTGCATCCCCAGTGGTGCCAGTGCACTCTCTGGACTCACTGCACTGCATCCCCAGTGGTGCCAGTGCGCTCTCTTTAGTCACTGCAGTGCATCCCCAGTGGTGCCAGTGCACTCTCTGGACTCACTCCATTACATCCCCAGTAGTGCCAGTCCACTCTCTGGACTCACTGCAGTGAATCCCCAGTGGTGCCAGTGCACTCTCTGGACTCACTGCAGTGAATCCCCAGTGGTGCCAGTGCACTCTCTGGACTCACTGCAGTGCATCCCCAGTGGTGCCCGTGCACTCTCTGGACTCACTGCACTGCATCCCCAGTGGTGCCAGTGCACTCTCTGGACTCACTGCACTGCATCTCCACTATTGCCAGTGCACTCTCTTGAGTCACTGCAGTGCATCCCCAGTGGTGCCAGTGCACTCTCTGGACTCACTGCATTGCATCCCCAGTGGTGCCAGTGCACTCTCTGGACTCCCTGCAGTGCATCCCCAATCGTTCCAGTGCACTCTCTGGATTCACTGCACTGCATCCCCAGTGGTGCCACTGCAATCTCTGGTCTCACTGCAGTGCATCCCCAGTGGTGCCAGTGCACTCTCTGGACTCACTGCTCCACATCCCCAGTGGTGCCAGTGCACTCTCTGGACTCACTGCAGTGCATCCCCAGTGGTACCAGTGCACTCTCTGGACTCACTGCACTGCATCCCCAGTGGTGCCAGTGCACTCTCTGGACTCACTGCACTGCATCCCCAGTGGTGCCAGTGCACTCTCTGGACTCACTGCACTGCATCCCAGTGGTGACAGTGCACTCTCTGGACCTGCCGGGGTGCATCCCCAGTGGTGCCAGTGCACTCTCTGGACTCACCGGGGTGCATCCCCAGTGGTGCCAGTGACCTCTCTGGACTCACTGCACTGCACCCCCAGTGGTGCCAGTGCACTCTCTGGACTCACTGCACTGCATCCCCAGTGGTGCCAGTGCACTCTCTGAGCTCACTGCACTGCATCCCCAGTGGTGCCAGTGCACTCTGTGGACTCACTGCACTGCATCACCAGTGGTGCCAGTGCACTCTGTGGACTCACTGCACTGCATCCCCAGTGGTGCCAGTGCACTCTCTGGACTCACTGCACTGCATCCCCAGTGGTGACAGTGCACTCTCTGAGCTCACTGCACTGCATCCCCAGTGGTGACAGTGCACTCTCTGGACTCACCGGCTTGCATCCCCAGTGGTGCCAGTGCACTCTCTGGACTCACTGCACTGCATCCCCAGTGGTGCCAGTGCACTCTCTGGACTCACTGCACTGCATCCCCAGTGGTGCCGGGGCACTCTGTGGACTCACTGCACTGCATCCCCAGTGGTGCTAGTACCCTCTGTGGACTCACTGCACTACATCCCCAGTGGGGCCAGTGCACTCTCTGCACTCACTGCACTGCATCCCCAGTGGTGCCAGTGAACTCTCTGGACTGACTACACTGCATCCCCAGTGGTGCCAGTGCACTCTCTTGAGTCACTGCACTGCATCCCCAGTGGTGCCAGTGCACTCTCTGGACTCACTGCACTGCATCCCCAGTGGTGCCAGTGCACTCTCTGGACTCACTGCAGTGCATCCCCAATCGTACCAGTGCAATCTCTGGTCTCACTGCAGTGCATCCCCAGTGGTGCCAGAGCACTCTCTGGACTCACTGCGCTGCATCTCCAGTGGTGCCAGTGCACTCTCTGGACTCACGGCACTGCATCCCCGGTGGTGCCAGTGCACTCTCTGGACTTGCCGGGATGCATCCCCAGTGGTGCCAGTGCACTCTCTGGACTCACCGGGGTGCATCCCCAGTGGTGCCGGTGCACTCTCTGGACTTACTGCAGTGCATCCCCAGTGGTGCCAGTGCACTCTCTGGACTCACTGCACTGCATCCCCAATCATACCAGTGCACTCTCTGGACTCACTGCACTGCATCCCCAGTGGTGCCAGTGCACTCTCTGGACTCACTGCACTGCATCCCCAGTGGTGCCAGGGCACTCTCTGGACTCACTGCACTGCATCCCCAGTGGTGCCAGTGACCTCTCTGGACTCAGTGCACTGCATTCCCAGTGGTGCCAGTGCACTCTCTGGACTCACAGGGGTGCATCCCCAATAGTGCCAGTGACCTCTCTGGACTCACTGCAGTGCATCCCCAGTGGTGCTAGTGCACTCTCTGGACTCACCGCACTGCATCCCCAGTGGTGCCAGTGCACTCTCTGGACTCACTGCACTGCATCCCCAGTGGTGCCAGTGACCTCTCTGGACTCACTGCACTGCATCACTAGTGCTGCCAGTGCCCTCACTGGACTCACTGCAGTGCATCCCCGGTGGTGCCAGGGCACTCTCTGGACTCACGGCACTGCATCCCCAGTGGTGCCAGTGCACTCTCTGGACTCACTGCACTGCATCCCCAGTGGTTCCAGTGCACTCTCCGGACTCACTGCACTGCATCCCCAGTGTTGCCAGTGACCTCTCTGGACTCACTGCACTGCATCCCTAGTGGTGACAGTGCACTCTCTGGACTCACTGCACTGCATCCCCAGTGGTGCCAGTGCACTCTCTGGACTCACTGCACTGCATCCCCAGTGGTGCCAGTGCACTCTCTGGACTCACTGCACTGCATCCCCAGTGGTGCCAGTGCACTCTCTGGACTCACTGCACTGCATCCCCAATGGTGCCAGTGCACTCTTTGGACTCACTGCACTGCATCCCCAGTGGTGCCAGTGCACTCTCTGGACTCACTGCACTGCATCCCCAGTGGTGCCAGTGCCCTCTGTGGACTCACTGCACTACATCCCCAGTGGGGCCAGTGCACTCTCTTGAGTCACTGCACTGCATCCCCAGTGGTGCCAGTGCACTCTCTGGACTCACTGCACTGCATCCCCAGTGGTGCCAGTGCACTCTTTGGACTCACTGCACTGCATCCCCAGTGGTGCCAGTGCACTCTCTGAGCTCACTGCACTGCATCCCCAGTGGTGCCAGTGCACTCTCTGGACTCACTGCAGTGCATCCCCAGTGGTGCCAGTGCACTCTCTGGACTCACTTCAGTGCATCCCCAATAGTACCAGTGCACTCTCTGGACTCACTGCACTGCATCCCCAGTGGTGCCAGTGCACTCTCTGGACTCACTGCACTGCATACCCAGTGGTGCCAGTGACCTCTCTGGACTCACTGCACTGCATCCCCAGTGGTGCCAGTGCACTCTCGGGACTCACTGCACTGCATCCCCAATGGTGCCAGTGCACTCTTTGGACTCACTGCACTGCATCCCCAGTGGTGCCAGTGCACTCTCTGGACTCACTGCACTGCATCCCCAGTGGTGCCAGTGCCCTCTGTGGACTCACTGCACTACATCCCCAGTGGGGCCAGTGCACTCTCTGGACTCACTGCAGTGCATCCCCAGTGGTGCCAGTGCACTCTCTTGAGTCACTGCACTGCATCCCCAGTGGTGCCAGTGCACTCTCTGGACTCACTGCAGTGCATCCCCAGTGGTGCCAGTGCACTCTCTTGAGTCACTCCACTGCATCCCCAGTAGTGCCAGTGCACTGTCTGGACTCACTTCACTGCATCCCCAGTGGTGCCAGTGCACTCTCTGGACTCACTGCAGTGCATCCCCAATCGTACCAGTGCAATCTCTGGTCTCACTGCAGTGCATCCCCAGTGGTGCCAGTGCACTCTCTGGACTCACTGCAGTGCATCCCCAGTGGTGCCAGTGCACTCTCTGGACTCACAGCACTGCATCCCCAGTGGTGCCAGTGCACTCTCTGGACTCACTGCACTGCATCCCCAGTGGTGCCACTGCACACTCTGGACTCACTGCACTGCATCCCCAGTGGTGCCAGTGCACTCTCTGGACTCACTGCACTGCATCCCCAGTGGTGCCAGGGTACTCTCTGGACTCACTGCACTGCATCCCCAGTGGTGCCAGTGCACTCTCTTGAGTCACTGCACTGCATCCCCAGTGGTGCCAGTGCCCTCTCTGGACTCACTGCAGTGCATCCCCGGTGGTGCCAGGGCACTCTCTGGACTCACGGCACTGCATCCCCAGTGGTGCCAGTGCACTCTCTGGACTCACTGCACTGCATCCCCAGTGTTGCCAGTGACCTCTCTGGACTCACTGCACTGCATCCCTAGTGGTGACAGTGCACTCTCTGGACTCACTGCACTGCATCCCCAGTGGTGCCAGTGCACTCTCTGAGCTCACTGCACTGCATCCCCAGTGGTGCCAGTGCACTCTCTGGACTCACTGCACTGCATCCCCAGTGGTGCCAGTGCACTCTCTGGACTCTCTGCACTGCATCCCCAATGGTGCCAGTGCACTCTTTGGACTCACTGCACTGCATCCCCAGTGGTGCCAGTGCACTCTCTGGACTCACTGCACTGCATCCCCAGTGGTGCCAGTGCCCTCTGTGGACTCTCTGCACTACATCCCCAGTGGGGCCAGTGCACTCTCTTGAGTCACTGCACTGCATCCCCAGTGGTGCCAGTGCACTCTCTGGACTCACTGCACTGCATCCCCAGTGGTGCCAGTGCACTCTCTGGACTCACTGCACTGCATCCCCAATCGTACCAGTGCAATCTCTGGTCTCACTGCAGTGCAACCCCAGTGGTGCCAGTGCACTCTCTGGACTCACCGGGGTGCATCCCCAATAGTGCCAGTGCCCTCTCTGGACTCACTGCACTGCATCCCCAGTGGTGCCAGTGCACTCTCTGAGCTCACTGCACTGCATCCCCAGTGGTGCCAGTGCACTCTCTGGACTCACTGCACTGCATACCCATTGGTGCCAGTGACCTCTCTGGACTCACTGCACTGCATCCCCAGTGGTGCCAGTGCACTCTCTGGACTCACTGCACTGCATACCCAGTGGTGCCAGTGACCTCTCTGGACTCACTGCACTGCATCCCCAGTGGTGCCAGTGCACTCTCGGGACTCACTGCACTGCATCCCCAATGGTGCCAGTGCACTCTTTGGACTCACTGCACTGCATCCCCAGTGGTGCCAGTGCACTCTCTGGACTCACTGCACTGCATCCCCAGTGGTGCCAGTGCCCTCTGTGGACTCACTGCACTACATCCCCAGTGGGGCCAGTGCACTCTCTGGACTCACTGCAGTGCATCCCCAGTGGTGCCAGTGCACTCTCTTGAGTCACTGCACTGCATCCCCAGTGGTGCCAGTGCACTCTATGGACTCACTGCAGTGCATCCCCAGTGGTGCCAGTGCACTCTCTTGAGTCACTGCACTGCATCCCCAGTAGTGCCAGTGCACTGTCTGGACTCACTGCACTGCATCCCCAGTGGTGCCAGTGCACTCTCTGGACTCACTGCAGTGCATCCCCAATCGTACCAGTGCAATCTCTGGTCTCACTGCAGTGCATCCCCAGTGGTGCCAGTGCACTCTCTGGACTCACTGCACTGCATCCCCAGTGGTGCCAGTGCACTCTCTGGAAGCACGGCACTGCATCCCCGGTGGTGCCAGTGCGCTCTCTAGACTCATTTCACTGCATCCCCGGTGGTGCCAGTGCGCTCTCTGGACTCACGGCACTGCATCCCCAGTGGTGCCAGTGCACTCTCTGGACTCACTGCAGTGCATCCCCAGTGGTGCCAGTGCACTCTCTGGACTCACTGCACTGCATCCCCAGTGGTGCCAGTGCACTCTCTGGACTCACAGCACTGCATCCCCAGTGGTGCCAGTGCACTCTCTGGACTCACTGCACTGCATCCCCAGTGGTGCCAGTGCACACTCTGGACTCACGGCACTGCATCCCCAGTGGTGCCAGTGCACTCTCTGGACTCACTGCACTGCATCCCCAGTGGTTCCAGGGTACTCTCTGGACTCACTGCAGTGCATCACCAGTGGTGCCAGTGCACTCTCTTGAGTCACTGCACTGCATCCCCAGTGGTGCCAGTGCACGCTCTGGACTCACAGCAGTGCATCCCCAGTGGTGCCAGTGCACTCTCTTGAGTCACTGCACTGCATCCCCAGTAGTGCCAGTGCACTGTCTGGACTCTCTGAACTGCATCCCCAGTGGTTCCAGGGTACTCTCTGGACTCACTGCAGTGCATCCCCAGTGGTGCCAGTGCACTCTCTTGAGTCACTGCACTGCATCCCCAGTGGTGCCAGTGCACGCTCTGGACTCACAGCAGTGCATCCCCAGTGGTGCCAGTGCACTCTCTTGAGTCACTGCACTGCATCCCCAGTAGTGCCAGTGCACTGTCTGGACTCTCTGAACTGCATCCCCAGTGGTGCCAGTGCACTCTCTGGTCTCACTGCAGTGCATCCCCAGTGGTGCCAGTGCACTCTCTGGACTCACTGCACTGCATCCCCAGTGGTGCCAGTGCACTCTCTGGAAGCACGGCACTGCATCCCCGGTGGTGCCAGTGCGCTCTCTGGACTCATTTCACTGCATCCCCAGTGGTGCCAGTGCGCTCTCTGGACTCACTTCACTGCATCCCCAGTGGTGCCAGTGCACTCTCTGGACTCACTGCAGTGCATCCCCAGTGGTGCCAGTGCACTCTCTGGACTCACTGCTCTGCACCCCCAGTGGTGCCAGTGCACTCTCTGGACTCACAGCACTGCATCCCCACTGGTGCCAGTGCACTCTCTGGACTCACTGCAGTGCATCCCCAGTGGTGCCAGTGCACACTCTGGACTCACGGCACTGCATCCCCAGTGGTGCCAGTGTACTCTCTGGAATCACTGCACTGCATCCCCAGTGGTGCCAGGGTACTCTCTGGACTCACTGCACTGCATTGCCATTGGTGCCAAGGCACTCTCTGGACTCACTGCACTGCATTGCCATTGGTGCCAGTGCACTCTCTGGACTCATTGCAGTGCATCCCCAGTGGTGCCAGTGCACTCTCTGGACTCACTGCACTGCATCCCCAGTGCTGACAGTGCACTCTCTGGACTCACTGCACTGCATCCCCAGTGGTGCCAGTGCACTCTCTGGACTCACTGCACTGCATCCCCAGTGGTGCCAGGGCACTCTCTGGACTCACTGCACTGCATCCCCAGTGGTGCCAGGGCACTCTGTGGACTCACTGCACTGCATCCCCAGTGGTGCCAGTGCACTCTCTGGACTCACTGCACTGCATCCCCAGTGGTGCCAGTGCACTCTCTGGACTCATTGCAGTGCATCCCCAGTGGTGCCAGTGCACTCTCTGGACTCACTGCACTGCATCCCCAGTGGTGCCAGTGCACTCTCTGGACTCACTGCACTGCATCCCCAGTGGTGCCAGTGCACTCTCTGGACTCACGGCAGTGAAACCCCAGTGGTGCCAGTGCACTCTCTGGACTCACTGCAGTGCATCCCCAGTGGTGCCAGTGCACTCTCTGGACTCACTGCGCTGCATCCCCAGTGGTGCCAGTGCACTCTCTGGACTCACTGCACTGTATCCCCAGTGGTGCCAGTACACTCTCTGGACTCACTGCAGTGCATCCCCAGTGGTGCCAGTGCACTCTCTGGACTCACTGCACTGCATCTCCAGCGGTGCCAGTGCACTCTCTGGACTCACTGCACTGCACCCCCAGTGGTGCCAGTGCACTCTCTGGACTCACTGCAGTGCATCCCAGGTGGTGCCAGTGCACTCTCTGGACTCACTGCACTGAATCTCCAGCGGTGCCAGTGCACTCTCTGGACTCACTGCACTGCATCCCCAGTGGTGCCAGTGCACTCTCTGGACTCTCTGCAGTGCATCCCCAGTGGTGCCAGTACACTCTCTGGACTCACTGCACTGCATCCCCAGTGGTGCCAGTGCACTCTCTGGACTCACGGCACTGCATCCCCAGTGGTGCCAGTGCACTCTCTGAACTCACTGCACTGCATCCCCAGTGGTGCCAGTACACTCTCTGGACTCACTGCACTGCATCCCCAGTGGTGCCAGTGCCCTCTCTGGACTCACTGCAGTGCATCCCCAGTGGTGCCAGTGCACTCTCTGGACTCACTGCACTGCATCCCCAGTGGTGCCAGTGCACTCTTTGGACTCACTGGACTGAATTCCCGGTGGTGCCAGTGCACTCTCTGGACTCACTGCAGTGCATCCCAGGTGGTGCCAGTGCACTCTCTGGACTCACTGCACTGAATCTCCAGCGGTGCCAGTGCACTCTCTGGACTCACTGCACTGCATCCCCAGTGGTGCCAGTGCACTCTCTGGACTCTCTGCAGTGCATCCCCAGTGGTGCCAGTGCACTCTCTGGACTCACTGCACTGCATCTCCAGCGGTGCCAGTGCACTCTCTGGACTCACTGCACTGCACCCCCAGTGGTGCCAGTGCACTCTCTGGACTCACTGCAGTGCATCCCAGGTGGTGCCAGTGCACTCTCTGGACTCACTGCACTGAATCTCCAGCGGTGCCAGTGCACTCTCTGGACTCACTGCACTGCATCCCCAGTGGTGCCAGTGCACTCTCTGGACTCTCTGCAGTGCATCCCCAGTGGTGCCAGTGCACTCTCTGGACTCACTGCACTGCATCCCCAGTGGTGCCAGTGCACTCTCTGGACTCACGGCACTGCATCCCCAGTGGTGCCAGTGCACTCTCTGAACTCACTGCACTGCATCCCCAGTGGTTCCAGTGCACTCTCTGGACTCACTGCACTGCATCCCCAGTGGTGCCAGTGCCCTCTCTGGACTCACTGCAGTGCATCCCCAGTGGTGCCAGTGCACTCTCTGGACTCACTGCACTGCATCCCCAGTGGTGCCAGTGCACTCTTTGGACTCACTGGACTGAATTCCCGGTGGTGCCAGTGCACTCTCTGGACTCACCGGGGTGCATCCCCAGTGGTGCCAGTGCACTCTTTGGACTCACTGGACTGAATTCCCGGTGGTGCCAGTGCACTCTCTGGACTCACTGCACTGCATCCCCTGTGGTGCCAGTGCACTCTCTGGACTTGTCGGGGTGCATCCCCAGTGGTGCCAGTGCACTCTCTGGACTCACTGCACTGCATCCCCAGTGGTGCCAGTGCACTCTCTGGACTCACTGCAGTGCATCCCCAGTGGTGCCAGTGCACTCTCTGGAGTCACCGCAGTGCATCCCCAGTGGTGCCAGTGCACTCTCTGGACTCACTGCAGTGCATCCCCAATCGTACCAGTGCACTCTCTGGACTCACTGCACTGCATCCCCAGTGGTGCCAGTGCACTCTCTTGAGTCACTGCAGTGCATCCCCAGTGATGCCAGTGCACTCTCTGGACTCACTGCACTGCATCCCCAGTGGTGCCAGTGCACTCTCTGGACTCACTGCAGTGCATCCCCAGTGGTGCCAGTGCACTCTCTGGACTCACTGCACTGCATCCCCAGTGGTGCCAGTGCACTCTCTGAGCTCACTGCACTGCATCCCCAGTGGTGCCAGTGCACTCTCTGGACTCATTGCACTGCATCGCCAGTGGTGCCAGTGCACTCTCTTGAGTCACTGCAGTGCATCCCCAGTGGTGCCAGTGCACTCTCTGGACTCACTGCATTGCATCCCCAGTGGTGCCAGTGCACTCTCTGGACTCACTGCACTGCATCCCCAATCGTACCAGTGCACTCTCTGGACTCACTGCACTGCATCCCCAGTGGTGCCAGTGCACTCTCTGGACTCACTGCACTGCATCCCCAGTGGTGCCAGTGCACTCTCTGGACTCACTTCACTGCATCCCCAGTGGTGCCACTGCACTCTCTGGACTCACTGCACTGCATCCCCAGTGGTGCCAGTGCACTCTCTGGACTCACTGCACTGCATCCCCAGTGGTGCCAGTACCCTCTGTGGACTCACTGCACTACATCCCCAGTGGGGCCAGAGCACTCTCTGCACTCACTGCACTGCATCCCCAGTGGTGCCAGTGAACTCTCTGGACTGACTGCACTGCATCCCCAGTGGTGCCAGTGCACTCTCTTGAGTCACTGCACTGCATCCCCAGTGGTGCCAGTGCACTCTCTGGACTCACTGCATTGCATCCCCAGTGGTGCCAGTGCGCTCTCTGGACTCACTTCAGTGCATCCCCAATAGTACCAGTGCACTCTCTGGACTCACTGCACTGCATCCTCAGTGGTGCCACTGCAATCTCTGGTCTCACTGCAGCGCATCCCCAGTGGTGCCAGTGCACTCTCTGAACTCATTGCACTGCATCCCCAGTGGTGCCAGGGTACTCTCTGGACTCACTGCAGTGCATCCCCAGTGGTGCCAGTGCACTCTCTGGACTCACTGCAGTGCATCCCCAGTGGTACAAGTGCACTCTCTGGACTCACTGCAGTTCATCCCCAATGGTGCCAGTGCACTCTCTGGACTCACTGCACTGCATCCCCAGTGCTGACAGTGCACTCTCTGGACTCACTGCACTGCATCTCCACTATTGCCAGTGCACTCTCTGGACTCACTGCAGTGCATCCCCAATGGTGCCAGTACACTCTCTGGACTCACTGCACTGCATCCCCAGTGGTGTCACTGCACTCTCTGGACTCACTGCACTGCATCCCCAGTAGTGCCTGGGCACTCTCTGGACTCACTGCACTGCATCCCCAGTGGTGCCAGTGCCCTCTGTGGACTCACTGCACTGCATCCCCAGTGGGGCCAGTGCACTCTCTGGACTCACTGCACTGCATCCCCAGTGGTGACAGTGCACTCTCTGGACTTGCCGGGGTGCATCCCCAGTGGTGCCAGTGCACTCTCTGGACTCACCGGGGTGCATCCCCAGTGGTGCCAGTGCACTCTCTGGACTCACTGCACTGCATCCCCAGTGGTGCCAGTGCACACTCTGGACTCACTGCACTGCATCCCCAGTGGTGCCAGTGCACTCTCTGGACTCACCGCACTGCATCCCCAGTGGTGCCCGTGCACTCTCTGGACTCACTGCAGTGCATCCCCAGTGGTGCCAGTGCACTCTCTGGACTCACTGCACTGCATCCCCTGTGGTGCCAGTGCACTCTCTGAGCTCACTGCACTGCATCCCCAGTGGTACCAGAGCACTCTCTGGACTCACTGCACTGCATCCCCAGTGGTGCAAGTGCACTCTCTGGACTCACTGCACTGCATCCCCAATGGTGCCAGTGCACTTTTTGGACTCACTGCACTGCATCCCCAGTGGTGCCACTGCACTCTCTGGACTCACTGCACTGCATCCCCACTGGTGCCAATGCACTCTATGGACTCACTGCACTGCATCCCCAGTGGTACCAGTGCCCTCTGTGGACTCACTGCACTACATCCCCAGTGGGGCCAGTGCACTCTCTGCACTCACTGCACTGCATCCCCAGTGGTGCCAGTGAACTCTCTGGACTCACTGCACTGCATCCCCAGTGGTTCCAGTGCACTCTCTTGAGTCACTGCACTGCATCCCGAGTGGTGCCAGTGCACTCTCTGGACTCACTGCACTGCATCCCCAGTGGTGCCAGTGCACTCTCTGGACTCACTGCAGTGCATCCCCAATCGTACCAGTGCAATCTCTGGTCTCACTGCAGTGTCCCCGGTGGTGCCAATGCACTCTATGGACTCACGGCACTGCATCCCCAGTGGTGCCAGTGCACTCTCTGGACTCACTGCAGTGCATCCCCACTGGTGCCAGTGCACTCTCTGGACACACTGCACTGCACCCCCAGTGGTGCAAGTGCACTCTCTGGACTCACTGCACTGCATCCCCAGTGGTGCCAGTGCACTCTCTGGACTTGCCGGGGTGCATACCCAGTGGTGCCAGTGCACACTCTGGAGTCACTGCACTGCATCCCCAGTGGTGCCAGTGCCCTCTGTGGACTCACTGCACTGCATGCCCAGTGGGGCCAGTGCACTCTCTGGACTCACTGCACTGCATCCCCAGTGGTGACAGTGCACTCTCTGGACTTGCCGGGGTGCATCCCCAGTGGTGCCAGTGCACTCTCTGGACTCACCGGGGTGCATCCCCAGTGGTGCCAGTGCACTCTCTGGACTCACTGCACTGCATCCCCAGTGGTGCCAGTGCACACTCTGGACTCACTGCACTGCATCCCCAGTGGTGCCAGTGCACTCTCTGGACTCACCGCACTGCATCCCCAGTGGTGCCCGTGCACTCTGTGGACTCACTGCAGTGCATCCCCAGTGGTGCCAGTGCACTCTCTGGACTCACTGCACTGCATCCCTTGTGGTGCCAGTGCACTCTCTGAGCTCACTGCACTGCATCCCCAGTGGTACCAGAGCACTCTCTGGACTCACTGCACTGCATCCCCAGTGGTGCAAGTGCACTCTCTGGACTCACTGCACTGCATCCCCAATGGTGCCAGTGCACTTTTTGGACTCACTGCACTGCATCCCCAGTGGTGCCAGTGCACTCTCTGGACTCACTGCACTGCATCCCCAGTGGTGCCAATGCACTCTATGGACTCACTGCACTGCATCCCCAGTGGTACCAGTGCCCTCTGTGGACTCACTGCACTACATCCCCAGTGGGGCCAGTGCACTCTCTGCACTCACTGCACTGCATCCCCAGTGGTGCCAGTGCGCTCTCTGGACTCACTGCACTGCATCCCCAGTGGTTCCAGTGCACTCTCTTGAGTCACTGCACTGCATCCCCAGTGGTGCCAGTGCACTCTCTGGACTCACTGCACTGCATCCCCAGTGGTGCCAGTGCACTCTCTGGACTCACTGCACTGCATCCCCAATCGTACCAGTGCAATCTCTGGTCTCACTGCAGTGCATCCCCGGTGGTGCCAATGCACTCTATGGACTCACGGCACTGCATCCCCAGTGGTGCCAGTGCACTCTCTGGACTCACTGCAGTGCATCCCCACTGGTGCCAGTGCACTCTCTGGACACACTGCACTGCACCCCCAGTGGTGCAAGTGCACTCTCTGGACTCACTGCACTGCATCCCCAGTGGTGCCAGTGCACTCTCTGGACTTGCCGGGGTGCATCCCCAGTGGTGCCAGTGCACACTCTGGAGTCACTGCACTGCATCCCCAGTGGTGCCAGTGCACTCTCTGGACTCACTGCACTGCATACCCAGTGGTGCCACTGACCTCTCTGGACTCACTGCACTGCATCCCCAGTGGTGCCAGTGCACTCTCTGGACTCACCGCACTGCATCCCCAGGGGTGCCAGTGCACTCTCTGGACTCACTGCATTGCATCCCCAGTGGTGCCACTGCACTCTCTGGACTCACTGCACTGCATCCCTAGTGGTGCCAGTGCACTCTCTGGACTCACTGCACTGCATCCCCAGTGGTGCCAGTGCACTCTCTGAGCTCACTGCACTGCATCCCCAGTGGTGCCAGTGCACTCTCTGGACTCATTGCACTGCATCCCCAGTGGTGCCAGTGCACTCTCTGGACTCACTGCATTGCATCCCCAGCGGTGCCAATGCAATCTCTGGACTCACTGCACTGCATCCCCAATCGTACCAGTGCACTCTCTGGACTCACTGCACTGCATCCCCAGTGGTGCCAGTGCACTCTCTGGACTCACCGGGTGGCATCCCCAGTGGTGCCAGTGCACTCTCTGGACTCACTTCACTGCATCCCCAGTGGTGCCACTGCACTCTGTGGACTCACTGCACTGCATCCCCAGTGGTGCCAGTGCACACTCTGGACTCACGGCACTGCATCCCCAGTGGTGCCAGTGCACTCTCTGGACTCACTGCACTGCATCCCCAATAGTGCCAGGGTACTCTCTGGACTCACTGCAGTGCATCCCTAGTGGTGCCAAGGCACTCTCTGGACTCACTGCACTGCATTGCCATTGGTGCCAGTGCACTCTCTGGACTCACCGCACTGCATCCCCAGTGGTGCCAGTGCACTCTCTGGACTCACTGCACTGCATCCCCAATGGTGCCAGTGTACTCTTTGGACTCACTGCACTGCATCCCCAGTGGTGCCAGTGCACTCTCTGGAGTCACTGCACTGCATCCCCAGTGGTGCCAAGGCACTCTCTGGACTCACTGCACTACATCCCCAGTGGGGCCAGTGCACTCTCTTGAGTCACTGCACTGCATGCCCAGTGGTGCCAGTGCACTCTCTGGACTCACTGCACTGCATCCCCAGTGGTGCCAGTGCACTCTCTGGACTCACTGGACTGAATTCCCGGTGGTGCCAGTGCACTCTCTGGACTCACTGCACTGCATCCCCTGTGGTGCCAGTGCACTCTCTGGACTTGCCGGGGTGCATCCCCAGTGGTGCCAGTGCACTCTCTGGACTCACTGCACTGCATCCCCAGTGGGGCCAGTGCACTCTCTGGACTCACTGCAGTGCATCCCCAGTGGTGCCAGTGCACTCTCTGGAGTCACCGCAGTGCATCACCAGTGGTGCCAGTGCACTCTTTGGACTCACTGCAGTGCATCCCCAATCGTACCAGTGCACTCTCTGGACTCACTGCACTGCATCCCCAGTGGTGCCAGTGCACTCTCTTGAGTCACTGCAGTGCATCCCCAGTGGTGCCAGTGCACTCTCTGGACTCACTGCACTGCATCCCCAGTGGTGCCAGTGCACTCTCTGGACTCACTGCAGCGCATCCCCAGTGGTGCCAGTGCACTCTCTGGACTCACTGCACTGCATCCCCAGTGGTGCCAGTGCACTCTCTGAGCTCACTGCACTGCATCCCCAGTGGTGCCAGTGCACTCTCTGGACTCATTGCACTGCATCGCCAGTGGTGCCAATGCACTCTCTTGAGTCACTGCAGTGCATCTCCAGTGGTGCCAGTGCACTCTCTGGACTCACTGCATTGCATCCCCAGTGGTGCCAGTGCACTCTCTGGACTCACTGCACTGCATCCCCAATCGTACCAGTGCACTCTCTGGACTCACTGCACTGCATCCCCAGTGGTGCCAGTACCCTCTGTGGACTCACTGCACTACATCCCCAGTGGGGCCAGAGCGCTCTCTGCACTCACTGCACTGCATCCCCAGTGGTGCCAGTGAACTCTCTGGACTGACTGCACTGCATCCCCAGTGGTGCCAGTGCACTCTCTTGAGTCACTGCACTGCATCCCCAGTGGTGCCAGTGCACTCTCTGGACTCACTGCATTGCATCCCCAGTGGTGCCAGTGCACTCTCTGGACTCACTTCAGTGCATCCCCAATAGTACCAGTGCACTCTCTGGACTCACTGCACTGCATCCTCAGTGGTACCACTGCAATCTCTGGTCTCACTGCAGCGCATCCCCAGTGGTGCCAGTGCACTCTCTGAACTCATTGCACTGCATCCCCAGTGGTGCCAGGGTACTCTCTGGACTCACTGCAGTGCATCCCCAGTGGTGCCAGTGCACTCTCTGGACTCACTGCAGTGCATCCCCAGTGGTACAAGTGCACTCTCTGGACTCACTGCAGTTCATCCCCAATGGTGCCAGTGCACTCTCTGGACCCACTGCACTGCATCCCCAGTGCTGACAGTGCACTCTCTGGACTCACTGCACTGCATCTCCACTATTGCCAGTGCACTCTCTGGACTCACTGCAGTGCATCCCCAATGGTGCCAGTACACTCTCTGGACTCACTGCACTGCATCCCCAGTGGTGTCACTGCACTCTCTGGACTCACTGCACTGCATCCCCAGTAGTGCCTGGGCACTCTCTGGACTCACTGCACTGCATCCCCAGTGGTGCCAGTGCCCTCTGTGGACTCACTGCACTGCATGCCCAGTGGGGCCAGAGCACTCTCTGGACTCACTGCATTGCATCCCCAGTGGTGCAAGTGCACTCTCTGGACTCACTGCACTGCATCCCCAATGGTGCCAGTGCACTTTTTGGACTCACTGCACTGCATCCCCAGTGGTGCCACTGCACTCTCTGGACTCACTGCACTGCATCCCCACTGGTGCCAATGCACTCTATGGACTCACTGCACTGCATCCCCAGTGGTACCAGTGCCCTCTGTGGACTCACTGCACTACATCCCCAGTGGGGCCAGTGCACTCTCTGCACTCACTGCACTGCATCCCCAGTGGTGCCAGTGAACTCTCTGGACTCACTGCACTGCCTCCCCAGTGGTTCCAGTGCACTCTCTTGAGTCACTGCACTGCATCCCCAGTGGTGCCAGTGCACTCTCTGGACTCACTGCACTGCATCCCAAGTGGTGCCAGTGCACTCTCTGGACTCACTGCAGTGCATCCCCAATCGTACCAGTGCAATCTCTGGTCTCACTGCAGTGCATCCCCGGTGGTGCCAATGCACTCTATGGACTCACTGCACTGCATCCCCAGTGGTGCCAGTGCACTCTCTGGACTCACTGCAGTGCATCCCCACTGGTGCCAGTGCACTCTCTGGACACACTGCACCCCCAGTGGTGCAAGTGCACTCTCTGGACTCACTGCACTGCATCCCCAGTGGTGCCAGTGCACTCTCTGGACTTGCCGGGGTGCATCCCCAGTGGTGCCAGTGCACACTCTGGAGTCACTGCACTGCATCCCCAGTGGTGCCAGTGCCCTCTGTGGACTCACTGCACTGCATGCCCAGTGGGGCCAGTGCACTCTCTGGACTCACTGCACTGCATCCCCAGTGGTGACAGTGCACTCTCTGGACTTGCCGGGGTGCATCCCCAGTGGTGCCAGTGCACTCTCTGGACTCACCGGGGTGCATCCCCAGTGGTGCCAGTGCACTCTCTGGACTCACTGCACTGCATCCCCAGTGGTGCCAGAGCACTCTCTGAGCTCACTGCACTGCATCCCCAGTGGTACCAGAGCACTCTCTGGACTCTCTGCACTGCATCCCCAGTGGTGCAAGTGCACTCTCTGGACTCACTGCACTGCATCCCCAATGGTGCCAGTGCACTTTTTGGACTCACTGCACTGCATCCCCAGTGGTGCCACTGCACTCTCTGGACTCACTGCACTGCATCCCCACTGGTGCCAATGCACTCTATGGACTCACTGCACTGCATCCCCAGTGGTACCAGTGCCCTCTGTGGACTCACTGCACTACATCCCCAGTGGGGCCAGTGCACTCTCTGCACTCACTGCACTGCATCCCCAGTGGTGCCAGTGAACTCTCTGGACTCACTGCACTGCATCCCCAGTGGTTCCAGTGCACTCTCTTGAGTCACTGCACTGCATCCCCAGTGGTGCCAGTGCACTCTCTGGACTCACTGCACTGCATCCCCAGTGGTGCCAGTGCACTCTCTGAACTCACTGCAGTGCATCCCCAATCGTACCAGTGCAATCTCTGGTCTCACTGCAGTGCATCCCCGGTGGTGCCAGTGCACTCTCTGGACTCACTGCAGTGCATCCCCAGTGGTGCCAGTGCACTCTCTGGACACACTGCACTGCACGCCCAGTGGTGCAAGTGCACTCTCTGGACTCACTGCACTGCATCCCCAGTGGTGCCAGTGCACTCTCTGGACTTGCCGGGGTGCATCCCCTGTGGTGCCAGTGCACACTCTGGAGTCACTGCACTGCATCCCCAGTGGTGCCAGTGCACTCTCTGGACTCACTGCACTGCATCCCCAGTGGTGCCAGTGCACTCTCTGGACTCACTGCACTGCATCCCCAGTGGTGCCAGTGCACTCTCTGGACTCACCGCACTGCATCCCCAGTGGTGCCAGTGCACTCTCTGGACTCACTGCAGTGCATCCCCAGTGGTGCCACTGCACTCTCTGGACTCACTGCACTGCATCCCCAGTGGTGCCAGTGCACTCTCTGGACTCACTGCAGTGCATCCCCAGTGGTGCCAGTGCACTCTCTGAGCTCACTGCACTGCATCCCCAGTGGTGCCAGTGCACTCTCTGGACTCATTGCACTGCATCGCCAGTGGTGCCAGTGCACTCTCTTGAGTCACTGAAGTGCATCCCCAGTGGTGCCAGTGCACTCTCTGGACTCACTGCATTGCATCCCCAGCGGTGCCAGTGCAATCTCTGGACTCACTGCACTGCATCCCCAATCGTACCAGTGCACTCTCTGGACTCACTGCACTGCATCCCCAGTGGTGCCAGTGCACTCTCTGGACTCACCGGGTGGCATCCCCAGTGGTGCCAGTGCACTCTCTGGACTCACTGCACTGCATCCCCAATGGTGCCACTGCACTCTGTGGACTCACTGCACTGCATCCCCAGTGGTGCCAGTGCACTCTCTGGACTCACTGCACTGCATCCCCAATAGTGCCAGGGTACTCTCTGGACTCACTGCAGTGCATCCCTAGTGGTGCCAAGGCACTCTCTGGACTCACTGCACTGCATTGCCATTGGTGCCAGTGCACTCTCTGGACTCACGGCACTGCATCCCCAGTGGTGCCAGTGCACTCTCTGGACTCACTGCACTGCATCCCCAATGGTGCCAGTGTACTCTTTGGACTCACTGCACTGCATCCCCAGTGGTGCCAGTGCACTCTCTGGAGTCACTGCACTGCATCCCCAGTGGTGCCAAGGCACTCTCTGGACTCCCTGCACTACATCCCCAGTGGGGCCAGTGCACTCTCTTGAGTCACTGCACTGCATCCCCAGTGGTGCCAGTGCACTCTCTGGACTCACTGTACTGCATCCCCAGTGGTGCCAGTGCACTCTCTGGACTCACTGCAGTGCATCCCCAATCGTACCAGTGCAATCTCTGGTCTCACTGCAGTGCATCCCCAGTGGTGCCAGTGCACTCTCTGGACTCACTGGGGTGCATCCCCAATAGTGCCAGTGCCCTCTCTGGACTCACTGCACTGCATCCCCAGTGGTGCCAGTGCACTCTCTGAGCTCATTGCACTGCATCCCCAGTGGTGCCAGTGCACTCTCTGGACTCACTGCACTGCATCCCCAGTGGTGCCAGTGCCCTCTGTGGACTCACTGCACTACATCCCCAGTGGGGCCAGTGCACTCTCTTGAGTCACTGCACTGCATCCCCAGTGGTGCCAGTGCACTCTCTGGACTCACTGCACTGCATCCCCAGTGGTGCCAGTGAACTCTCTGGACTCACTGCAGTGCATCCCCAGTGCTGCCAGTGCACTCTCTGGACTCACCGCACTGCATCCCCAGTGGTGCCAGTGCACTCTCTGGACTCACTGCACTGCATCCCCAGTGGTTCCAGTGCACTCTCTGGTCTCACTGCAGTGCATCCCCAGTGTTGCCAGTGACCTCTCTGGACTCACTGCACTGCATCCCTAGTGGTGACAGTGCACTGTCTGGACTCACTGCACTGCATCCCCAGTGGTGCCAGTGCACTCTCTGAGCTCACTGCACTGCATCCCCAGTTGTGCCAAGGCACTCTCTGGACTCACTGCACTGCATCCCCAGTGGTGCCACTGCACTCTCTGGACTCACTGCACTGCATCCCCAATGGTGCCAGTGCACTCTTTGGACTCGCAGCACTGCATCCCCAGTGGTGCCAGTGCACTCTCTGGACTCACTGCACTGCATCCCCAGTGGTGCCAGTGCCCTCTGTGGACTCACTGCACTACATCCCCAGTGGTGCCAGTTACCTCTCCTGAGTCACTGCACTGCATCCCCAGTGGTGCCAGTGCACTCTCTGGACTCACTGCACTGCATCCCCAGTGGTGCCAGTGCACTCTCTGGACTCACTGCACTGCATCCCCAATCGTACCAGTGCAATCTCTGGTCTCACTGCAGTGCAACCCCAGTGGTGCCAGTGCACTCTCTGGACTCACCGCGGTGCATCCCCAATAGTGCCAGTGCCCTCTCTGGACTCACTGCACTGCATCACCAGTGGTGCCAGTGCACTCTCTGAGCTCACTGCACTGCATCCCCAGTGGTGCCAGTGCACTCTCTGGACTCTCTGCAGTGCATCCCCAGTGGTGCCAGTGCACTCTCTGGACTCACGGCACTGCATCCCCAGTGGTGCCAGTGCACTCTCTGGACTCACTGCACTGCATCCCCAGTGGTGCCAAGGCACTCTCTGGACTCACGGCACTGCATCCCCAGTGGTGCCAGTGCACTCTCTGGACTCACTGCACTGCATCCCCAGTGGTGCCAGTGCACTCTCTGGACTCACTGCACTGCATCCCTAGTGGTGTCAGTGCACTCTCTGGACTCACCGGGGTGCATCCCCAATAGTGCCAGTGCCCTCTCTGGACTCACTGCAGTGCATCCCCAGTGGTGCCAGTGCACTCTCTGGACTCACTGCACTGCATCCCCAGTGGTGCCAGTGACCTCTCTGGACTCACTGCACTGCATCCCCAGTGGTGCCCGTGCACTCTCTGGACTCACTGCACTGCATCCCCAGTGGTGCCAGTGCACTATCTGTACTCACTGCACTGCATCCTAGGTGGTGCCAGTGCACTCTCTGGACTCACTGCACTGCATCTCCCGCGGTGCCAGTGCACTCTCTGGACTCACTGCACTGCATCCCCAGTGGTGCCAGTGCACTCTCTGGACTCACTGCACTGCATCCCCAGGGGTGCCCGTGCGCTCTCTTGAGTCACTGCAGTGCATCCCCAGTGGTGCCAGTGCACTCTCTGGACTCACTCCATTGCATCCCCAGTAGTGCCAGTGCACTCTCTGGACTCACTGCAGTGTATCCCCAGTGGTGCCAGTGCACTCTCTGGACTCACTGCAGTGAATCCCCAGTGGTGCCAGTGCACTCTCTGGACTCACTGCAGTGCATCCCCAGTGGTGCCAGTGCACTCTCTGAGCTCACTGCACTGCATCCCCAGTGGTGCCAGTGCACTCTCTGGACTCTCTGCAGTGCATCCCCAGTGGTGCCAGTGCACTCTCTGGACTCACGGCACTGCATCCCCAGTGGTGCCAGTGCACTCTCTGGACTCACTGCACTGCATCCCCAGTGGTGCCAGTGCACTCTCTGGACTCACTGCACTGCATTCCCAGTGGTGCCAGTGCACTCTCTGGACTCACTGCACTGCATCCCCAATGGTGCCAGTGCACTCTTTGGACTCACTGCAGTGCATCCCGAGTGGTGCCAGGGTACTCTCTGGACTCACTGCACTGCATCCCCAGTGGTGCCGGGGCAATCTCTGGACTCACTGCAGTGCATCCCAAGTGGTGCCAGTGCCCTCTGTGGACTCACTGCACTACATCCCCAGTAGGGCCAGTGCACTCTCTGCACTCACTGCACTGCATCCCCAGTGTTGCCAGTGACCTCTCTGGACTCACTGCACTGCATCCCTAGTGGTGCCAGTGCACTCTCTTGAGTCACTGCACTGCATCCCCAGTGGTGCCAGTGCACTCTCTGGACTCACTACACTGCATCCCCACTGGTGCCAGTGCACTCTCTGGACTCACTGCAGTGCATCCCCAATCGTACCAGTGCAATCTCTGGTCTCACTGCAGTGCATCCCCAGTGGTGCCAGTGCACTCTCTGGACTCACTGCACTGCATCCCCAGTGGTGCAAGTGCACTCTCTGGACTCACGGCACTGCATCCCCGGTGGTGCCAGTACACTCTCTGGACTCACTGCACGGCATCCCCAGTGGTGCCAGTGCGCTCTCTGGACTCACGGCAGTGCATCCCCACTGGTGCCCGTGCACTCTCTGGACTCACTGCACTGCACCCCCAGTGCTGCCAGTGCACTCTCTGGAGTCACAGCACTGCATCCCCACTGGTGCCAGTGCACTCTCTGGACTCACTGCACTGCATCCCCAGTGGTGACAGTGCACACTCTGGACTCACGGCACTGCATCCCCAGTGGTGCTAGTGCACTCTCTGGACCAACGGCACTGCCTCCCCAGTGGTGCCAGTGCACTCTCTGGACTCACTGCACTGCATCCCCAGTGGTGCCAGGGTACTCTCTGGACTCACTGCACTGCATCCCCAGTGGTGCCAAGGCACTCTCTGGACTCACTGCACTGCATTGCCATTGGTGCCAGTGCACTCTCTGGACTCATTGCAGTGCATCCCCAGTGGTGCCAGTGCACTCTCTGGACTCACGGCACAGCATCCCCAGTGGTGCCAGTGCACTCTCTGGACTCACTGCAGTGCATCCCCAGTGGTGCCAGTGCACTCTCTGGACTCACTGCACTGCATCTCCAGCGGTGCCAGTGCACTCTCTGGACTCACTGCACTGCATCCCCAGTGGTGCCAGTGCACACTCTGGACTCACGGCACTGCATCCCCAGTGGTGCTAGTGCACTCTCTGGACTCACTGCACTGCATCCCCAGTGGTGCCAGGGCACTCTCTGGATGCACTGCACTGCATCCCCAGTGGTGCCAGTGACCTCTCTGGACTCAGTGCACTGCATCCCCAGTGGTGCCAGTGCACTATCTGTACTCACTGCACTGCATCCTAGGTGGTGCCAGTGCACTCTCTGGACTCACTGCACTGCATCTCCAGCGGTGCCAGTGCACTCTCTGGACTCACTGCACTGCATCCCCAGTGGTGCCAGTGCACACTCTGGACTCACTGCACTGCATCCCCAGTGGTGCCAGTGCACTCTCTGGACTCACGGCACTGCATCCCCACTGGTGCCAGTGCACTCTCTGGACTCACTGCACTGCATCCCCAGTGGTGACAGTGCACACTCTGGACTCACGGCACTGCATCCCCAGTGGTGCTAGTGCACTCTCTGGACCAACGGCACTGCCTCCCCAGTGGTGCCAGTGCACTCTCTGGACTCACTGCACTGCATCCCCAGTCGTGCCAGGGTACTCTCTGGACTCACTGCACTGCATCCCCAGTGGTGCCAAGGCACTCTCTGGACTCACTGCACTGCATTGCCATTGGTGCCAGTGCACTCTCTGGACTCATTGCAGTGCATCCCCAGTGGTGCCAGTGCACTCTCTGGACTCACGGCACTGCATCCCCAGTGGTGCCAGTGCACTCTCTGGACTCACTGCAGTGCATCCCCAGTGGTGCCAGTGCACTCTCTGGACTCACTGCACTGCATCCCTAGTGGTGTCAGTGCACTCTCTGGACTCACCGGGGTGCATCCCCAATAGTGCCAGTGCCCTCTCTGGACTCACTGCAGTGCATCCCCAGTGGTGCCAGTGCACTCTCTGGACTCACTGCACTGCATCCCCAGTGGTGCCAGTGACCTCTCTGGACTCACTGCACTGCATCCCCAGTGGTGCCCGTGCACTCTCTGGACTCACTGCACTGCATCCCCAGTGGTGCCAGTGCACTATCTGTACTCACTGCACTGCATCCTAGGTGGTGCCAGTGCACTCTCTGGACTCACTGCACTGCATCTCCCGCGGTGCCAGTGCACTCTCTGGACTCACTGCACTGCATCCCCAGTGGTGCCAGTGCACTCTCTGGACTCACTGCACTGCACCCCCAGTGGTGCCAGTGCACTCTCTGGACTCACTGCACTGCATCCCCAGTGGTGCCCGTGCACTCTCTGGATTCACTGCACTGCATCCCCAGGGGTGCCCGTGCACTCTCTGGACTCACTGCACTGCATCACCAGTGGTGCCAGTGCACTCTCTGGACTCACTGCACTGCATCCCCAGTGGTGCCAGTGCGCTCTCTTGAGTCACTGCAGTACATCCCCAGTGGTGCCAGTGCACTCTCTGGACTCACTCCATTGCATCCCCAGTAGTGCCAGTGCACTCTCTGGACTCACTGCAGTGTATCCCCAGTGGTGCCAGTGCACTCTCTGGACTCACTGCAGTGAATCCCCAGTGGTGCCAGTGCACTCTCTGGACTCACTGCAGTGCATCCCCAGTGGTGCCAGTGCACTCTCTGGACTCACTGCGCTGCATCCCCAGTGGTGCCAGTGCACTCTCTGGACTCACTGCACTGCATCCCCAGTGGTGCCAGTGCACTCTCTGGACTCACTGCACTGCATCCCCAGTGGTGCCAGTGCGCTCTCTTGAGTCACTGCACTGCATCCCCAGTGGTGCCAGTGCACTCCCTGGACTCACTGCATTGCATCCCAGGTGGTGTCAGTACACTCTCTGGACTCCCTGCAGTGCATCCCCAATCGTTCCAGTGCACTCTCTGGATTCACTGCACTGCATCCCCAGTGGTGCCACTGCAATCTCTGGTCTCACTGCAGTGCATCCCCAGTGGTGCCAGTGCACTCTCTGGACTCACTGCACCACATCCCCAGTGGTGCCAGTGCACTCTCTGGACTCACTGCAGTGCATCCCCAGTGGTACCAGTGCACTCTCTGGACTCACTGCAGTGCATCCCCAGTGGTGCCAGTGCACTCTCTGGACTCACTGCACTGCATCCCCAGTGGTGCCAGTGCACTCTCTGGACTCACTGCACTGCATCCCAGTGGTGACAGTGCACTCTCTGGACCTGCCGGGGTGCATCCCCAGTGGTGCCAGTGCACTCTCTGGACTCACCGGGGTGCATCCCCAGTGGTGCCAGTGACCTCTCTGGACTCACTGCACTGCACCCCCAGTGGTGCCAGTGCACTCTCTGGACTCACTGCACTGCATCCCCAGTGGTGCCAGTGCACTCTCTGAGCTCACTGCACTGCATCCCCAGTGGTGCCAGTGCACTCTGTGGACTCACTGCACTGCATCCCCAGTGGTGCCAGTGCACTCTCTGGACTCACTGCACTGCATCCCCAGTGGTGCCAGTGCACTCTCTGGACTCACTGCAGTGCATCCCCAATCGTACCAGTGCAATCTCTGGACTCACTGCACTGCATCCCCAGTGGTGCCAGTGCACTCTCTGAGCTCACTGCACTACATCCCCAGTGGTTCCAGTGCACTCTCTTGAGTCACCGCACTGCATCCCGAGTGGTGCCAGTGCACTCTCTGGACTCACTGCACTGCATCCCCAGTGGTGCCAGTGCACTCTCTGGACTCACTGCAGTGCATCCCCAATCGTACCAGTGCAATCTCTGGACTCACTGCACTGCATTCCCAGTGGTGCCAGTGCACTCTCTGGACTCACTGCACTGCATCCCCAATGGTGCCAGTGCACTCTTTGGACTCACTGCAGTGCATCCCGAGTGGTGCCAGGGTACTCTCTGGACTCACTGCACTGCATCCCCAGTGGTGCCGGGGCAATCTCTGGACTCACTGCAGTGCATCCCAAGTGGTGCCAGTGCCCTCTATGGACTCACTGCACTACATCCCCAGTAGGGCCAGTGCACTCTCTGCACTCACTGCACTGCATCCCCAGTGGTGCCAGTGAACTCTCTGGACTCACTGCACTGCATCCCTAGTGGTGCCAGTGCACTCTCTTGAGTCACTGCACTGCATCCCCAGTGGTGCCAGTGCACTCTCTGGACTCACTGCACTGCATCCCCACTGGTGCCAGTGCACTCTCTGGACTCACTGCAGTGCATCCCCAATCGTACCAGTGCAATCTCTGGTCTCACTGCAGTGCATCCCCAGTGGTGCCAGTGCACTCTCTGGACTCACTGCACTGCATCCCCAGTGGTGCAAGTGCACTCTCTGGACTCACGGCACTGCATCCCCGGTGGTGCCAGTACACTCTCTGGACTCACTGCACGGCATCCCCAGTGGTGCCAGTGCGCTCTCTGGACTCACGGCAGTGCATCCCCAGTGGTGCCAGTGCACTCTCTGGACTCACTGAAGTGACCCCACTGGTGCCCGTGCACTCTCTGGACTCACTGCACTGCACCCCCAGTGCTGCCAGTGCACTCTCTGGAGTCACAGCACTGCATCCCCACTGGTGCCAGTGCACTCTCTGGACTCACTGCACTGCATCCCCAGTGGTGACAGTGCACACTCTGGACTCACGGCACTGCATCCCCAGTGGTGCTAGTGCACTCTCTGGACCAACGGCACTGCCTCCGAGTGGTGCCAGTGCACTCTCTGGACTCACTGCACTGCATCCCCAGTGGTGCCAGGGTACTCTCTGGACTCACTGCACTGCATCCCCAGTGGTGCCAAGGCACTCTCTGGACTCACTGCACTGCATTGCCATTGGTGCCAGTGCACTCTCTGGACTCATTGCAGTGCATCCCCAGTGGTGCCAGTGCACTCTCTGGACTCACGGCACAGCATCCCCAGTGGTGCCAGTGCACTCTCTGGACTCACTGCAGTGCATCCCCAGTGGTGCCAGTGCACTCTCTGGACTCACTGCACTGCATCTCCAGCGGTGCCAGTGCACTCTCTGGACTCACTGCACTGCATCACCAGTGGTGCCAGTGCACACTCTGGACTCACGGCACTGCATCCCCAGTGGTGCTAGTGCACTCTCTGGACTCACTGCACTGCATCCCCAGTGGTGCCAGGGCACTCTCTGGATGCACTGCACTGCATCCCCAGTGGTGCCAGTGACCTCTCTGGACTCAGTGCACTGCATCCCCAGTGGTGCCAGTGCACTATCTGTACTCACTGCACTGCATCCTAGGTGGTGCCAGTGCACTCTCTGGACTCACTGCACTGCATCTCCAGCGGTGCCAGTGCACTCTCAGGACTCACTGCACTGCATCCCCAGTGGTGCCAGTGCACACTCTGGACTCACTGCACTGCATCCCCAGTGGTGCCAGTGCACACTCTGGACTCACGGCACTGCATCCCCACTGGTGCCAGTGCACTCTCTGGACTCACTGCACTGCATCCCCAGTGGTGACAGTGCACACTCTGGACTCACGGCACTGCATCCCCAGTGGTGCTAGTGCACTCTCTGGACCAAAGGCACTGCCTCCCCAGTGGTGCCAGTGCACTCTCTGGACTCACTGCACTGCATCCCCAGTCGTGCCAGGGTACTCTCTGGACTCACTGCACTGCATCCCCAGTGGTGCCAGTGCACTCTCTGGACTCACTGAAGTGACCCCACTGGTGCCCGTGCACTCTCTGGACTCACTGCACTGCACCCCCAGTGCTGCCAGTGCACTCTCTGGAGTCACAGCACTGCATCCCCACTGGTGCCAGTGCACTCTCTGGACTCACTGCACTGCATCCCCAGTGGTGACAGTGCACACTCTGGACTCACGGCACTGCATCCCCAGTGGTGCTAGTGCACTCTCTGGACCAACGGCACTGCCTCCCCAGTGGTGCCAGTGCACTCTCTGGACTCACTGCACTGCATCCCCAGTGGTGCCAGGGTACTCTCTGGACTCACTGCACTGCATCCCCAGTGGTGCCAAGGCACTCTCTGGACTCACTGCACTGCATTGCCATTGGTGCCAGTGCACTCTCTGGACTCATTGCAGTGCATCCCCAGTGGTGCCAGTGCACTCTCTGGACTCACGGCACAGCATCCCCAGTGGTGCCAGTGCACTCTCTGGACTCACTGCAGTGCATCCCCAGTGGTGCCAGTGCACTCTCTGGACTCACTGCACTGCATCCCCAGTGGTGCCAGTGCACTCTCTGGACTCACTGCACTGCATCCCCAGTGGTGCCAGTGCACACTCTGGACTCACGGCACTGCATCCCCAGTGGTGCTAGTGCACTCTCTGGACTCACTGCACTGCATCCCCAGTGGTGCCAGGGCACTCTCTGGATGCACTGCACTGCATCCCCAGTGGTGCCAGTGACCTCTCTGGACTCAGTGCACTGCATCCCCAGTGGTGCCAGTGCACTATCTGTACTCACTGCACTGCATCCTAGGTGGTGCCAGTGCACTCTCTGGACTCACTGCACTGCATCTCCAGCGGTGCCAGTGCACTCTCTGGACTCACTGCACTGCATCCCCAGTGGTGCCAGTGCACACTCTGGACTCACTGCACTGCATCCCCAGTGGTGCCAGTGCACACTCTGGACTCACGGCACTGCATCCCCACTGGTGCCAGTGCACTCTCTGGACTCACTGCACTGCATCCCCACTGGTGCCAGTGCACACTCTGGACTCACGGCACTGCATCCCCAGTGGTGCTAGTGCACTCTCTGGACCAACGGCACTGCCTCCCCAGTGGTGCCAGTGCACTCTCTGGACTCACTGCACTGCATCCCCAGTCGTGCCAGGGTACTCTCTGGACTCACTGCACTGCATCCCCAGTGGTGCCAAGGCACTCTCTGGACTCACTGCACTGCATTGCCATTGGTGCCAGTGCACTCTCTGGACTCATTGCAGTGCATCCCCAGTGGTGCCAGTGCACTCTCTGGACTCACGGCACTGCATCCCCAGTGGTGCCAGTGCACTCTCTGGACTCACTGCAGTGCATCCCCAGTGGTGCCAGTGCACTCTCTGGACTCACTGCACTGCATCCCTAGTGGTGTCAGTGCACTCTCTGGACTCACCGGGGTGCATCCCCAATAGTGCCAGTGCCCTCTCTGGACTCACTGCAGTGCATCCCCAGTGGTGCCAGTGCACTCTCTGGACTCACTGCACTGCATCCCCAGTGGTGCCAGTGCACTCTCTGGACTCACTGCACTGCATCCCCAGTGGTGCCCGTGCACTCTCTGGACTCACTGCACTGCATCCCCAGTGGTGCCAGTGCACTATCTGTACTCACTGCACTGCATCCTAGGTGGTGCCAGTGCACTCTCTGGACTCACTGCACTGCATCTCCAGCGGTGCCAGTGCACTCTCTGGACTCACTGCACTGCATCCCCAGTGGTGCCAGTGCACTCTCTGGACTCACTGCACTGCACCCCCAGTGGTGCCAGTGCACTCTCTGGACTCACTGCACTGCATCCCCAGTGGTGCCCGTGCACTCTCTGGATTCACTGCACTGCATCCCCAGGGGTGCCCGTGCACTCTCTGGACTCACTGCACTGCATACCCAGTGGTGCCAGTGCACTCTCTGGACTCACTGCACTGCATCCCCAGTGGTGCCAGTGCGCTCTCTTGAGTCACTGCAGTGCATCCCCAGTGGTGCCAGTGCACTCTCTGGACTCACTCCATTGCATCCCCAGTAGTGCCAGTGCACTCTCTGGACTCACTGCAGTGTATCCCCAGTGGTGCCAGTGCACTCTCTGGACTCACTGCAGTGAATCCCCAGTGGTGCCAGTGCACTCTCTGGACTCACTGCAGTGCATCCCCAGTGGTGCCAGTGCACTCTCTGGACTCACTGCGCTGCATCCCCAGTGGTGCCAGTGCACTCTCTGGACTCACTGCACTGCATCCCCAGTGGTGCCAGTGCACTCTCTGGACTCACTGCACTGCATCCCCAGTGGTGCCAGTGCGCTCTCTTGAGTCACTGCAGTGCATCCCCAGTGGTGCCAGTGCACTCCCTGGACTCACTGCATTGCATCCCAGGTGGTGTCAGTACACTCTCTGGACTCCCTGCAGTGCATCCCCAATCGTTCCAGTGCACTCTCTGGACTCACTGCACTGCATCCCCAGTGGTGCCAGTGCACTCTCTGAGCTCACTGCACTGCATCCCCAGTGGTGCCAGTGCACTCTGTGGACTCACTGCACTGCATCCCCAGTGGTGCCAGTGCACTCTCTGGACTCACTGCACTGCATCCCCAGTGGTGCCAGTGCACTCTCTGGACTCACTGCACTGCATCCCCAGTGGTGCCAGTGCACTCTCTGAGCTCACTGCACTGCATCCCCAGTGGTGACAGTGCACTCTCTGGACTCACCGGGTTGCATCCCCAGTGGTGCCAGTGCACTCTCTGGACTCACTGCAGTGCATCCCCAGTGGTGCCAGTGCACTCTCTGGACTCACTGCACTGCATCCCCAGTGGTGCCGGGGCACTCTCTGGACTCACTGCACTGCATCCCCAGTGGTGCCAGTACCCTCTGTGGACTCACTGCACTACATCACCAGTGGGGCCAGTGCACTCTCTGCACTCACTGCACTGCATCCCCAGTGGTGCCAGTGAACTCTCTGGACTCACTGCACTGCATCCCCAGTGTTGCAAGTGCACTCTCTTGAGTCACTGCACTGCATCCCCAGTGGTGCCAGTGCACTCTCTGGACTCACTGCACTGCATCCCCAGTGGTGCCAGTGCACTCTCTGGACTCACTGCAGTGCATCCCCAATCGTACCAGTGCAATCTCTGGTCTCACTGCAGTGCATCCCCAGTGGTGCCAGAGCACTCTCTGGACTCACTGCGCTGCATCTCCAGTGGTGCCAGTGCACTCTCTGGACTCACGGCACTGCATCCCCGGTGGTGCCAGTGCACTCTCTGGACTTGCCGGGATGCATCCCCAGTGGTGCCAGTGCACTCTCTGGACTCACCGGGGTGCATCCCCAGTGGTGCCAGTGCACTCTCTGGACTCACTGCAGTGCATCCCCAGTGGTGCCAGTGCACTCTCTGGACCTACTGCACTGCACTCCCAGTGGTGCCAGTGCACTCTCTGGACTCACTGCACTGCATCCCCAGTGGTTCCAGTGCACTCTCTGGACTCATTGCACTGCATCCCCAGTGGTGCCAGTGCACTCTCTGGACTCACTGCACTGCATCCCCAGTGGTGCCAGTGCCCTCTGTGGACTCACTGCACTACATCCCCAGTGGTTCCAGTGCACTCTCTTGAGTCACTGCACTGCATCCCGAGTGGTGCCAGTGCACTCTCTGGACTCACTGCACTGCATCCCCAGTGGTGCCAGTGCACTCTCTGGACTCACTGCAGTGCATCCCCAATCGTACCAGTGCAATCTCTGGTCTCACTGCAGTGTCCCCGGTGGTGCCAATGCACTCTATGGACTCACGGCACTGCATCCCCAGTGGTGCCAGTGCACTCTCTGGACTCACTGCAGTGCATCCCCACTGGTGCCAGTGCACTCTCTGGACACACTGCACTGCACCCCCAGTGGTGCAAGTGCACTCTCTGGACTCACTGCACTGCATCCCCAGTGGTGCCAGTGCACTCTCTGGACTTGCCGGGGTGCATCCCCAGTGGTGCCAGTGCACACTCTGGAGTCACTGCACTGCATCCCCAGTGGTGCCAGTGCCCTCTGTGGACTCACTGCACTGCATGCCCAGTGGGGCCAGTGCACTCTCTGGACTCACTGCACTGCATCCCCAGTGGTGACAGTGCACTCTCTGGACTTGCCGGGGTGCATCCCCAGTGGTGCCAGTGCACTCTCTGGACTCACCGGGGTGCATCCCCAGTGGTGCCAGTGCACTCTCTGGACTCACTGCACTGCATCCCCAGTGGTGCCAGTGCACTCTCTGGACTCACCGCACTGCATCCCCAGTGGTGCCCGTGCACTCTGTGGACTCACTGCAGTGCATCCCCAGTGGTGCCAGTGCACTCTCTGGACTCACTGCACTGCATCCCTTGTGGTGCCAGTGCACTCTCTGAGCTCACTGCACTGCATCCCCAGTGGTGCCAGTGCACTCTCTGGACTCACTGCACTGCATCCCCAGTGGTGCCAGTGCACACTCTGGACTCACTGCACTGCATCCCCAGTGGTGCAAGTGCACTCTCTGGACTCACTGCACTGCATCCCCAATGGTGCCAGTGCACTTTTTGGACTCACTGCACTGCATCCCCAGTGGTGCCAGTGCACTCTCTGGACTCACTGCACTGCATTCCCAGTGGTGCCAATGCACTCTATGGACTCACTGCACTGCATCCCCAGTGGTACCAGTGCCCTCTGTGGACTCACTGCACTACATCCCCAGTGGGGCCAGTGCACTCTCTGCACTCACTGCACTGCATCCCCAGTGGTGCCAGTGAACTCTCTGGACTCACTGCACTGCATCCCCAGTGGTTCCAGTGCACTCTCTTGAGTCACTGCACTGCATCCCCAGTGGTGCCAGTGCACTCTCTGGACTCACTGCACTGCATCCCCAGTGGTGCCAGTGCACTCTCTGGACTCACTGCAGTGCATCCCCAATCGTACAAGTGCAATCTCTGGTCTCACTGCAGTGCATCCCCGGTGGTGCCAATGCACTCTATGGACTCACGGCACTGCATCCCCAGTGGTGCCAGTGCACTCTCTGGACTCACTGCAGTGCATCCCCACTGGTGCCAGTGCACTCTCTGGACACACTGCACTGCACCCCCAGTGGTGCAAGTGCACTCTCTGGACTCACTGCACTGCATCCCCAGTGGTGCCAGTGCACTCTCTGGACTTGCCGGGGTGCATCCCCAGTGGTGCCAGTGCACACTCTGGAGTCACTGCACTGCATCCCCAGTGGTGCCAGTGCACTCTCTGGACTCACTGCACTGCATACCCAGTGGTGCCACTGACCTCTCTGGACTCACTGCACTGCATCCCCAGTGGTGCCAGTGCACTCTCTGGACTCACCGCACTGCATCCCCAGGGGTGCCAGTGCACTCTCTGGACTCACTGCAGTGCATCCCCAGTGGTGCCACTGCACTCTCTGGACTCACTGCACTGCATCCCCAGTGGTGCCAGTGCACTCTCTGGACTCACTGCACTGCATCCCCAGTGGTGCCAGTGCACTCTCTGAGCTCACTGCACTGCATCCCCAGTGGTGCCAGTGCACTCTCTGGACTCATTGCACTGCATCGCCAGTGGTGCCAGTGCACTCTCTTGAGTCACTGAAGTGCATCCCCAGTGGTGCCAGTGCACTCTCTGGACTCACTGCATTGCATCCCCAGCGGTGCCAGTGCAATCTCTGGACTCACTGCACTGCATCCCCAATCATACCAGTGCACTCTCTGGACTCACTGCACTGCATCCCCAGTGGTGCCAGTGCACTCTCTGGACTCACCGGGTGGCATCCCCAGTGGTGCCACTGCACTCTGTGGACTCACTGCACTGCATCCCCAGTGGTGCCAGTGCACACTCTGGACTCACGGCACTGCATCCCCAGTGGTGCCAGTGCACTCTCTGGACTCACTGCACTGCATCCCCAATAGTGCCAGGGTACTCTCTGGACTCACTGCAGTGCATCCCTAGTGGTGCCAAGGCACTCTCTGGACTCACTGCACTGCATTGCCATTGGTGCCAGTGCACTCTCTGGACTCACCGCACTGCATCCCCAGTGGTGCCAGTGCACTCTCTGGACTCACTGCACTGCATCCCCAATGGTGCCAGTGTACTCTTTGGACTCACTGCACTGCATCCCCAGTGGTGCCAGTGCACTCTCTGGAGTCACTGCACTGCATCCCCAGTGGTGCCAAGGCACTCTCTGGACTCACTGCACTACATCCCCAGTGGGGCCAGTGCACTCTCTTGAGTCACTGCACTGCATCCCCAGTGGTGCCAGTGCACTCTCTGGACTCACTGCACTGCATCCCCAGTGGTGCCAGTGCACTCTCTGGACTCACTGGACTGAATTCCCGGTGGTGCCAGTGCACTCTCTGGACTCACTGCACTGCATCCCCTGTGGTGCCAGTGCACTCTCTGGACTTGCCGGGGTGCATCCCCAGTGGTGCCAGTGCACTCTCTGGACTCACTGCACTGCATCCCCAGTGGTGCCAGTGCACTCTCTGGACTCACTGCAGTGCATCCCCAGTGGTGCCAGTGCACTCTCTGGAGTCACCGCAGTGCATCACCAGTGGTGCCAGTGCACTCTCTGGACTCACTGCAGTGCATCCCCAATCGTACCAGTGCCCTCTCTGGACTCACTGCACTGCATCCCCAGTGGTGCCAGTGCACTCTCTTGAGTCACTGCAGTGCATCCCCAGTGGTGCCAGTGCACTCTCTGGACTCACTGCACTGCATCCCCAGTGGTGCCAGTGCACTCTCTGGACTCACTGCAGTGCATCCCCAGTGGTGCCAGTGCACTCTCTGGACTCACTGCACTGCATCCCCAGTGGTGCCAGTGCACTCTCTGAGCTCACTGCACTGCATCCCCAGTGGTGCCAGTGCACTCTCTGGACTCATTGCACTGCATCGCCAGTGGTGCCTGTGCACTCTCTTGAGTCACTGCAGTGCATCTCCAGTGGTGCCAGTGCACTCTCTGGACTCACTGCATTGCATCCCCAGTGGTGCCAGTGCACTCTCTGGACTCACTGCACTGCATCCCCAATCGTACCAGTGCACTCTCTGGACTCACTGCACTGCATCCCCAGTGGTGCCACTGCACTCTCTGGACTCACTGCACTGCATCCCCAGTGGTGCCGGGGCACTCTCTGGAATAACTGCACTGCATCCCCAGTGGTGCCAGTACCCTCTGTGGACTCACTGCACTACATCCCCAGTGGGGCCAGAGCACTCTCTGCACTCACTGCACTGCATCCCCAGTGGTGCCAGTGAACTCTCTGGACTGACTGCACTGCATCCCCAGTGGTGCCAGTGCACTCTCTTGAGTCACTGCACTGCATCCCCAGTGGTGCCAGTGCACTCTCTGGACTCACTGCAGTGCATCCCCAGTGGTGCCAGTGCACTCTCTGGACTCACTTCAGTGCATCCCCAATAGTACCAGTGCACTCTCTGGACTCACTGCACTGCATCCTCAGTGGTGCCACTGCAATCTCTGGTCTCACTGCAGCGCATCCCCAGTGGTGCCAGTGCACTCTCTGAACTCATTGCACTGCATCCCCAGTGGTGCCAGGGTACTCTCTGGACTCACTGCAGTGCATCCCCAGTGGTGCCAGTGCACTCTCTGGACTCACTGCAGTGCATCCCCAGTGGTACAAGTGCACTCTCTGGACTCACTGCAGTTCATCCCCAATGGTGCCAGTGCACTCTCTGGACCCACTGCACTGCATCCCCAGTGCTGACAGTGCACTCTCTGGACTCACTGCACTGCATCTCCACTATTGCCAGTGCACTCTCTGGACTCACTGCAGTGCATCCCCAATGGTGCCAGTACACTCTCTGGACTCACTGCACTGCATCCCCAGTGGTGTCACTGCACTCTCTGGACTCACTGCACTGCATCCCCAGTAGTGCCTGGGCACTCTCTGGACTCACTGCACTGCATCCCCAGTGGTGCCAGTGCCCTCTGTGGACTCACTGCACTGCATGCCCAGTGGGGCCAGAGCACTCTCTGGACTCACTGCACTGCATCCCCAAAGGTGCCAGTGCACTTTTTGGACTCACTGCACTGCATCCCCAGTGGTGCCACTGCACTCTCTGGACTCACTGCACTGCATCCCCACTGGTGCCAATGCACTCTATGGACTCACTGCACTGCATCCCCAGTGGTACCAGTGCCCTCTGTGGACTCACTGCACTACATCCCCAGTGGGGCCAGTGCACTCTCTGACCTCACTGCACTGCATCCCCAGTGGTGCCAGTGAACTCTCTGGACTCACTGCACTGCATCCCCAGTGGTTCCTGTGCACTCTCTTGAGTCACTGCACTGCATCCCCAGTGGTGCCAGTGCACTCTCTGGACTCACTGCACTGCATCCCCAGTGGTGCCAGTGCACTCTCTGGACTCACTGCAGTGCATCCCCAATCGTACCAGTGCAATCTCTGGTCTCACTGCAGTGCATCCCCGGTGGTGCCAATGCACTCTATGGACTCACGGCACTGCATCCCCAGTGGTGCCAGTGCACTCTCTGGACTCACTGCAGTGCATCCCCACTGGTGCCAGTGCACTCTCTGGACACACTGCACCCCCAGTGGTGCAAGTGCACTCTCTGGACTCACTGCACTGCATCCCCAGTGGTGCCAGTGCACTCTCTGGACTTGCCGGGGTGCATCCCCAGTGGTGCCAGTGCACACTCTGGAGTCACTGCACTGCATCCCCAGTGGTGCCAATGCCCTCTGTGGACTCACTGCACTGCATGCCCAGTGGGGCCAGTGCACTCTCTGGACTCACTGCACTGCATCCCCAGTGGTGACAGTGCACTCTCTGGACTTGCCGGGGTGCATCCCCAGTGGTGCCAGTGCACTCTCTGGACTCACCGGGGTGCATCCCCAGTGGTGCCAGTGCACTCTCTGGACTCACTGCACTGCATCCCCAGTGGTGCCAGTGCACACTCTGGACTCACTGCACTGCATCCCCAGTGGTGCCAGTGCACTCTCTGTACTCACCGCACTGCATCCCCAGTGGTGCCCGTGCACTCTGTGGACTCACTGCAGTGCATCCCCAGTGGTGCCAGTGCACTCTCTGGACTCACTGCACTGCATCCCTTGTGGTGCCAGTGCACTCTCTGAGCTCACTGCACTGCATCCCCAGTGGTACCAGAGCACTCTCTGGACTCACTGCACTGCATCCCCAGTGGTGCAAGTGCACTCTCTGGACTCACTGCACTGCATCCCCAATGGTGCCAGTGCACTTTTTGGACTCACTGCACTGCATCCCCAGTGGTGCCACTGCACTCTCTGGACTCACTGCACTGCATCCCCAGTGGTGCCAATGCACTCTATGGACTCACTGCACTGCATCCCCAGTGGTACCAGTGCCCTCTGTGGACTCACTACACTACATCCCCAGTGGGGCCAGTGCACTCTCTGCACTCACTGCACTGCATCCCCAGTGGTGCCAGTGAACTCTCTGGACTCACTGCACTGCATCCCCAGTAGTTCCAGTGCACTCTCTTGAGTCACTGCACTGCATCCCCAGTGGTGCCAGTGCACTCTCTGGACTCACTGCACTGCATCCCCAGTGGTGCCAGTGCACTCTCTGGACTCACTGCAGTGCATCCCCAATCGTACCAGTGCAATCTCTGGTCTCACTGCAGTGCATCCCCGGTGGTGCCAATGCACTCTATGGACTCACGGCACTGCATCCCCAGTGGTGCCAGTGCACTCTCTGGACTCACTGCAGTGCATCCCCAGTGGTGCCAGTGCACTCTCTGGACACACTGCACTGCATCCCCAGTGGTGCCAGTGCACTCTCTGGACTCACTGCACTGCATCCCCAGTGGTGCCACTGCACTCTCTGGACTTGCCGGGGTGCATCCCCTGTGGTGCCAGTGCACACTCTGGAGTCACTGCACTGCATCCCCAGTGGTGCCAGTGCACTCTCTGGACTCACTGCACTGCATACCCAGTGGTGCCACTGACCTCTCTGGACTCACTGCACTGCATCCCCAGTGGTGCCAGTGCACTCTCTGGACTCACTGCAGTGCATCCCCAGTGGTGCCACTGCACTCTCTGGACTCACTGCACTGCATCCCCAGTGGTGCCAGTGCACTCTCTGGACTCACTGCACTGCATCCCCAGTGGTGCCAGTGCACTCTCTGAGCTCACTGCACTGCATCCCCAGTGGTGCCAGTGCACTCTCTGGACTCATTGCACTGCATCGCCAGTGGTGCCAGTGCACTCTCTTGAGTCACTGAAGTGCATCCCCAGTGGTGCCAGTGCACTCTCTGGACTCACTGCATTGCATCCCCAGTGGTGCCAGTGCAATCTCTGGACTCACTGCACTGCATCCCCAATCGTACCAGTGCACTCTCTGGACTCACTGCACTGCATCCCCAGTGGTGCCAGTGCACTCTCTGGACTCACCGGGTGGCATCCCCAGTGGTGCCAGTGCACTCTCTGGACTCACTTCACTGCATCCCCAGTGGTGCCACTGCACTCTGTGGACTCACTGCACTGCATCCCCAGTGGTGCCAGTGCACACTCTGGACTCACGGCACTGCTTCCCCAGTGGTGCCAGTGCACTCTCTGGACTCACTGCACTGCATCCCCAATAGTGCCAGGGTACTCTCTGGACTCACTGCAGTGCATCCCTAGTGGTGCCAAGGCACTCTCTGGACTCACTGCACTGCATTGCCATTGGTGCCAGTGCACTCTCTGGACTCACGGCACTGCATCCCCAGTGGTGCCAGTGCACTCTCTGGACTCACTGCACTGCATCCCCAATGGTGCCAGTGTACTCTTTGGACTCACTGCACTGCATCCCCAGTGGTGCCAGTGCACTCTCTGGAGTCACTGCACTGCATCCCCAGTGGTGCCAAGGCACTCTCTGGACTCCCTGCACTACATCCCCAGTGGGGCCAGTACACTCTCTTGAGTCACTGCACTGCATCCCCAGTGGTGCCAGTGCACTCTCTGGACTCACTGCACTGCATCCCCAGTGGTGCCAGTGCACTCTCTGGTTTCACTGCAGTGCATCCCCAATCGTACCAGTGCAATCTCTGGTCTCACTGCAGTGCATCCCCAGTGGTGCCAGTGCACTCTCTGGACTCACTGGGGTGCATCCCCAATAGTGCCAGTGCCCTCTCTGGACTCACTGCACTGCATCCCCAGTGGTGCCAGTGCACTCTCTGAGCTCATTGCACTGCATCCCCAGTGGTGCCAGTGCACTCTCTGGACTCACTGCGCTGCATCCCCAGTGGTGCCAGTGTCCTCTGTGGACTCACTGCACTACATCCCCAGTGGGGCCAGTGCACTCTCTTGAGTCACTGCACTGCATCCCCAGTGGTGCCAGTGCACTCTCTGGACTCACTGCACTGCATCCCCAGTGGTGCCAGTGAACTCTCTGGACTCACTGCAGTGCATCCCCAGTGCTGCCAGTGCACTCTCTGGACTCACCGCACTGCATCCCCAGTGGTGCCAGTGCACTCTCTGGACTCACTGCACTGCATCCCCAGTGGTTCCAGTGCACTCTCTGGACTCACTGCACTGCATCCCCAGTGTTGCCAGTGACCTCTCTGGACTCACTGCACTGCATCCCTAGTGGTGACAGTGCACTCACTGGACTCACTGCACTGCATCCCCAGTGGTGCCAGTGCACTCTCTGAGCTCACTGCACTGGATCCCCAGTGGTGCCAAGGCACTCTCTGGACTCACTGCACTGCATCCCCAGTGGTGCCACTGCACTCTCTGGACTCACTGCACTGCATCCCCAATGGTGCCAGTGCACTCTTTGGACTCGCAGCACTGCATCCCCAGTGGTGCCAGTGCACTCTCTGGACTCACTGCACTGCATCCCCAGTGGTGCCAGTGCCCTCTGTGGACTCACTGCACTACATCCCCAGTGGTGCCAGTGACCTCTCCTGAGTCACTGCACTGCATCCCCAGTGGTGCCAGTGCACTCTCTGGACTCACTGCACTGCATCCCCAGTGGTGCCAGTGCACTCTCTGGACTCACTGCACTGCATCCCCAATCGTACCAGTGCAATCTCTGGTCTCACTGCAGTGCAACCCCAGTGGTGCCAGTGCACTCTCTGGACTCACCGGGGTGCATCCCCAATAGTGCCAGTGCCCTCTCTGGACTCACTGCAGTGCATCCCCAATCGTACCAGTGCAATCTCTGGTCTCACTGCAGTGCATCCCCGGTGGTGCCAATGCACTCTATGGACTCACGGCACTGCATCCCCAGTGGTGCCAGTGCACTCTCTGGACTCACTGCAGTGCATCCCCACTGGTGCCAGTGCACTCTCTGGACACACTGCACCCCCAGTGGTGCAAGTGCACTCTCTGGACTCACTGCACTGCATCCCCAGTGGTGCCAGTGCACTCTCTGGACTTGCCGGGGTGCATCCCCAGTGGTGCCAGTGCACACTCTGGAGTCACTGCACTGCATCCCCAGTGGTGCCAGTGCCCTCTGTGGACTCACTGCACTGCATCCCCAGTGGTGCAAGTGCACTCTCTGGACTCACTGCACTGCATCCCCAATGGTGCCAGTGCACTTTTTGGACTCACTGCACTGCATCCCCAGTGGTGCCACTGCACTCTCTGGACTCACTGCACTGCATCCCCAGTGGTGCCAATGCACTCTATGGACTCACTGCACTGCATCCCCAGTGGTACCAGTGCCCTCTGTGGACTCACTACACTACATCCCCAGTGGGGCCAGTGCACTCTCTGCACTCACTGCACTGCATCCCCAGTGGTGCCAGTGAACTCTCTGGACTCACGGCACTGCATCCCCAGTAGTTCCAGTGCACTCTCTTGAGTCACTGCACTGCATCCCCAGTGGTGCCAGTGCACTCTCTGGACTCACTGCACTGCATCCCCAGTGGTGCCAGTGCACTCTCTGGACTCACTGCAGTGCATCCCCAATCGTACCAGTGCAATCTCTGGTCTCACTGCAGTGCATCCCCGGTGGTGCCAATGCACTCTATGGACTCACGGCACTGCATCCCCAGTGGTGCCAGTGCACTCTCTGGACTCACTGCAGTGCATCCCCAGTGGTGCCAGTGCACTCTCTGGACACACTGCACTGCACCCCCAGTGGTGCAAGTGCACTCTCTGGACTCACTGCACTGCATCCCCAGTGGTGCCAGTGCACTCTCTGGACTTGCCGGGGTGCATCCCCTGTGGTGCCAGTGCACACTCTGGAGTCACTGCACTGCATCCCCAGTGGTGCCAGTGCACTCTCTGGACTCACTGCACTGCATACCCAGTGGTGCCACTGACCTCTCTGGACTCACTGCACTGCATCCCCAGTGGTGCCAGTGCACTCTCTGGACTCACTGCAGTGCATCCCCAGTGGTGCCACTGCACTCTCTGGACTCACTGCACTGCATCCCCAGTGGTGCCAGTGCACTCTCTGGACTCACTGCACTGCATCCCCAGTGGTGCCAGTGCACTCTCTGAGCTCACTGCACTGCATCCCCAGTGGTGCCAGTGCACTCTCTGGACTCATTGCACTGCATCGCCAGTGGTGCCAGTGCACTCTCTTGAGTCACTGAAGTGCATCCCCAGTGGTGCCAGTGCACTCTCTGGACTCACTGCATTGCATCCCCAGCGGTGCCAGTGCAATCTCTGGACTCACTGCACTGCATCCCCAATCGTACCAGTGCACTCTCTGGACTCACTGCACTGCATCCCCAGTGGTGCCAGTGCACTCTCTGGACTCACCGGGTGGCATCCCCAGTGGTGCCAGTGCACTCTCTGGACTCACTTCACTGCATCCCCAGTGGTGCCACTGCACTCTGTGGACTCACTGCACTGCATCCCCAGTGGTGCCAGTGCACACTCTGGACTCACGGCACTGCTTCCCCAGTGGTGCCAGTGCACTCTCTGGACTCACTGCACTGCATCCCCAATAGTGCCAGGGTACTCTCTGGACTCACTGCAGTGCATCCCTAGTGGTGCCAAGGCACTCTCTGGACTCACTGCACTGCATTGCCATTGGTGCCAGTGCACTCTCTGGACTCACGGCACTGCATCCCCAGTGGTGCCAGTGCACTCTCTGGACTCACTGCACTGCATCCCCAATGGTGCCAGTGTACTCTTTGGACTCACTGCACTGCATCCCCAGTGGTGCCAGTGCACTCTCTGGAGTCACTGCACTGCATCCCCAGTGGTGCCAAGGCACTCTCTGGACTCCCTGCACTACATCCACAGTGGGGCCAGTACACTCTCTTGAGTCACTGCACTGCATCCCCAGTGGTGCCAGTGCACTCTCTGGACTCACTGCACTGCATCCCCAGTGGTGCCAGTGCACTCTCTGGACTCACTGCAGTGCATCCCCAATCGTACCAGTGCAATCTCTGGTCTCACTGCAGTGCATCCCCAGTGGTGCCAGTGCACTCTCTGGACTCACTGGGGTGCATCCCCAATAGTGCCAGTGCCCTCTCTGGACTCACTGCACTGCATCCCCAGTGGTGCCAGTGCACTCTCTGAGCTCATTGCACTGCATCCCCAGTGGTGCCAGTGCACTCTCTGGACTCACTGCACTGCATCCCCAGTGGTGCCAGTGTCCTCTGTGGACTCACTGCACTACATCCCCAGTGGGGCCAGTGCACTCTCTTGAGTCACTGCACTGCATCCCCAGTGGTGCCAGTGCACTCTCTGGACTCACTGCACTGCATCCCCAGTGGTGCCAGTGAACTCTCTGGACTCACTGCAGTGCATCCCCAGTGGTGCCAGTGCACTCTCTGGACTCACCGCACTGCATCCCCAGTGGTGCCAGTGCACTCTCTGGACTCACTGCACTGCATCCCCAGTGGTTCCAGTGCACTCTCTGGACTCACTGCACTGCATCCCCAGTGTTGCCAGTGACCTCTCTGGACTCACTGCACTGCATCCCTAGTGGTGACAGTGCACTCACTGGACTCACTGCACTGCATCCCCAGTGGTGCCAGTGCACTCTCTGAGCTCACTGCACTGCATCCCCAGTGGTGCCAAGGCACTCTCTGGACTCACTGCACTGCATCCCCAGTGGTGCCACTGCACTCTCTGGACTCACTGCACTGCATCCCCAATGGTGCCAGTGCACTCTTTGGACTCGCAGCACTGCATCCCCAGTGGTGCCAGTGCACTCTCTGGACTCACTGCACTGCATCCCCAGTGGTGCCAGTGCCCTCTGTGGACTCACTGCACTACATCCCCAGTGGTGCCAGTGACCTCTCCTGAGTCACTGCAGTGCATCCCCAATCGTACCAGTGCAATCTCTGGTCTCACTGCAGTGCATCCCCGGTGGTGCCAATGCACTCTATGGACTCACGGCACTGCATCCCCAGTGGTGCCAGTGCACTCTCTGGACTCACTGCAGTGCATCCCCACTGGTGCCAGTGCACTCTCTGGACACACTGCACCCCCAGTGGTGCAAGTGCACTCTCTGGACTCACTGCACTGCATCCCCAGTGGTGCCAGTGCACTCTCTGGACTTGCCGGGGTGCATCCCCAGTGGTGCCAGTGCACACTCTGGAGTCACTGCACTGCATCCCCAGTGGTGCCAGTGCCCTCTGTGGACTCACTGCACTGCATGCCCAGTGGGGCCAGTGCACTCTCTGGACTCACTGCACTGCATCCCCAGTGGTGACAGTGCACTCTCTGGACTTGACGGGGTGCATCCCCAGTGGTGCCAGTGCACTCTCTGGACTCACCGGGGTGCATCCCCAGTGGTGCCAGTGCACTCTCTGGACTCACTGCACTGCATCCCCAGTGGTGCCAGTGCACACTCTGGACTCACTGCACTGCATCCCCAGTGGTGCCAGTGCACTCTCTGTACTCACCGCACTGCATCCCCAGTGGTGCCCGTGCACTCTGTGGACTCACTGCAGTGCATCCCCAGTGGTGCCAGTGCACTCTCTGGACTCACTGCACTGCATCCCTTGTGGTGCCAGTGCACTCTCTGAGCTCACTGCACTGCATCCCCAGTGGTACCAGAGCACTCTCTGGACTCACTGCACTGCATCCCCAGTGGTGCAAGTGCACTCTCTGGACTCACTGCACTGCATCCCCAATGGTGCCAGTGCACTTTTTGGACTCACTGCACTGCATCCCCAGTGGTGCCACTGCACTCTCTGGACTCACTGCACTGCATCCCCAGTGGTGCCAATGCACTCTATGGACTCACTGCACTGCATCCCCAGTGGTACCAGTGCCCTCTGTGGACTCACTACACTACATCCCCAGTGGGGCCAGTGCACTCTCTGCACTCACTGCACTGCATCCCCAGTGGTGCCAGTGAACTCTCTGGACTCACTGCACTGCATCCCCAGTGGTTCCAGTGCACTCTCTTGAGTCACTGCACTGCATCCCCAGTGGTGCCAGTGCACTCTCTGGACTCACTGCACTGCATCCCCAGTGGTGCCAGTGCACTCTCTGGACTCACTGCAGTGCATCCCCAATCGTACCAGTGCAATCTCTGGTCTCACTGCAGTGCATCCCCGGTGGTGCCAATGCACTCTATGGACTCACGGCACTGCATCCCCAGTGGTGCCACTGCACTCTCTGGACTCACTGCAGTGCATCCCCAGTGGTGCCAGTGCACTCTCTGGACACACTGCACTGCACCCCCAGTGGTGCAAGTGCACTCTCTGGACTCACTGCACTGCATCCCCAGTGGTGCCAGTGCACTCTCTGGACTTGCCGGGGTGCATCCCCTGTGGTGCCAGTGCACACTCTGGAGTCACTGCACTGCATCCCCAGTGGTGCCAGTGCACTCTCTGGACTCACTGCACTGCATACCCAGTGGTGCCACTGACCTCTCTGGACTCACTGCACTGCATCCCCAGTGGTGCCAGTGCACTCTCTGGACTCACTGCAGTGCATCCCCAGTGGTGCCACTGCACTCTCTGGACTCACTGCACTGCATCCCCAGTGGTGCCAGTGCACTCTCTGGACTCACTGCACTGCATCCCCAGTGGTGCCAGTGCACTCTCTGAGCTCACTGCACTGCATCCCCAGTGGTGCCAGTGCACTCTCTGGACTCATTGCACTGCATCGCCAGTGGTGCCAGTGCACTCTCTTGAGTCACTGAAGTGCATCCCCAGTGGTGCCAGTGCACTCTCTGGACTCACTGCATTGCATCCCCAGCGGTGCCAGTGCAATCTCTGGACTCACTGCACTGCATCCCCAATCGTACCAGTGCACTCTCTGGACTCACTGCACTGCATCCCCAGTGGTGCCAGTGCACTCTCTGGACTCACCGGGTGGCATCCCCAGTGGTGCCAGTGCACTCTCTGGACTCACTTCACTGCATCCCCAGTGGTGCCACTGCACTCTGTGGACTCACTGCACTGCATCCCCAGTGGTGCCAGTGCACACTCTGGACTCACGGCACTGCATCCCCAGTGGTGCCAGTGCACTCTCTGGACTCACTGCACTGCATCCCCAATAGTGCCAGGGTACTCTCTGGACTCACTGCAGTGCATCCCTAGTGGTGCCAAGGCACTCTCTGGACTCACTGCACTGCATTGCCATTGGTGCCAGTGCACTCTCTGGACTCACGGCACTGCATCCCCAGTGGTGCCAGTGCACTCTCTGGACTCACTGCACTGCATCCCCAATGGTGCCAGTGTACTCTTTGGACTCACTGCACTGCATCCCCAGTGGTGCCAGTGCACTCTCTGGAGTCACTGCACTGCATCCCCAGTGGTGCCAAGGCACTCTCTGGACTCCCTGCACTACATCCCCAGTGGGGCCAGTGCACTCTCTTGAGTCACTGCACTGCATCCCCAGTGGTGCCAGTGCACTCTCTGGACTCACTGCACTGCATCCCCAGTGGTGCCAGTGCACTCTCTGGACTCACTGCAGTGCATCCCCAATCGTACCAGTGCAATCTCTGGTCTCACTGCAGTGCATCCCCAGTGGTGCCAGTGCACTCTCTGGACTCACTGGGGTGCATCCCCAATAGTGCCAGTGCCCTCTCTGGACTCATTGCAGTGCATCCCCAGTGGTGCCAGTGCACTCTCTGAGCTCATTGCACTGCATCCCCAGTGGTGCCAGTGCACTCTCTGGACTCACTGCACTGCATCCCCAGTGGTGCCAGTGTCCTCTGTGGACTCACTGCACTACATCCCCAGTGGGGCCAGTGCACTCTCTTGAGTCACTGCACTGCATCCCCAGTGGTGCCAGTGCACTCTCTGGACTCACTGCACTGCATCCCCAGTGGTGCCAGTGAACTCTCTGGACTCACTGCAGTGCATCCCCAGTGCTGCCAGTGCACTCTCTGGACTCACCGCACTGCATCCCCAGTGGTGCCAGTGCACTCTCTGGACTCACTGCACTGCATCCCCAGTGGTTCCAGTGCACTCTCTGGACTCACTGCACTGCATCCCCAGTGGTGCCAGTGACCTCTCTGGACTCACTGCACTGCATCCCTAGTGGTGACAGTGCACTCACTGGACTCACTGCACTGCATCCCCAGTGGTGCCAGTGCACTCTCTGAGCTCACTGCACTGCATCCCCAGTGGTGCCAAGGCACTCTCTGGACTCACTGCACTGCATCCCCAGTGGTGCCACTGCACTCTCTGGACTCACTGCACTGCATCCCCAATGGTGCCAGTGCACTCTTTGGACTCGCAGCACTGCATCCCCAGTGGTGCCAGTGCACTCTCTGGACTCACTGCACTGCATCCCCAGTGGTGCCAGTGCCCTCTGTGGACTCACTGCACTACATCCCCAGTGGTGCCAGTGACCTCTCCTGAGTCACTGCACTGCATCCCCAGTGGTGCCAGTGCACTCTCTGGACTCACTGCACTGCATCCCCAGTGGTGCCAGTGCACTCTCTGGACTCACTGCACTGCATCCCCAATCGTACCAGTGCAATCTCTGGTCTCACTGCAGTGCAACCCCAGTGGTGCCAGTGCACTCTCTGGACTCACCGGGGTGCATCCCCAATAGTGCCAGTGCCCTCTCTGGACTCACTGCACTGCATCCCCAGTGGTGCCAGTGCACTCTCTGAGCTCACTGCACTGCATCCCCAGTGGTGCCAGTGCACTCTCTGGACTCTCTGCAGTGCATCCCCAGTGGTGCCAGTGCACTCTCTGGACTCACTGCACTGCATCCCCAGTGGTGCCAGTGCACTCTCTGGACTCACTGCACTGCATCCCCAGTGGTGCCAGTGCACTCTCTGGACTCACTGCACTGCATTCCCAGTGGTGCCAGTGCACTCTCTGGACTCACTGCACTGCATCCCCAATGGTGCCAGTGCACTCTTTGGACTCACTGCAGTGCATCCCGAGTGGTGCCAGGGTACTCTCTGGACTCACTGCACTGCATCCCCAGTGGTGCCGGGGCAATCTCTGGACTCACTGCAGTGCATCCCAAGTGGTGCCAGTGCCCTCTGTGGACTCACTGCACTACATCCCCAGTAGGGCCAGTGCACTCTCTGCACTCACTGCACTGCATCCCCAGTGGTGCCAGTGAACTCTCTGGACTCACTGCACTGCATCCCTAGTGGTGCCAGTGCACTCTCTTGAGTCACTGCACTGCATCCCCAGTGGTGCCAGTGCACTCTCTGGACTCACTGCACTGCATCCCCACTGGTGCCAGTGCACTCTCTGGACTCACTGCAGTGCATCCCCAATCGTACCAGTGCAATCTCTGGTCTCACTGCAGTGCATCCCCAGTGGTGCCAGTGCACTCTCTGGACTCACTGCACTGCATCCCCAGTGGTGCAAGTGCACTCTCTGGACTCACGGCACTGCATCCCCGGTGGTGCCAGTACACTCTCTGGACTCACTGCACGGCATCCCCAGTGGTGCCAGTGCGCTCTCTGGACTCACGGCAGTGCATCCCCAGTGGTGCCAGTGCACTCTCTGGACTCACTGAAGTGACCCCACTGGTGCCCGTGCACTCTCTGGACTCACTGCACTGCACCCCCAGTGCTGCCAGTGCACTCTCTGGAGTCACAGCACTGCATCCCCACTGGTGCCAGTGCACTCTCTGGACTCACTGCACTGCATCCCCAGTGGTGCTAGTGCACTCTCTGGACCAACGGCACTGCCTCCCCAGTGGTGCCAGTGCACTCTCTGGACTCACTGCACTGCATCCCCAGTCGTGCCAGGGTACTCTCTGGACTCACTGCACTGCATCCCCAGTGGTGCCAAGGCACTCTCTGGACTCATTGCAGTGCATCCCCAGTGGTGCCAGTGCACTCTCTGGACTCACGGCACTGCATCCCCAGTGGTGCCAGTGCACTCTCTGGACTCACTGCAGTGCATCCCCAGTGGTGCCAGTGCACTCTCTGGACTCACTGCACTCCATCCCTAGTGGTGTCAGTGCACTCTCTGGACTCACCGGGGTGCATCCCCAATAGTGCCAGTGCCCTCTCTGGACTCACTGCAGTGCATCCCCAGTGGTGCCAGTGCACTCTCTGGACTCACTGCACTGCATCCCCAGTGGTGCCAGTGCACTCTCTGGACTCACTGCACTGCATCCCCAGTGGTGCCCGTGCACTCTCTGGACTCACTGCACTGCATCCCCAGTGGTGCCAGTGCACTATCTGTACTCACTGCACTGCATCCTAGGTGGTGCCAGTGCACTCTCTGGACTCACTGCACTGCATCTCCAGCGGTGCCAGTGCACTCTCTGGACTCACTGCACTGCATCCCCAGTGGTGCCAGTGCACTCTCTGGACTCACTGCACTGCACCCCCAGTGGTGCCAGTGCACTCTCGGGACTCACTGCACTGCATCCCCAGTGGTGCCCGTGCACTCTCTGGATTCACTGCACTGCATCCCCAGGGGTGCCCGTGCACTCTCTGGACTCACTGCACTGCATCACCAGTGGTGCCAGTGCACTCTCTGGACTCACTGCACTGCATTCCCAGTGGTGCCAGTGCACTCTCTGGACTCACTGCACTGCATCCCCAATGGTGCCAGTGCACTCTTTGGACTCACTGCAGTGCATCCCGAGTGGTGCCAGGGTACTCTCTGGACTCACTGCACTGCATCCCCAGTGGTGCCGGGGCAATCTCTGGACTCACTGCAGTGCATCCCAAGTGGTGCCAGTGCCCTCTGTGGACTCACTGCACTACATCCCCAGTAGGGCCAGTGCACTCTCTGCACTCACTGCACTGCATCCCCAGTGGTGCCAGTGAACTCTCTGGACTCACTGCACTGCATCCCTAGTGGTGCCAGTGCACTCTCTTGAGTCACTGCACTGCATCCCCAGTGGTGCCAGTGCACTCTCTGGACTCACTGCACTGCATCCCCACTGGTGCCAGTGCACTCTCTGGACTCACTGCAGTGCATCCCCAATCGTACCAGTGCAATCTCTGGTCTCACTGCAGTGCATCCCCAGTGGTGCCAGTGCACTCTCTGGACTCACTGCACTGCATCCCCAGTGGTGCAAGTGCACTCTCTGGACTCACGGCACTGCATCCCCGGTGGTGCCAGTACACTCTCTGGACTCACTGCACGGCATCCCCAGTGGTGCCAGTGCGCTCTCTGGACTCACGGCAGTGCATCCCCAGTGGTGCCAGTGCACTCTCTGGACTCACTGAAGTGACCCCACTGGTGCCCGTGCACTCTCTGGACTCACTGCACTGCACCCCCAGTGCTGCCAGTGCACTCTCTGGAGTCACAGCACTGCATCCCCACTGGTGCCAGTGCACTCTCTGGACTCACTGCACTGCATCCCCAGTGGTGCTAGTGCACTCTCTGGACCAACGGCACTGCCTCCCCAGTGGTGCCAGTGCACTCTCTGGACTCACTGCACTGCATCCCCAGTCGTGCCAGGGTACTCTCTGGACTCACTGCACTGCATCCCCAGTGGTGCCAAGGCACTCTCTGGACTCATTGCAGTGCATCCCCAGTGGTGCCAGTGCACTCTCTGGACTCACGGCACTGCATCCCCAGTGGTGCCAGTGCACTCTCTGGACTCACTGCAGTGCATCCCCAGTGGTGCCAGTGCACTCTCTGGACTCACTGCACTCCATCCCTAGTGGTGTCAGTGCACTCTCTGGACTCACCGGGGTGCATCCCCAATAGTGCCAGTGCCCTCTCTGGACTCACTGCAGTGCATCCCCAGTGGTGCCAGTGCACTCTCTGGACTCACTGCACTGCATCCCCAGTGGTGCCAGTGCACTCTCTGGACTCACTGCACTGCATCCCCAGTGGTGCCCGTGCACTCTCTGGACTCACTGCACTGCATCCCCAGTGGTGCCAGTGCACTATCTGTACTCACTGCACTGCATCCTAGGTGGTGCCAGTGCACTCTCTGGACTCACTGCACTGCATCTCCAGCGGTGCCAGTGCACTCTCTGGACTCACTGCACTGCATCCCCAGTGGTGCCAGTGCACTCTCTGGACTCACTGCACTGCACCCCCAGTGGTGCCAGTGCACTCTCGGGACTCACTGCACTGCATCCCCAGTGGTGCCCGTGCACTCTCTGGATTCACTGCACTGCATCCCCAGGGGTGCCCGTGCACTCTCTGGACTCACTGCACTGCATCACCAGTGGTGCCAGTGCACTCTCTGGACTCACTGCACTGCATCCCCAGTGGTGCCAGTGCGCTCTCTTGAGTCACTGCAGTGCATCCCCAGTGGTGCCAGTGCACTCTCTGGACTCACTCCATTGCATCCCCAGTAGTGCCAGTGCACTCTCTGGACTCACTGCAGTGTATCCCCAGTGGTGCCAGTGCACTCTCTGGACTCAGTGCAGTGAATCCCCAGTGGTGCCAGTGCACTCTCTGGACTCACTGCAGTGCATCCCCAGTGGTGCCAGTGCACTCTCTGGACTCACTGCGCTGCATCCCCAGTGGTGCCAGTGCACTCTCTGGACTCACTGCACTGCATCCCCAGTGGTGCCAGTGCACTCTCTGGACTCACTGCACTGCATCCCCAGTGGTGCCAGTGCGCTCTCTTGAGTCACTGCAGTGCATCCCCAGTGGTGCCAGTGCACTCCCTGGACTCACTGCATTGCATCCCAGGTGGTGTCAGTGTACTCTCTGGACTCCCTGCAGTGCATCCCCAATCGTTCCAGTGCACTCTCTGGATTCACTGCACTGCATCCCCAGTGGTGCCACTGCAATCTCTGGTCTCACTGCAGTGCATCCCCAGTGGTGCCAGTGCACTCTCTGGACTCACTGCACCACATCCCCAGTGGTGCCAGTGCACTCTCTGGACTCACTGCAGTGCATCCCCAGTGGTACCAGTGCACTCTCTGGACTCACTGCAGTGCATCCCCAGTGGTGCCAGTGCACTCTCTGGACTCACTGCACTGCATCCCCAGTGGTGCCAGTGCACTCTCTGGACTCACTGCACTGCATCCCAGTGGTGACAGTGCACTCTCTGGACCTGCCGGGGTGCATCCCCAGTGGTGCCAGTGCACTCTCTGGACTCACCGGGGTGCATCCCCAGTGGTGCCAGTGACCTCTCTGGACTCACTGCACTGCACCCCCAGTGGTGCCAGTGCACTCTCTGGACTCACTGCACTGCATCCCCAGTGGTGCCAGTGCACTCTCTGAGCTCACTGCACTGCATCCCCAGTGGTGCCAGTGCACTCTGTGGACTCACTACACTGCATCCCCAGTGGTGCCAGTGCACTCTCTGGACTCACTGCACTGCATCCCCAGTGGTGACAGTGCACTCTCTGGACTCACTGCACTGCATCCCCAGTGGTGCCAGTGCACTCTCTGAGCTCACTGCACTGCATCCCCAGTGGTGACAGTGCACTCTCTGGACTCAACGGGTTGCATCCCCAGTGGTGCCAGTGCACTCTCTGGACTCACTGCAGTGCATCCCCAGTGGTGCCAGTGCACTCTCTGGACTATCTGCACTGCATCCCCAGTGGTGCCGGGGCACTCTCTGGACTCACTGCACTGCATCCCCAGTGGTGCCAGTACCCTCTGTGGACTCACTGCACTACATCACCAGTGGGGCCAGTGCACTCTCTGCACTCACTGCACTGCATCCCCAGTGGTGCCAGTGAACTCTCTGGACTGACTGCACTGCATCCCCAGTGGTGCCAGTGCACTCTCTTGAGTCACTGCACTGCATCCCCAGTGGTGCCAGTGCACTCTCTGGACTCACTGCACTGCATCCCCAGTGGTGCCAGTGCACTCTCTGGACTCACTGCAGTGCATCCCCAATCGTACCAGTGCAATCTCTGGTCTCACTGCAGTGCATCCCCAGTGGTGCCAGAGCACTCTCTGGACTCACTGCGCTGCATCTCCAGTGGTGCCAGTGCACTCTCTGGACTCACGGCACTGCATCCCCGGTGGTGCCAGTGCACTCTCTGGACTTGCCGGGATGCATCCCCAGTGGTGCCAGTGCACTCTCTGGACTCACCGGGGTGCATCCCCAGTGGTGCCAGTGCACTCTCTGGACTCACTGCAGTGCATCCCCAGTGGTGCCAGTGCACTCTCTGGACTCACTGCACTGCACTCCCAGTGGTGCCAGTGCACTCTCTGGACTCACTGCACTGCATCCCCAGTGGTGCCAGTGCACTCTCTGGACTCATTGCACTGCATCCCCAGTGGTGCCAGTGCACTCTCTGGACTCACTGCACTGCATCCCCAGTGGTGCCAGTGCCCTCTGTGGACTCACTGCACTACATCCCCAGTGGGGCCAGTGCACTCTCTTGAGTCACTGCACTGCATCCCCAGTGGTGCCAGTGCCCTCTCTGGACTCACTGCAGTGCATCCCCGGTGGTGCCAGGGCACTCTCTGGAGTCACAGCACTGCATCCCCAGTGGTGCCAGTGACCTCTGTGGACTCACTGCACTGCATCCCCAGTGGTGCCAGTGCACTCTCTGGACTCACTGCACTGCATCCCCAGTGGTGCCAGTGCACTCTCTGGACTCACTGCACTGCATCCCCAGTGGTGCCAGTGCCCTCTCTGGACTCACTGCACTGCATCCCCAATCGTACCAGTGCAATCTCTGGTCTCACTGCAGTGCAACCGCAGTGGTGCCAGTGCACTCTCTGGACTCACCGGGGTGCATTCCCAATAGTGCCAGTGCCCTCTCTGGACTCACTGCACTGCATCCCCAGTGGTGCCAGTGCACTCTCTGAACTCACTGCACTGCATCCCCAGTGGTGCCAGTGCACTCTCTGGACTCACTGCACTGCATCCCCAGTGGTGCCAGTGACCTCTCTGGACTCACTGCACTGCATCCCCAGTGGTGCCAGTGCACTCTCTGGACTCACTGCACGGCATCCCCAGTGGTGCCAGTGCACTCTCTGGACTCACTGCAGTGCATCCCCAGTGGTGCCAGTGCACTCTCTTGAGTCACTGCACTGCATCCCCAGTGCTGCCAGTGCACACTCTGGACTCACGGAACTGCATCCCCAGTGGTGCCAGTGCACTCTCTTGAGTCACTGCACTGCATCCCCAGTGGTGCCAGTGCACTCTCTGGACTCACTGCACTGCATCCCCAGTGGTGCCAGTGCACTCTCTTGAGTCACTGCACTGCATCCCCAGTAGTGCCAGTGCACTGTCTGGACTCACTGCACTGCATCCCCAGTGGTGCCAGTGCACTCTCTGGACTCACTGCAGTGCATCCCCAATCGTACCAGTGCAATCTCTGGTCTCACTGCAGTGCATCCCCAGTGGTGCCAGTGCACTCTCTGGACTCACTGCACTGCATCCCCAGTGGTGCCAGTGCACTCTCTGGAAGCATGGCACTGCATCCCCGGTGGTGCCAGTGCGCTCTCTGGACTCATTTCACTGCATCCCCGGTGGTGCCAGTGCGCTCTCTGGACTCACGGCACTGCTTCCCCAGTGGTGCCAGTGCACTCTCTGGACTCACTGCACTGCATCCCCAGTGGTGCCAGTGCACTCTCTGGACTCACTGCACTGCACCCCCAGTGGTGCCAGTGCACTCTCTGGACTCACAGCACTGCATCCCCAGTGGTGCCAGTGCACTCTCTGGACTCACTGCAGTGCATCCCCAGTGGTGCCAGTGCACACTCTGGACTCACGGCACTGCATCCCCAGTGGTGCCAGTGCACTCTCTGGACTCACTGCACTGCATCCCCAGTGGTGCCAGGGTACTCTCTGGACTCACTGCACTGCATTGCCATTGGAGCCAAGGCACTCTCTGGGCTCACTGCACTGCATTGCCATTGGTGCCAGTGCACTCTCTGGACTCATTGCAGTGCATCCCCAGTGGTGCCAGTGCACTCTCTGGACTCACTGCACTGCATCCCCAGTGGTGCCAGTGCACTCTCTGGACTCACTGCACTGCATCCCCAGTGGTGCCAGTGCACTCTCTGGACTCACTGCACTGCATCCCCAGTGGTGCCAGGGCACTCTCTGGACTCACTGCACTGCATCCCCAGTGGTGCCAGTGCACTCTCTACACTCACTGCACTGCATCCCCAGTGGTGCCAGTGCACTCTCTGGACTCACTGCACTGCATCCCCAGTGGTGCCAGTGCACTCTCTGGACTCATTGCAGTGCATCCCCAGTGGTGCCAGTGCACTCTCTGGACTCATTGCACTGCATCCCCAGTGGTGCCAGTGCACTCTCTGGACTCACTGCACTGCATCCCCAGTGGTGCCAGTGCACTCTCTGGACTCACGGCAGTGAATCCCCAGTGGTGCCAGTGCACTCTCTGGACTCACGGCAGTGCATCCCCAGTGGTGCCAGTGCACTCTCTGGACTCACTGCGCTGCATCCCCAGTGGTGCCAGTGCACTCTCTGGACTCACTGCACTGTATCCCCAGTGGTGCCAGTGCACTCTCTGGACTCACTGCAGTGCATCCCCAGTGGTGCCAGTGCACTCTCTGGACTCACTGCACTGCATCTCCAGCGGTGCCAGTGCACTCTCTGGACTCACTGCACTGCACCCCCAGTGGTGCCAGTGCACTCTCTGGACTCACTGCAGTGCATCCCCACTGGTGCCAGTGCACTCTCTGGACTCACTGCACTGAATCTCCAGTGGTGCCAGTGCACTCTCTGGACTCACTGCACTGCATCCCCAGTGGTGCCAGTGCACTCTCTGGTCTCTCTGCAGTGCATCCCCAGTGGTGCCAGTGCACTCTCTGGACTCACTGCACTGCATCCCAATGGTGCCAGTGCACTCTCTGGACTCACCGCACTGCATCCCCAGTGGTGCCAGTGCACTCTCTGGACTCACTGCACTGCATCCCCAGTGGTGCCAGTGCACTCTCTGGACTCACTGCACTGCACCCCCAGTGGTGCCAGTGCACTCTCTGGACTCACAGCACTGCATCCCCAGTGGTGCCAGTGCACTCTCTGGACTCACTGCACTGCATCCCCAGTGGTGCCAGTGCACACTCTGGACTCACGGCACTGCATCCCCAGTGGTGCCAGTGCACTCTCTGGACTCACTGCACTGCATCCCCAGTGGTGCCAGGGTACTCTCTGGACTCACTGCACTGCATTGCCATTGGAGCCAAGGCACTCTCTGGGCTCACTGCACTGCATTGCCATTGGTGCCAGTGCACTCTCTGGACTCATTGCAGTGCATCCCCAGTGGTGCCAGTGCACTCTCTGGACTCACTGCACTGCATCCCCAGTGGTGCCAGTGCACTCTCTGGACTCACTGCACTGCATCCCCAGTGGTGCCAGTGCACTCTCTGGACTCACTGCACTGCATCCCCAGTGGTGCCAGGGCACTCTCTGGACTCACTGCACTGCATCCCCACTGGTGCCAGTGCACTCTCTACACTCACTGCACTGCATCCCCAGTGGTGCCAGTGCACTCTCTGGACTCACTGCACTGCATCCCCAGTGGTGCCAGTGCACTCTCTGGACTCACTGCAGTGCATCCCCACTGGTGCCAGTGCACTCTCTGGACTCACTGCACTGAATCTCCAGTGGTGCCAGTGCACTCTCTGGACTCACTGCACTGCATCCCCAGTGGTGCCAGTGCACTCTCTGGACTCACTGCACTGCATCCCCAGTGGTGCCAGTGCACTCTCTGGACTCACGGCAGTGAATCCCCAGTGGTGCCAGTGCACTCTCTGGACTCACGGCAGTGCATCCCCAGTGGTGCCAGTGCACTCTCTGGACTCACTGCGCTGCATTCCCAGTGGTGCCAGTGCACTCTCTGGACTCACTGCACTGTATCCCCAGTGGTGCCAGTGCACTCTCTGGACTCACTGCAGTGCATCCCCAGTGGTGCCAGTGCACTCTCTGGACTCACTGCACTGCATCTCCAGCGGTGCCAGTGCACTCTCTGGACTCACTGCACTGCACCCCCAGTGGTGCCAGTGCACTCTCTGGACTCACTGCAGTGCATCCCCACTGGTGCCAGTGCACTCTCTGGACTCACTGCACTGAATCTCCAGTGGTGCCAGTGCACTCTCTGGACTCACTGCACTGCATCCCCAGTGGTGCCAGTGCACTCTCTGGACTCTCTGCAGTGCATCCCCAGTGGTGCCAGTGCACTCTCTGGACTCACTGCACTGCATCCCAATGGTGCCAGTGCACTCTCTGGACTCACCGCACTGCATCCCCAGTGGTGCCAGTGCACTCTCTGAACTCACTGCACTGCATCCCCAGTGGTGCCAGTGCACTCTCTGGACTCACTGCACTGCATCCCCAGTGGTTCCAGTGCCCTCTCTGGACTCACTGCAGTGCATCCCCAGTGGTGCCAGTGCACTCTCTGGACTCACAGCACTGCATCCCCAGTGGTGCCAGTGCACTCTCTGGACTCACTGCTCTGCATCCCCAGTGGTGCCAGTGCACTCTCTGGACTCACGGCACTGCATCCCCAGTGGTGCCAGTGCACTCTCTGAACTCACTGCACTGCATCCCCAGTGGTGCCAGTGCACTCTCTGGACTCACTGCACTGCATCCCCAGTGGTGCCAGTGCACTCTCTGGACTCACTGCACTGCATCCCCAGTGGTGCCCGTGCACTCTCTGGATTCACTGCACTGCATCCCCAGGGGTGCCCGTGCACTCTCTGGACTCACTGCACTGCATCACCAGTGGTGCCAGTGCACTCTCTGGACTCACTGCACTGCATCCCCAGTGGTGCCAGTGCGCTCTCTTGAGTCACTGCAGTGCATCCCCAGTGGTGCCAGTGCACTCTCTGGACTCACTCCATTGCATCCCCAGTAGTGCCAGTGCACTCTCTGGACTCACTGCAGTGTATCCCCAGTGGTGCCAGTGCACTCTCTGGACTCAGTGCAGTGAATCCCCAGTGGTGCCAGTGCACTCTCTGGACTCACTGCAGTGCATCCCCAGTGGTGCCAGTGCACTCTCTGGACTCACTGCGCTGCATCCCCAGTGGTGCCAGTGCACTCTCTGGACTCACTGCACTGCATCCCCAGTGGTGCCAGTGCACTCTCTGGACTCACTGCACTGCATCCCCAGTGGTGCCAGTGCGCTCTCTTGAGTCACTGCAGTGCATCCCCAGTGGTGCCAGTGCACTCCCTGGACTCACTGCATTGCATCCCAGGTGGTGTCAGTGCACTCTCTGGACTCACTGCACTGCATCTCCACTATTGCCAGTGCACTCTCTGGATTCACTGCACTGCATCCCCAGTGGTGCCACTGCAATCTCTGGTCTCACTGCAGTGCATCCCCAGTGGTGCCAGTGCACTCTCTGGACTCACTGCACCACATCCCCAGTGGTGCCAGTGCACTCTCTGGACTCACTGCAGTGCATCCCCAGTGGTACCAGTGCACTCTCTGGACTCACTGCAGTGCATCCCCAGTGGTGCCAGTGCACTCTCTGGACTCACTGCACTGCATCCCCAGTGGTGCCAGTGCACTCTCTGGACTCACTGCACTGCATCCCAGTGGTGACAGTGCACTCTCTGGACCTGCCGGGGTGCATCCCCAGTGGTGCCAGTGCACTCTCTGTACTCACCGGGGTGCATCCCCAGTGGTGCCAGTGACCTCTCTGGACTCACTGCACTGCACCCCCAGTGGTGCCAGTGCACTCTCTGGACTCACTGCACTGCATCCCCAGTGGTGCCAGTGCACTCTCTGAGCTCACTGCACTGCATCCCCAGTGGTGCCAGTGCACTCTGTGGACTCACTGCACTGCATCCCCAGTGGTGCCAGTGCACTCTCTGGACTCACTGCACTGCATCCCCAGTGGTGACAGTGCACTCTCTGGACTCACTGCACTGCATCCCCAGTGGTGCCAGTGCACTCTCTGAGCTCACTGCACTGCATCCCCAGTGGTGACAGTGCACTCTCTGGACTCACCGGGTTGCATCCCCAGTGGTGCCAGTGCACTCTCTGGACTCACTGCAGTGCATCCCCAGTGGTGCCAGTGCACTCTCTGGACTATCTGCACTGCATCCCCAGTGGTGCCGGGGCACTCTCTGGACTCACTGCACTGCATCCCCAGTGGTGCCAGTACCCTCTGTGGACTCACTGCACTACATCACCAGTGGGGCCAGTGCACTCTCTGCACTCACTGCACTGCATCCCCAGTGGTGCCAGTGAACTCTCTGGACTGACTGCACTGCATCCCCAGTGGTGCCAGTGCACTCTCTTGAGTCACTGCACTGCATCCCCAGTGGTGCCAGTGCACTCTCTGGACTCACTGCACTGCATCCCCAGTGGTGCCAGTGCACTCTCTGGACTCACTGCAGTGCATCCCCAATCGTACCAGTGCAATCTCTGGTCTCACTGCAGTGCATCCCCAGTGGTGCCAGAGCACTCTCTGGACTCACTGCGCTGCATCTCCAGTGGTGCCACTGCACTCTCTGGACTCACGGCACTGCATCCCCGGTGGTGCCAGTGCACTCTCTGGACTTGCCGGGATGCATCCCCAGTGGTGCCAGTGCACTCTCTGGACTCACCGGGGTGCATCCCCAGTGGTGCCAGTGCACTCTCTGGACTCACGGCACTGCATCCCCAGTGGTGCCAGTGCACTCTCTGGACTCACTGCACTGCACTCCCAGTGGTGCCAGTGCACTCTCTGGACTCACTGCACTGCATCCCCAGTGGTGCCAGTGCACTCTCTGGACTCATTGCACTGCATCCCCAGTGGTGCCAGTGCACTCTCTGGACTCACTGCACTGCATCCCCAGTGGTGCCAGTGCCCTCTGTGGACTCACTGCACTACATCCCCAGTGGGGCCAGTGCACTCTCTTGAGTCACGGCACTGCATCCCCAGTGGTGCCAGTGCCCTCTCTGGACTCACGGCAGTGCATCCCCGGTGGTGCCAGGGCACTCTCTGGAGTCACAGCACTGCATCCCCAGTGGTGCCAGTGCACTCTCTGGACTCACTGCACTGCATCCCCAGTGGTGCCAGTGCACTCTCTGGACTCACTGCACTGCATCCCCAGTGGTGCCAGTGCACTCTCTGGACTCACTGCACTGCATCCCCAGTGGTGCCAGTGCACTCTCTGGACTCACTGCACTGCATCCCCAATCGTACCAGTGCAATCTCTGGTCTCACTGCAGTGCAACCGCAGTGGTGCCAGTGCACTCTCTGGACTCACCGGGGTGCATTCCCAATAGTGCCAGTGCCCTCTCTGGACTCACTGCACTGCATCCCCAGTGGTGCCAGTGCACTCTCTGAGCTCACTGCACTGCATCCCCAGTGGTGCCAGTGCACTCTCTGGACTCACTGCACTGCATCCCCAGTGGTGCCAGTGACCTCTCTGGACTCACTGCACTGCATCCCCAGTGGTGCCAGTGCACTCTCTGGACTCACTGCACGGCATCCCCAGTGGTGCCAGTGCACTCTCTGGACTCACTGCAGTGCATCCCCAGTGGTGCCAGTGCACTCTCTGGAGTCACTGCACTGCATCCCCAGTGCTGCCAGTGCACACTCTGGACTCACGGAACTGCATCCCCAGTGGTGCCAGTGCACTCTCTTGAGTCACTGCACTGCATCCCCAGTGGTGCCAGTGCACACTCTGGACTCACGGAACTGCATCCCCAGTGGTGCCAGTGCACTCTCTTGAGTCACTGCACTGCATCCCCAGTAGTGCCAGTGCACTGTCTGGACTCACTGCACTGCATCCCCAGTGGTGCCAGTGCACTCTCTGGACTCACTGCAGTGCATCCCCAATCGTACCAGTGCAATCTCTGGTCTCACTGCAGTGCATCCCCAGTGGTGCCAGTGCACTCTCTGGACTCACTGCACTGCATCCCCTGTGGTGCCAGTGCACTCTCTGGAAGCACGGCACTGCATCCCCGGTGGTGCCAGTGCGCTCTCTGGACTCATTTCACTGCATCCCCGGTGGTGCCAGTGCGCTCTCTGGACTCACGGCACTGCATCCCCAGTGGTGCCAGTGCACTCTCTGGACTCACTGCACTGCATCCCCAGTGGTGCCAGTGCACTCTCTGGACTCACTGCACTGCACCCCCAGTGGTGCCAGTGCACTCTCTGGACTCACAGCACTGCATCCCCAGTGGTGCCAGTGCACTCTCTGGACTCACTGCACTGCATCCCCAGTGGTGCCAGTGCACACTCTGGACTCACGGCACTGCATCCCCAGTGGTGCCAGTGCACTCTCTGGACTCACTGCACTGCATCCCCAGTGGTGCCAGGGTACTCTCTGGACTCACTGCACTGCATTGCCATTGGAGCCAAGGCACTCTCTGGGCTCACTGCACTGCATTGCCATTGGTGCCAGTGCACTCTCTGGACTCATTGCAGTGCATCCCCAGTGGTGCCAGTGCACTCTCTGGACTCACTGCACTGCATCCCCAGTGGTGCCAGTGCACTCTCTGGACTCACTGCACTGCATCCCCAGTGGTGCCAGTGCACTCTCTGGACTCACTGCACTGCATCCCCAGTGGTGCCAGGGCACTCTCTGGACTCACTGCACTGCATCCCCAGTGGTGCCAGTGCACTCTCTACACTCACTGCACTGCATCCCCAGTGGTGCCAGTGCACTCTCTGGACTCACTGCACTGCATCCCCAGTGGTGCCAGTGCACTCTCTGGACTCATTGCAGTGCATCCCCAGTGGTGCCAGTGCACTCTCTGGACTCACTGCACTGCATCCCCAGTGGTGCCAGTGCACTCTCTGGACTCACTGCACTGCATCCCCAGTGGTGCCAGTGCACTCTCTGGACTCACGGCAGTGAATCCCCAGTGGTGCCAGTGCACTCTCTGGACTCACGGCAGTGCATCCCCAGTGGTGCCAGTGCACTCTCTGGACTCACTGCGCTGCATCCCCAGTGGTGCCAGTGCACTCTCTGGACTCACTGCACTGTATCCCCAGTGGTGCCAGTGCACTCTCTGGACTCACTGCAGTGCATCCCCAGTGGTGCCAGTGCACTCTCTGGACTCACTGCACTGCATCTCCAGCGGTGCCAGTGCACTCTCTGGACTCACTGCACTGCACCCCCAGTGGTGCCAGTGCACTCTCTGGACTCACTGCAGTGCATCCCCACTGGTGCCAGTGCACTCTCTGGACTCACTGCACTGAATCTCCAGTGGTGCCAGTGCACTCTCTGGACTCACTGCACTGCATCCCCAGTGGTGCCAGTGCACTCTCTGGACTCTCTGCAGTGCATCCCCAGTGGTGCCAGTGCACTCTCTGGACTCACTGCACTGCATCCCAATGGTGCCAGTGCACTCTCTGGACTCACCGCACTGCATCCCCAGTGGTGCCAGTGCACTCTCTGGACTCACTGCACTGCATCCCCAGTGGTGCCAGTGCACTCTCTGGACTCACTGCACTGCACCCCCAGTGGTGCCAGTGCACTCTCTGGACTCACAGCACTGCATCCCCAGTGGTGCCAGTGCACTCTCTGGACTCACTGCACTGCATCCCCAGTGGTGCCAGTGCACACTCTGGACTCACGGCACTGCATCCCCAGTGGTGCCAGTGCACTCTCTGGACTCACTGCACTGCATCCCCAGTGGTGCCAGGGTACTCTCTGGACTCACTGCACTGCATTGCGATTGGAGCCAAGGCACTCTCTGGGCTCACTGCACTGCATTGCCATTGGTGCCAGTGCACTCTCTGGACTCATTGCAGTGCATCCCCAGTGGTGCCAGTGCACTCTCTGGACTCACTGCACTGCATCCCCAGTGGTGCCAGTGCACTCTCTGGACTCACTGCACTGCATCCCCAGTGGTGCCAGTGCACTCTCTGGACTCACTGCACTGCATCCCCAGTGGTGCCAGGGCACTCTCTGGACTCACTGCACTGCATCCCCAGTGGTGCCAGTGCACTCTCTGGACTCACTGCAGTGCATCCCCACTGGTGCCAGTGCACTCTCTGGACTCACTGCACTGAATCTCCAGTGGTGCCAGTGCACTCTCTGGACTCACTGCACTGCATCCCCAGTGGTGCCAGTGCACTCTCTGGACTCACTGCACTGCATCCCCAGTGGTGCCAGTGCACTCTCTGGACTCACGGCAGTGAATCCCCAGTGGTGCCAGTGCACTCTCTGGACTCACGGCAGTGCATCCCCAGTGGTGCCAGTGCACTCTCTGGACTCACTGCGCTGCATCCCCAGTGGTGCCAGTGCACTCTCTGGACTCACTGCACTGTATCCCCAGTGGTGCCAGTGCACTCTCTGGACTCACTGCAGTGCATCCCCAGTGGTGCCAGTGCACTCTCTGGACTCACTGCACTGCATCTCCAGCGGTGCCAGTGCACTCTCTGGACTCACTGCACTGCACCCCCAGTGGTGCCAGTGCACTCTCTGGACTCACTGCAGTGCATCCCCACTGGTGCCAGTGCACTCTCTGGACTCACTGCACTGAATCTCCAGTGGTGCCAGTGCACTCTCTGGACTCACTGCACTGCATCCCCAATAGTGCCAGTGACCTCTCTGGACTCACTGCAGTGCATCCCCAGTGGTGCTAGTGCACTCTCTGGACTCACCGCACTGCATCCCCAGTGGTGCCAGTGCACTCTCTGGACTCACTGCACTGCATCCCCAGTGGTGCCAGTGACCTCTCTGGACTCACTGCACTGCATCACTAGTGGTGCCAGTGCACTCCCTGGACTCATTGCAGTGCATCACCAGTGGTGCCAGTGCACTCTCTGAGCTCACTGCACTGCATCCCCAGTGGTGCCAGTGCACTCTCTGGACTCACTGCACTGCATCCCCAGTGGTGCCAGTGCCCTCTGTGGACTCACTGCACTACATCCCCAGTAGGGCCAGTGCACTCTCTTCAGTCACTGCACTGCATCCCCAGTGGTGCCAGTGCCCTCTCTGGACTCACTGCAGTGCATCCCCGGTGGTGCCAGGGCACTCTCTGGACTCACTGCACTGCATCCCCAGTGTTGCCAGTGCACTCTCTGGACTCACTGCACTGCATCCCCAGTGGTGCCAGTGCACTCTCTGAGCTCACTGCACTGCATCCCCAGTGGTGCCAGTGCACTCTCTGGACTCACTGCACTGCATCCCCAGTGGTGCCAGTGACCTCTCTGGACTCACTGCACTGCATCACTAGTGGTGCCAGTGACCTCTCTGGACTCACTGCACTGCATCACTAGTGGTGCCAGTGCACTCTCTGAACTCACTGCACTGCATCCCCAGTGGTGCCAGTGCACTCTTTGGACTCACTGGACTGAATTCCCGGTGGTGCCAGTGCACTCTCTGGACTCACAGCACTGCATCCCCAGTGGTGCCAGTGCACTCTCTGGACTCACTGCACTGCATCCCCAGTGGTGCCAGTGCACTCTCTGGACTCACGGCACTGCATCCCCAGTGGTGCCAGTGCACTCTCTGAACTCACTGCACTGCATCCCCAGTGGTGCCAGGGCACTCTCTGGACTCACTGCACTGCATCCCCAGTGGTTCCAGTGCCCTCTCTGGACTCACTGCACTGCATCCCCAGTGGTGCCAGTGCACTCTCTGGACTCACTGCACTGCATCCCCAGTGGTGCCAGTGCACTCTTTGGACTCACTGGACTGAATTCCCGGTGGTGCCAGTGCACTCTCTGGACTCACAGCACTGCATCCCCAGTGGTTCCAGTGACCTCTCTGGACTCACTGCACTGCATCACTAGTGGTGCCAGGGCACTCTCTGGACTCACTGCACTGCATCCCCAGTGGTGCCAGTGACCTCTCTGGACTCAGTGCACTGCATTCCCAGTGGTGCCAGTGCACTCTCTGAACTTACAGGGGTGCATCCCCAATAGTGCCAGTGACCTCTCTGGACTCACTGCAGTGCATCCCCGGTGGTGCTAGTGCACTCTCTGGACTCACCGCACTGCATCCCCAGTGGTGCCAGTGCACTCTCTGGACTCACTGCACTGCATCCCCAGTGGTGCCAGTGCACTCTCTGGACTCACTGCACTGCATCACTAGTGGTGCCAGTGCATTCTCTGGACTCATTGCAGTGCATCACCAGTGGTGCCAGTGCACTCTCTGAGCTCACTGCACTGCATCCCCAGTGGTGCCAGTGCACTCTCTGGACTCACTGCACTGCATCCCCAGTGGTGCCAGTGCACTCTCTGGACTCACTGTAGTGCATCACCCGTGGTGCCAGTGCACTCTCTGGACTCATTGCACTGCATCCCCAGTGGTGCCAGTGCACTCTCTGGACTCACTGCACTGCTTCCCCAGTGGTGCCAGTGCCCTCTGTGGACTCACTGCACTACATCCCCAGTGGGGCCAGTGCACTCTCTGGACTCACTGCTCTGCATCCCCAGTGGTGCCAGTGCACTCTCTGGACTCACGGCACTGCATCCCCAGTGGTGCCAGTGCACTCTCTGAACTCACTGCACTGCATCCCCAGTGGTGCCAGTGCACTCTCTGGACTCACTGCACTGCATCCCCAGTGGTGCCAGTGCACTCTCTGGACTCACTGCACTGCATCCCCAGTGGTGCCAGGGCACTCTCTGGACTCACTGCACTGCATCCCCAGTGGTGCCAGTGCACTCTCTGGACTCACTGCACTGCATCCCCAGTGGTGCCAGTGACCTCTCTGTACTCACTGCACTGCATCACTAGTGATGCCAGGGCACTCTCTGGACTCACTGAACTGCATCCCCAGTGGTGCCAGTGCACTCTCTGGACTTACAGGGGTGCATCCCCAATAGTGCCAGTGACCTCTCTGGACTCACTGCAGTGCATCCCCAGTGGTGCTAGTGCACTCTCTGGACTCACCGCACTGCATCCCCAGTGGTGCCAGTGCACTCTCTGGACTCACTGCACTGCATCCCCAGTGGTGCCAGTGACCTCTCTGGACTCACTGCACTGCATCACTAGTGGTGCCAGTGCACTCTCTGGACTCATTGCAGTGCATCACCAGTGGTGCCAGTGCACTCTCTGAGCTCACTGCACTGCATCCCCAGTGGTGCCAGTGCACTCTCTGGACTCACTGCACTGCATCCCCAGTGGTGCCAGTGCCCTCTGTGGACTCACTGCACTACATCCCCAGTAGGGCCAGTGCACTCTCTTGAGTCACTGCACTGCATCCCCAGTGGTGCCAGTGCCCTCTCTGGACTCACTGCACTGCATCCCCGGTGGTGCCAGGGCACTCTCTGGACTCACTGCACTGCATCCCCAGTGTTGCCAGTGCACTCTCTGGACTCACTGCACTGCATCCCCAGTGGTGCCAGTGCACTCTCTGGACTCACTGCACTGCATCTCCAGCGGTGCCAGTGCACTCTCTGGACTCACTGCACTGCATCCCCAGTGGTGCCAGTGCACTCTCTGGACTCACTGCACTGCATCACTAGTGGTGCCAGTGCACTCTCTGGACTCACTGCACTGCATCCCCAGTGGTGCCAGTGCACTCTCTGAACTCACTGCACTGCATCCCCAGTGGTGCCAGTGCACTCTTTGGACTCACTGGACTGAATTCCCGGTGGTGCCAGTGCACTCTCTGGACTCACAGCACTGCATCCCCAGTGGTGCCAGTGCACTCTCTGGACTCACTGCACTGCATCCCCAGTGGTGCCAGTGCACTCTCTGGACTCACGGCACTGCATCCCCAGTGGTGCCAGTGCACTCTCTGAACTCACTGCACTGCATCCCCAGTGGTGCCAGGGCACTCTCTGGACTCACTGCACTGCATCCCCAGTGGTTCCAGTGCCCTCTCTGGACTCACTGCACTGCATCCCCAGTGGTGCCAGTGCACTCTCTGGACTCACTGCACTGCATCCCCAGTGGTGCCAGTGCACTCTCTGGACTCACTGCACTGCATCCCCAGTGGTGCCAGGGCACTCTCTGGACTCACTGCACTGCATCCCCAGTGGTGCCAGTGCACTCTCTGGACTCACTGCACTGCATCCCCAGTGGTGCCAGTGACCTCTCTGTACTCACTGCACTGCATCACTAGTGATGCCAGGGCACTCTCTGGACTCACTGCACTGCATCCCCAGTGGTGCCAGTGCACTCTCTGGACTCACAGGGGTGCATCCCCAATAGTGCCAGTGACCTCTCTGGACTCACTGCAGTGCATCCCCAGTGGTGCTAGTGCACTCTCTGGACTCACCGCACTGCATCCCCAGTGGTGCCAGTGCACTCTCTGGACTCACTGCACTGCATCCCCAGTGGTGCCAGTGACCTCTCTGGACTCACTGCACTGCATCACTAGTGGTGCCAGTGCACTCTCTGGACTCATTGCAGTGCATCACCAGTGGTGCCAGTGCACTCTCTGAGCTCACTGCACTGCATCCCCAGTGGTGCCAGTGCACTCTCTGGACTCACTGCACTGCATCCCCAGTGGTGCCAGTGCCCTCTGTGGACTCACTGCACTACATCCCCAGTGGTGCCAGTGCACTCTCTTGAGTCACTGCACTGCATCCCCAGTGGTGCCAGTGCCCTCTCTGGACTCACTGCAGTGCATCCCCGGTGGTGCCAGGGCACTCTCTGGACTCACTGCACTGCATCCCCAGTGTTGCCAGTGCACTCTCTGGACTCACTGCACTGCATCCCCAGTGGTGCCAGTGCACTCTCTGGACTCACTGCACTGCATCTCCAGCGGTGCCAGTGCACTCTCTGGACTCACTGCACTGCATCCCCAGTGGTGCCAGTGCACTCTCTGGACTCACTGCACTGCATCACTAGTGGTGCCAGTGCTCTCTCTGGACTCACTGCACTGCATCCCCAGTGGTGCCAGTGCACTCTCTGAACTCACTGCACTGCATCCCCAGTGGTGCCAGTGCACTCTTTGGACTCACTGGACTGAATTCCCGGTGGTGCCAGTGCACTCTCTGGACTCACAGCACTGCATCCCCAGTGGTGCCAGTGCACTCTCTGGACTCACTGCACTGCATCCCCAGTGGTGCCAGTGCACTCTCTGGACTCACGGCACTGCATCCCCAGTGGTGCCAGTGCACTCTCTGAACTCACTGCACTGCATCCCCAGTGGTGCCAGGGCACTCTCTGGACTCACTGCACTGCATCCCCAGTGGTTCCAGTGCCCTCTCTGGACTCACTGCACTGCATCCCCAGTGGTGCCAGTGCACTCTCTGGACTCACTGCACTGCATCCCCAGTGGTGCCAGTGCACTCTTTGGACTCACTGGACTGAATTCCCGGTGGTGCCAGTGCACTCTCTGGACTCACAGCACTGCATCCCCAGTGGTTCCAGTGACCTCTCTGGACTCACTGCACTGCATCACTAGTGGTGCCAGGGCACTCTCTGGACTCACTGCACTGCATCCCCAGTGGTGCCAGTGACCTCTCTGGACTCAGTGCACTGCATTCCCAGTGGTGCCAGTGCACTCTCTGAACTTACAGGGGTGCATCCCCAATAGTGCCAGTGACCTCTCTGGACTCACTGCAGTGCATCCCCAGTGGTGCTAGTGCACTCTCTGGACTCACCGCACTGCATCCCCAGTGGTGCCAGTGCACTCTCTGGACTCACTGCACTGCATCCCCAGTGGTGCCAGTGACCTCTCTGGACTCACTGCACTGCATCACTAGTGGTGCCAGTGCATTCTCTGGACTCATTGCAGTGCATCACCAGTGGTGCCAGTGCACTCTCTGAGCTCACTGCACTGCATCCCCACTGGTGCCAGTGCACTCTCTGGACTCACTGCACTGCATCCCCAGTGGTGCCAGTGCACTCTCTGGACTCACTGTAGTGCATCACCCGTGGTGCCAGTGCACTCTCTGGACTCATTGCACTGCATCCCCAGTGGTGCCAGTGCACTCTCTGGACTCACTGCACTGCTTCCCTAGTGGTGCCAGTGCCCTCTGTGGACTCACTGCACTACATCCCCAGTGGGGCCAGTGCACTCTCTTGAGTCACTGCACTGCATCCCCAGTGGTGCCAGTGCCCTCTCTGGACTCACTGCAGTGCATCCCCGGTGGTGCCAGGGCACTCTCTGGACTCGCAGCACTGCATCCCCAGTGGTGCCAGTGCACTCTCTGGACTCACTGCACTGCATCCCCAGTGGTGCCAGTGCACTCTCTGGACTCACTGCACTGCATCCCCAGTGTTGCCAGTGCACTCTCTGGACTCACTGCACTGCATCCCCAGTGGTGCCAGTGCACTCTCTGGACTCACTGGACTGAATTCCCGGTGGTGCCAGTGCACTCTCTGGACTCACAGCACTGCATCCCCAGTGGTGCCAGTGACCTTTCTGGACTCACTGCACTGCATCCCCAGTGGTGCCAGTGACCTCTCTGGACTCACTGCACTGCATCACTAGTGGTGCCAGTGCACTCTCTGAACTCACTGCACTGCATCCCCAGTGGTGCCAGTGCACTCTTTGGACTCACTGGACTGAATTCCCGGTGGTGCCAGTGCACTCTCTGGACTCACAGCACTGCATCCCCAGTGGTGCCAGTGCACTCTCTGGACTCACTGCACTGCATCCCCAGTGGTGCCAGTGCACTCTCTGGACTCACGGCACTGCATCCCCAGTGGTGCCAGTGCACTCTCTGAACTCACTGCACTGCATCCCCAGTGGTGCCAGTGCACTCTCTGGACTCACTGCACTGCATCCCCAGTGGTTCCAGTGCACTCTCTGGACTCACTGCAGTGCATCCCCAATCGTACCAGTGCAATCTCTGGTCTCACTGCAGTGCATCCCCAGTGGTGCCAGTGCACTCTCTGGACTCACTGCACTGCATCCCCAGTGGTGCCAGTGCACTCTCTGGAAGCACGGCATTGCATCCCCGGTGGTGCCAGTGCGCTCTCTGGACTCATTTCACTGCATCCCCGGTGGTGCCAGTGCGCTCTCTGGACTCACGGCACTGCATCCCCAGTGGTGCCAGTGCACTCTCTGGACTCACTGCACTGCATCCCCAGTGGTGCCAGTGCACTCTCTGGACTCACTGCACTGCACCCCCAGTGGTGCCAGTGCACTCTCTGGACTCACAGCACTGCATCCCCAGTGGTGCCAGTGCACTCTCTGGACTCACTGCACTGCATCCCCAGTGGTGCCAGTGCACACTCTGGACTCACGGCACTGCATCCCCAGTGGTGCCAGTGCACTCTCTGGACTCACTGCACTGCATCCCCAGTGGTGCCAGGGTACTCTCTGGACTCACTGCACTGCATTGCCATTGGAGCCAAGGCACTCTCTGGGCTCACTGCACTGCATTGCCATTGGTGCCAGTGCACTCTCTGGACTCATTGCAGTGCATCCCCAGTGGTGCCAGTGCACTCTCTGGACTCACGGCACTGCATCCCCAGTGGTGCCAGTGCACTCTCTGGACTCACTGCACTGCATCCCCAGTGGTGCCAGGGCACTCTCTGGACTCACTGCACTGCATCCCCAGTGGTGCCAGTGCACTCTCTACACTCACTGCACTGCATCCCCAGTGGTGCCAGTGCACTCTCTGGACTCACTGCACTGCATCCCCAGTGGTGCCAGTGCACTCTCTGGACTCATTGCAGTGCATCCCCAGTGGTGCCAGTGCACTCTCTGGACTCATTGCACTGCATCCCCAGTGGTGCCAGTGCACTCTCTGGACTCACTGCACTGCATCCCCAGTGGTGCCAGTGCACTCTCTGGACTCACGGCAGTGAATCCCCAGTGGTGCCAGTGCACTCTCTGGACTCACGGCAGTGCATCCCCAGTGGTGCCAGTGCACTCTCTGGACTCACTGCGCTGCATCCCCAGTGGTGCCAGTGCACTCTCTGGACTCACTGCACTGCATCCCCAGTGGTGCCAGTGCACTCTCTGGACTCACTGCAGTGCATCCCCAGTGGTGCCAGTGCACTCTGTGGACTCACTGCACTGCATCTCCAGCGGTGCCAGTGCACTCTCTGGACTCACTGCACTGCACCCCCAGTGGTGCCAGTGCACTCTCTGGACTCACTGCAGTGCATCCCCACTGGTGCCAGTGCACTCTCTGGACTCACTGCACTGAATCTCCAGTGGTGCCAGTGCACTCTCTGGACTCACTGCACTGCATCCCCAGTGGTGCCAGTGCACTCTCTGGACTCTCTGCAGTGCATCCCCAGTGGTGCCAGTGCACTCTCTGGACTCACTGCACTGCATCCCAATGGTGCCAGTGCACTCTCTGGACTCACCGCACTGCATCCCCAGTGGTGCCAGTGCACTCTCTGAACTCACTGCACTGCATCCCCAGTGGTGCCAGTGCACTCTCTGGACTCACTGCACTGCATCCCCAGTGGTTCCAGTGCCCTCTCTGGACTCACTGCAGTGCATCCCCAGTGGTGCCAGTGCACTCTCTGGACTCACAGCACTGCATCCCCAGTGGTGCCAGTGCACTCTCTGGACTCACTGCTCTGCATCCCCAGTGGTGCCAGTGCACTCTCTGGACTCACTGCACTGCATCCCCAGTGGTGCCAGTGCACTCTCTGAACTCACTGCACTGCATCCCCAGTGGTGCCAGTGCACTCTCTGGACTCACTGCAGTGCATCCCCAGTGGTGCCAGTGCACTCTCTGGACTCACTGCACTGCATCCCCAGTGGTGCCAGTGCACTCTCTGGACTCACTGCACTGCATCCCCAGTGGTGCCAGTGCACTCTCTGGACTCACCGGGGTGCATCCACAGTGGTGCCAGTGACCTCTCTGTACTCACTGCACTGCATCACTAGTGATGCCAGGGCACTCTCTGGACTCACTGCACTGCATCCCCAGTGGTGCCAGTGCACTCTCTGGACTCACAGGGGTGCATCCCCAATAGTGCCAGTGACCTCTCTGGACTCACTGCAGTGCATCCCCAGTGGTGCTAGTGCACTCTCTGGACTCACCGCACTGCATCCCCAGTGGTGCCAGTGCACTCTCTGGACTCACTGCACTGCATCCCCAGTGGTGCCAGTGACCTCTCTGGACTCACTGCACTGCATCACTAGTGGTGCCAGTGCACTCTCTGGACTCATTGCAGTGCATCACCAGTGGTGCCAGTGCACTCTCTGAGCTCACTGCACTGCATCCCCAGTGGTGCCAGTGCACTCTCTGGACTCACTGCACTACATCCCCAGTAGGGCCAGTGCACTCTCTTGAGTCACTGCACTGCATCCCCAGTGGTGCCAGTGCCCTCTCTGGACTCACTGCAGTGCATCCCCGGTGGTGCCAGGGCACTCTCTGGACTCACTGCACTGCATCCCCAGTGTTGCCAGTGCACTCTCTGGACTCACTGCACTGCATCCCCAGTGGTGCCAGTGCACTCTCTGGACTCACTGCACTGCATCCCCAGTGGTGCCAGTGCACTCTCTGGACTCACTGCACTGCATCCCCAGTGGTGCCAGTGACCTCTCTGGACTCACTGCACTGCATCACTAGTGGTGCCAGTGACCTCTCTGGACTCACTGCACTGCATCACTAGTGGTGCCAGTGCACTCTCTGAACTCACTGCACTGCATCCCCAGTGGTGCCAGTGCACTCTTTGGACTCACTGGACTGAATTCCCGGTGGTGCCAGTGCACTCTCTGGACTCACAGCACTGCATCCCCAGTGGTGCCAGTGCACTCTCTGGACTCACTGCACTGCATCCCCAGTGGTGCCAGTGCACTCTCTGGACTCACGGCACTGCATCCCCAGTGGTGCCAGTGCACTCTCTGAACTCACTGCACTGCATCCCCAGTGGTGCCAGGGCACTCTCTGGACTCACTGCACTGCATCCCCAGTGGTTCCAGTGCCCTCTCTGGACTCACTGCACTGCATCCCCAGTGGTGCCAGTGCACTCTCTGGACTCACTGCACTGCATCCCCAGTGGTGCCAGTGCACTCTTTGGACTCACTGGACTGAATTCCCGGTGGTGCCAGTGCACTCTCTGGACTCACAGCACCGCATCCCCAGTGGTTCCAGTGACCTCTCTGGACTCACTGCACTGCATCACTAGTGGTGCCAGGGCACTCTCTGGACTCACTGCACTGCATCCCCAGTGGTGCCAGTGACCTCTCTGGACTCAGTGCACTGCATTCCCAGTGGTGCCAGTGCACTCTCTGAACTTACAGGGGTGCATCCCCAATAGTGCCAGTGACCTCTCTGGACTCACTGCAGTGCATCCCCAGTGGTGCTAGTGCACTATCTGGACTCACCGCACTGCATCCCCAGTGGTGCCAGTGCACTCTCTGGACTCACTGCACTGCATCCCCAGTGGTGCCAGTGACCTCTCTGGACTCACTGCACTGCATCACTAGTGGTGCCAGTGCATTCTCTGGACTCATTGCAGTGCATCACCAGTGGTGCCAGTGCACTCTCTGAGCTCACTGCACTGCATCCCCAGTGGTGCCAGTGCACTCTCTGGACTCACTGCACTGCATCCCCAGTGGTGCCAGTGCACTCTCTGGACTCACTGTAGTGCATCACCCGTGGTGCCAGTGCACTCTCTGGACTCATTGCACTGCATCCCCAGTGGTGCCAGTGCACTCTCTGGACTCACTGCACTGCTTCCCCAGTGGTTCCAGTGCCCTCTGTGGACTCACTGCACTACATCCCCAGAGTGGCCAGTGCACTCTCTTGAGTCACTGCACTGCATCCCCAGTGGTGCCAGTACCCTCTCTGGACTCACTGCAGTGCATCCCCGGTGGTGCCAGGGCACTCTCTGGACTCGCAGCACTGCATCCCCAGTGGTGCCAGTGCACTCTCTGGACTCACTGCACTGCATCCCCAGTGGTGCCAGTGCACTCTCTGGACTCACTGCACTCCATCCCCAGTGTTGCCAGTGCACTCTCTGGACTCACTGCACTGCATCCCCAGTGGTGCCAGTGCACTCTCTGGACTCACTGGACTGAATTCCCGGTGGTGCCAGTGCACTCTCTGGACTCACAGCACTGCATCCCCAGTGGTGCCAGTAACCTTTCTGGACTCACTGCACTGCATCCCCAGTGGTGCCAGTGACCTCTCTGGACTCACTGCACTGCATCACTAGTGGTGCCAGTGCACTCTCTGAACTCACTGCACTGCATCCCCAGTGGTGCCAGTGCACTCTTTGGACTCACTGGACTGAATTCCTGGTGGTGCCAGTGCACTCTCTGGACTCACAGCACTGCATCCCCAGTGGTGCCAGTGCACTCTCTGGACTCACTGCACTGCATCCCCAGTGGTGCCAGTGCACTCTCTGGACTCACGGCACTGCATCCCCAGTGGTGCCAGTGCACTCTCTGAACTCACTGCACTGCATCCCCAGTGGTGCCAGTGCACTCTCTGGACTCACTGCACTGCATCCCCAGTGGTTCCAGTGCCCTCTCTGGACTCACTGCAGTGCATCCCCAGTGGTGCCAGTGCACTCTCTGGACTCACTGCACTGCATCCCCAGTGGTGCCAGTGCACTCTTTGGACTCACTGGACTGAATTCCCGGTGGTGCCAGTGCACTCTCTGGACTCAGTGCACTGCATTCCCAGTGGTGCCAGTGCACTCTCTGGACTCACAGGGGTGCATCCCCAATAGTGCCAGTGACCTCTCTGGGCTCACTGCACTGCATTGCCATTGGTGCCAGTGCACTCTCTGGACTCATTGCAGTGCATCCCCAGTGGTGCCAGTGCACTCTCTGGACTCACGGCACTGCATCCCCAGTGGTGCCAGTGCACTCTCTGGACTCACTGCACTGCATCCCCAGTGGTGCCAGGGCACTCTCTGGACTCACTGCACTGCATCCCCAGTGGTGCCAGTGCACTCTCTACACTCACTGCACTGCATCCCCAGTGGTGCCAGTGCACTCTCTGGACTCACTGCACTGCATCCCCAGTGGTGCCAGTGCACTCTCTGGACTCATTGCAGTGCATCCCCAGTGGTGCCAGTGCACTCTCTGGACTCATTGCACTGCATCCCCAGTGGTGCCAGTGCACTCTCTGGACTCACTGCACTGCATCCCCAGTGGTGCCAGTGCACTCTCTGGACTCACGGCAGTGAATCCCCAGTGGTGCCAGTGCACTCTCTGGACTCACGGCAGTGCATCCCCAGTGGTGCCAGTGCACTCTCTGGACTCACTGCGCTGCATCCCCAGTGGTGCCAGTGCACTCTCTGGACTCACTGCACTGCATCCCCAGTGGTGCCAGTGCACTCTCTGGACTCACTGCACTGCATCCCCAGTGGTGCCAGTGCACTCTCTGGACTCACTGCACTGCATCTCCAGCGGTGCCAGTGCACTCTCTGGACTCACTGCACTGCACCCCCAGTGGTGCCAGTGCACTCTCTGGACTCACTGCAGTGCATCCCCACTGGTGCCAGTGCACTCTCTGGACTCACTGCACTGAATCTCCAGTGGTGCCAGTGCACTCTCTGGACTCTCTGCAGTGCATCCCCAGTGGTGCCAGTGCACTCTCTGGACTCACTGCACTGCATCCCAATGGTGCCAGTGCACTCTCTGGACTCACCGCACTGCATCCCCAGTGGTGCCAGTGCACTCTCTGAACTCACTGCACTGCATCCCCAGTGGTGCCAGTGCACTCTCTGGACTCACTGCACTGCATCCCCAGTGGTTCCAGTGCCCTCTCTGGACTCACTGCAGTGCATCCCCAGTGGTGCCAGTGCACTCTCTGGACTCACAGCACTGCATCCCCAGTGGTGCCAGTGCACTCTCTGGACTCACTGCTCTGCATCCCCAGTGGTGCCAGTGCACTCTCTGGACTCACGGCACTGCATCCCCAGTGGTGCCAGTGCACTCTCTGAACTCACTGCACTGCATCCCCAGTGGTGCCAGTGCACTCTCTGGACTCACTGCAGTGCATCCCCAGTGGTGCCAGTGCACTCTCTGGACTCACTGCACTGCATCCCCAGTGGTGCCAGTGCACTCTCTGGACTCACTGCACTGCATCCCCAGTGGTGCCAGTGCACTCTCTGGACTCACCGGGGTGCATCCACAGTGGTGCCAGTGACCTCTCTGTACTCACTGCACTGCATCACTAGTGATGCCAGGGCACTCTCTGGACTCACTGCACTGCATCCCCAGTGGTGCCAGTGCACTCTCTGGACTCACAGGGGTGCATCCCCAATAGTGCCAGTGACCTCTCTGGACTCACTGCAGTGCATCCCCAGTGGTGCTAGTGCACTCTCTGGACTCACCGCACTGCATCCCCAGTGGTGCCAGTGCACTCTCTGGACTCACTGCACTGCATCCCCAGTGGTGCCAGTGACCTCTCTGGACTCACTGCACTGCATCACTAGTGGTGCCAGTGCACTCTCTGGACTCATTGCAGTGCATCACCAGTGGTGCCAGTGCACTCTCTGAGCTCACTGCACTGCATCCCCAGTGGTGCCAGTGCACTCTCTGGACTCACTGCACTACATCCCCAGTAGGGCCAGTGCACTCTCTTGAGTCACTGCACTGCATCCCCAGTGGTGCCAGTGCCCTCTCTGGACTCACTGCAGTGCATCCCCGGTGGTGCCAGGGCACTCTCTGGACTCACTGCACTGCATCCCCAGTGTTGCCAGTGCACTCTCTGGACTCACTGCACTGCATCCCCAGTGGTGCCAGTGCACTCTCTGAGCTCACTGCACTGCATCCCCAGTGGTGCCAGTGCACTCTCTGGACTCACTGCACTGCATCCCCAGTGGTGCCAGTGACCTCTCTGGACTCACTGCACTGCATCACTAGTGGTGCCAGTGACCTCTCTGGACTCACTGCACTGCATCACTAGTGGTGCCAGTGCACTCTCTGAACTCACTGCACTGCATCCCCAGTGGTGCCAGTGCACTCTTTGGACTCACTGGACTGAATTCCCGGTGGTGCCAGTGCACTCTCTGGACTCACTGCACTGCATCCCCAGTGGTGCCAGTGCACTCTCTGGACTCACTGCACTGCATCCCCAGTGGTGCCAGTGCACTCTCTGGACTCACGGCACTGCATCCCCAGTGGTGCCAGTGCACTCTCTGAACTCACTGCACTGCATCCCCAGTGGTGCCAGGGCACTCTCTGGACTCACTGCACTGCATCCCCAGTGGTTCCAGTGCCCTCTCTGGACTCACTGCACTGCATCCCCAGTGGTGCCAGTGCACTCTCTGGACTCACTGCACTGCATCCCCAGTGGTGCCAGTGCACTCTTTGGACTCACTGGACTGAATTCCCGGTGGTGCCAGTGCACTCTCTGGACTCACAGCACCGCATCCCCAGTGGTTCCAGTGACCTCTCTGGACTCACTGCACTGCATCACTAGTGGTGCCAGGGCACTCTCTGGACTCACTGCACTGCATCCCCAGTGGTGCCAGTGACCTCTCTGGACTCAGTGCACTGCATTCCCAGTGGTGCCAGTGCACTCTCTGAACTTACAGGGGTGCATCCCCAATAGTGCCAGTGACCTCTCTGGACTCACTGCAGTGCATCCCCAGTGGTGCTAGTGCACTCTCTGGACTCACCGCACTGCATCCCCAGTGGTGCCAGTGCACTCTCTGGACTCACTGCACTGCATCCCCAGTGGTGCCAGTGACCTCTCTGGACTCACTGCACTGCATCACTAGTGGTGCCAGTGCATTCTCTGGACTCATTGCAGTGCATCACCAGTGGTGCCAGTGCACTCTCTGAGCTCACTGCACTGCATCCCCAGTGGTGCCAGTGCACTCTCTGGACTCACTGCACTGCATCCCCAGTGGTGCCAGTGCACTCTCTGGACTCACTGTAGTGCATCACCCGTGGTGCCAGTGCACTCTCTGGACTCATTGCACTGCATCCCCAGTGGTGCCAGTGCACTCTCTGGACTCACTGCACTGCTTCCCCAGTGGTTCCAGTGCCCTCTGTGGACTCACTGCACTACATCCCCAGAGGGGCCAGTGCACTCTCTTGAGTCACTGCACTGCATCCCCAGTGGTGCCAGTACCCTCTCTGGACTCACTGCAGTGCATCCCCGGTGGTGCCAGGGCACTCTCTGGACTCGCAGCACTGCATCCCCAGTGGTGCCAGTGCACTCTCTGGACTCACTGCACTGCATCCCCAGTGGTGCCAGTGCACTCTCTGGACTCACTGCACTCCATCCCCAGTGGTGCCAGTGCACTCTCTGGACTCACTGCACTGCATCCCCAGTGGTGCCAGTGCACTCTCTGGACTCACTGGACTGAATTCCCGGTGGTGCCAGTGCACTCTCTGGACTCACAGCACTGCATCCCCAGTGGTGCCAGTAACCTTTCTGGACTCACTGCACTGCATCCCCAGTGGTGCCAGTGACCTCTCTGGACTCACTGCACTGCATCACTAGTGGTGCCAGTGCACTCTCTGAACTCACTGCACTGCATCCCCAGTGGTGCCAGTGCACTCTTTGGACTCACTGGACTGAATTCCCGGTGGTGCCAGTGCACTCTCTGGACTCACAGCACTGCATCCCCAGTGGTGCCAGTGCACTCTCTGGACTCACTGCACTGCATCCCCAGTGGTGCCAGTGCACTCTCTGGACTCACGGCACTGCATCCCCAGTGGTGCCAGTGCACTCTCTGAACTCACTGCACTGCATCCCCAGTGGTGCCAGTGCACTCTCTGGACTCACTGCACTGCATCCCCAGTGGTTCCAGTGCCCTCTCTGGACTCACTGCAGTGCATCCCCAGTGGTGCCAGTGCACTCTCTGGACTCACTGCACTGCATCCCCAGTGGTGCCAGTGCACTCTTTGGACTCACTGGACTGAATTCCCGGTGGTGCCAGTGCACTCTCTGGACTCAGTGCACTGCATTCCCAGTGGTGCCAGTGCACTCTCTGGACTCACAGGGGTGCATCCCCAATAGTGCCAGTGACCTCTCTGGACTCACCGCACTGCATCCCCAGTGGTGCCAGTGCACTCTCTGGACTCACTGCACTGCATCCCCAGTGGTGCCAGTGACCTCTCTGGACTCACTGCACTGCATCACTAGTGGTGCCAGTGCACTCTCTGGACTCATTGCAGTGCATCACCAGTGGTGCCAGTGCACTCTCTGAGCTCACTGCACTGCATCCCCAGTGGTGCCAGTGCACTCTCTGGACTCACTGCACTGCATCCCCAGTGGTGCCAGTGCACTCTCTGGACTCACTGTAGTGCATCACTCGTGGTGCCAGTGCACTCTCTGGACTCATTGCACTGCATCCCCAGTGGTGCCAGTGCACTCTCTGGACTCACTGCACTGCATCCCCAGTGGTGCCAGTGCACTCTCTGAGCTCACTGCACTGCATCCCCAGTGGTGCCAGTGCACTCTCTGGACTCACTGCACTGCATCCCCAGTGGTGCCAGTGCACTCTCTGGACTCACTGCACTGCATCACCAATGGTGCCAGTGCACTCTTTGGACTCACTGCACTGCATCCCCAGTGGTGCCAGTGCACTCTCTGGACTCACGGCACTGCATCCACAGTGGTGCCAGTGCCCTCTCTGGACTCACTGCACTACATCCCCAGTGGGGCCAGTGCACTCTCTTGAGTCACTGCACTGCATCCCCAGTGGTGCCACTGCACTCTCTGGACTCACTGCACTGCATCCCCAGTGGTGCCAGTGCACTCTCTGGACTCACTGCACTGCATCCCCAATCGTACCAGTGCAATCTCTGGTCTCACTGCAGTGCAACCCCAGTGGTGCCAGTGCACTCTCTGGACTCACCGGGGTGCATCCCCAATAGTGCCAGTGCCCTCTCTGGACTCACTGCACTGCATCCCCAGTAGTGCCAGTGCACTCTCTGAGCTCACTGCACTGCATCCCCAGTGGTGCCAGTGCACTCTCTGGACTCACTGCACTGCATCCCCACTGGTGCCAGTGCACTCTCTGGACTCACTGCAGTGCATCCCCAGTGGTGCCAGTGACCTCTCTGGACTCACTGCACTGCATCCCCAGTGGTGCCAGTGCACTCTCTGGACTCACTGCACTGCATACCCAGTGGTGCCAGTGACCTCTCTGGACTCACTGCACTGCATCCCCAGAGGTGCCAGTGCACTCTCGGAACTCACTGCACTGCATCCCCAATGGTGCCAGTGCACTCTTTGGACTCACTGCAATGCATCCCCAGTGGTGCCAGTGCACTCTCTGGACTCACTGCACTGCATCCCCAGTGGTGCCAGTGCCCTCTGTGGACTCACTGCACTACATCCCCAGTGGGGCCAGTGCACTCTCTGGACTCACTGCAGTGCATCCCCAGTGGTGCCAGTGCACTCTCTTGAGTCACTGCACTGCATCCCCAGTGGTGCCAGTGCACTCTCTGGACTCACGGCACTGCATCCCCAGTGGTGCCAGTGCACTCTCTGGACTCACAGCACTGCATCCCCAGTGGTGCCAGTGCACTCTCTGGACTCACGACACTGCATCCCCACTGGTGCCAGTGCACTCTCTGGACTCACTGCACTGCATCCCCAGTGGTGCCAGTGCACTCTTTGGACTCACTGGACTGAATTCCCGGTGGTGCCAGTGCACTCTCTGGACTCACAGCACTGCATCCCCAGTGGTGCCAGTGACCTTTCTGGACTCACTGCACTGCATCCCCAGTGGTGCCAGTGACCTCTCTGGACTCACTGCACTGCATCACTAGTGGTGCCAGTGCACTCTCTGAACTCACTGCACTGCATCCCCAGTGGTGCCAGTGCACTCTTTGGACTCACTGGACTGAATTCCCGGTGGTGCCAGTGCACTCTCTGGACTCACAGCACTGCATCCCCAGTGGTGCCAGTGCACTCTCTGGACTCACTGCACTGCATCCCCAGTGGTGCCAGTGCACTCTCTGGACTCACGGCACTGCATCCCCAGTGGTGCCAGTGCACTCTCTGAACTCACTGCACTGCATCCCCAGTGGTGCCAGTGCACTCTCTGGACTCACTGCACTGCATCCCCAGTGGTGCCAGTGCACACTCTGGACTCACGGCACTGCATCCCCAGTGGTGCCAGTGCACTCTCTGGACTCACTGCACTGCATCCCCAGTGGTGCCAGGGTACTCTCTGGACTCACTGCACTGCATTGCCATTGGTGCCAAGGCACTCTCTGGGCTCACTGCACTGCATTGCCATTGGTGCCAGTGCACTCTCTGGACTCATTGCAGTGCATCCCCAGTGGTGCCAGTGCACTCTCTGGACTCACGGCACTGCATCCCCAGTGGTGCCAGTGCACTCTCTGGACTCACTGCACTGCATCCCCAGTGGTGCCAGTGCACTCTCTGGACTCACTGCACTGCATCCCCAGTGGTGCCAGGGCACTCTCTGGACTCACTGCACTGCATCCCCAGTGGTGCCAGTGCACTCTCTGGACTCACTGCACTGCATCCCCAGTGGTGCCAGCGCACTCTCTGGACTCACTGCACTGCATCCCCAGTGGTGCCAGTGCACTCTCTGGACTCACTGCACTGCATCCCCAGTGGTGCCAGTGCACTCTCTGGACTCACTGCACTGCATCCCCAGTGGTGCCAGTGCACTCTCTGGACTCACGGCAGTGAATCCCCAGTGGTGCCAGTGCACTCTCTGGACTCACGGCAGTGCATCCCCAGTGGTGCCAGTGCATTCTCTGGACTCACTGCGCTGCATCCCCAGTGGTGCCAGTGCACTCTCTGGACTCACTGCGCTGCATCTCCAGCGGTGCCAGTGCACTCTCTGGACTCACTGCACTGCACCCCCAGTGGTGCCAGTGCACTCTCTGGACTCACTGCAGTGCATCCCAGGTGGTGCCAGTGCACTCTCTAGACTCACTGCACTGAATCTCCAGCGGTGCCAGTGCACTCTCTGGACTCACTGCACTGCATCCCCAGTGGTGCCAGTGCACTCTCTGGACTCTCTGCAGTGCATCCCCAGTGGTGCCAGTGCACTCTCTGGACTCACTGCACTGCATCCCCAGTGGTGCCAGTGCACTCTCTGGACTCACGGCACTGCATCCCCAGTGGTGCCAGTGCACTCTCTGAACTCACTGCACTGCATCCCCAGTGGTGCCAGTGCACTCTCTGGACTCACTGCACTGCATCCCCAGTGGTTCCAGTGCCCTCTCTGGACTCACTGCAGTGCATCCCCAGTGGTGCCAGTGCACTCTCTGGACTCACTGCACTGCATCCCCAGTGGTGCCAGTGCATTCTTTGGACTCACTGGACTGAATTCCCGGTGGTGCCAGTGCACTCTCTGGACTCACAGCACTGCATCCCCAGTGGTGCCAGTGACCTCTCTGGACTCACTGCACTGCATCCCCAGTGGTGCCAGTGACCTCTCTGGACTCACTGCACTGCATCACTAGTGGTGCCAGTGCACTCTCTGAACTCACTGCACTGCATCCCCAGTGGTGCCAGTGCACTCTTTGGACTCACTGGACTGAATTCCCGGTGGTGCCAGTGCACTCTCTGGACTCACAGCACTGCATCCCCAGTGGTGCCAGTGCACTCTCTGGACTCACTGCACTGCATCCCCAGTGGTGCCAGTGCACTCTCTGGACTCACGGCACTGCATCCCCAGTGGTGCCAGTACACTCTCTGAACTCACTGCACTGCATCACCAGTGGTGCCAGTGCACTCTCTGGACTCACTGCACTGCATCCCCAGTGGTTCCAGTGCCCTCTCTGGACTCACTGCAGTGAATCCCCAGTGGTGCCAGGGTACTCTCTGGACTCACTGCACTGCATCCCCAGTGGTGCCAGTGCACTCTTTGGACTCACTGGACTGAATTCCCGGTGGTGCCAGTGCACTCTCTGGACTCACAGCACTGCATCCCCAGTGGTGCCAGTGACCTCTCTGGACTCACTGCACTGCATCCCCAGTGGTGCCAGTGACCTCTCTGGACTCACTGCACTGCATCACTAGTGGTGCCAGGGCACTCTCTGGACTCACTGCACTGCATCCCCAGTGGTGCCAGTGACCTCTCTGGACTCAGTGCACTGCATTCCCAGTGGTGCCAGTGCACTCTCTGGACTCACAGGGGTGCATCCCCAATAGTGCCAGTGACCTCTCTGGACTCACTGCAGTGCATCCGCAGTGGTGCTAGTGCACTCTCTGGACTCACCGCACTGCATCCCCAGTGGTGCCAGTGCACTCTCTGGACTCACTGCACTGCATCCCCAGTGGTGCCAGTGACCTCTCTGGACTCACGGCACTGCATCACTAGTGGTGCCAGTGCACTCTCTGGACTCATTGCAGTGCATCACCAGTGGTGCCAGTGCACTCTCTGAGCTCACTGCACTGCATCCCCAGTGGTGCCAGTGCACTCTCTGGACTCACTGCACTGCATCCCCAGTGGTGCCAGTGCACTCTCTGGACTCACTGCACTGCATCCCCAGTGGTGCCAGGGCACTCTCTGGACTCACTGCACTGCATCCCCAGTGGTGCCAGTGCACTCTCTGGACTCACTGTAGTGCATCACTCGTGGTGCCAGTGCACTCTCTGGACTCACTGCACTACATCCCCAGTGGTGCCAGTGCACTCTCTGGACTCACTGCACTGCATCCCCAGTGGTGCCAGTGCCCTCTGTGGACTCACTGCACTACATCCCCAGTGGGGCCAGTGCACTCTCTTGAGTCACTGCACTGCATCTCCAGTGGTGCCAGTGCACTCTCTGGACTCACTGCACTGCATCCCCAGTGGTGCCAGTGCACTCTCTGGACTCACTGCACTGCATCCCCAATCGTACCAGTGCCCTCTCTGGACTCACTGCACTGCATCCCCAGTGGTGCCAGTGCACTCTCTGAGCTCACTGCACTGCATCCCCAGTGGTGCCAGTGCACTCTCTGGACTCAGTGCACTGCATCCCCACTGGTGCCAGTGCACTCTCTGGACTCACTGCACTGCATCCCCAGTGGTGCCAGTGACCTCTCTGGACTCACTGCAGTGCATCCCCAGTGGTGCCAGTGCACTCTCTGGACTCACTGCACTGCATACCCAGTGGTGCCAGTGACCTCTCTGGACTCACTGCACTGCATCCCCAGTGGTGCCAGTGCACTCTCGGGACTCACTGCACTGCATCCCCAATGGTGCCAGTGCACTCTTTGGACTCACTGCACTGCATCCCCAGTGGTGCCAGTGCACTCTCTGGACTCACTGCACTGCATCCCCAGTGGTGCCAGTGCCCTCTGTGGACTCACTGCACTACATCCCCAGTGGGGCCAGTGCACTCTCTGGACTCACTGCAGTGCATTACCAGTGGTGCCAGTGCACTCTCTTGAGTCACTGCACTGCATCCCCAGTGGTGCCAGTGCACACTCTGGACTCACGGAACTGCATCCCCAGTGGTGCCAGTGCACTCTCTTGAGTCACTGCACTGCATCCCCAGTAGTGCCAGTGTACTGTCTGGACTCACTGCACTGCATCCCCAGTGGTGCCAGTGCACTCTCTGGACTCACTGCACTGCATCCCCAATCGTACCAGTGCAATCTCTGGTCTCACTGCAGTGCATCCCCAGTGGTGCCAGTGCACTCTCTGGACTCACTGCACTGCATCCCCAGTGGTGCTAGTGCACTCTCTGGACTCACCGCACTGCATCCCCAGTGGTGCCAGTGCACTCTCTGGACTCACTGCACTGCATCCCCAGTGGTGCCAGTGACCTCTCTGGACTCACTGCACTGCATCACTAGTGGTGCCAGTGCATTCTCTGGACTCATTGCAGTGCATCACCAGTGGTGCCAGTGCACTCTCTGAGCTCACTGCACTGCATCCCCAGTGGTGCCAGTGCACTCTCTGGACTCACTGCACTGCATCCCCAGTGGTGCCAGTGCACTCTCTGGACTCACTGTAGTGCATCACCCGTGGTGCCAGTGCACTCTCTGGACTCATTGCACTGCATCCCCAGTGGTGCCAGTGCACTCTCTGGACTCACTGCACTGCTTCCCCAGTGGTTCCAGTGCCCTCTGTGGACTCACTGCACTACATCCCCAGAGGGGCCAGTGCACTCTCTTGAGTCACTGCACTGCATCCCCAGTGGTGCCAGTACCCTCTCTGGACTCACTGCAGTGCATCCCCGGTGGTGCCAGGGCACTCTCTGGACTCGCAGCACTGCATCCCCAGTGGTGCCAGTGCACTCTCTGGACTCACTGCACTGCATCCCCAGTGGTGCCAGTGCACTCTCTGGACTCACTGCACTCCATCCCCAGTGTTGCCAGTGCACTCTCTGGACTCACTGCACTGCATCCCCAGTGGTGCCAGTGCACTCTCTGGACTCACTGGACTGAATTCCCGGTGGTGCCAGTGCACTCTCTGGACTCACAGCACTGCATCCCCAGTGGTGCCAGTAACCTTTCTGGACTCACTGCACTGCATCCCCAGTGGTGCCAGTGACCTCTCTGGACTCACTGCACTGCATCACTAGTGGTGCCAGTGCACTCTCTGAACTCACTGCACTGCATCCCCAGTGGTGCCAGTGCACTCTTTGGACTCACTGGACTGAATTCCCGGTGGTGCCAGTGCACTCTCTGGACTCACAGCACTGCATCCCCAGTGGTGCCAGTGCACTCTCTGGACTCACTGCACTGCATCCCCAGTGGTGCCAGTGCACTCTCTGGACTCACGGCACTGCATCCCCAGTGGTGCCAGTGCACTCTCTGAACTCACTGCACTGCATCCCCAGTGGTGCCAGTGCACTCTCTGGACTCACTGCACTGCATCCCCAGTGGTTCCAGTGCCCTCTCTGGACTCACTGCAGTGCATCCCCAGTGGTGCCAGTGCACTCTCTGGACTCACTGCACTGCATCCCCAGTGGTGCCAGTGCACTCTTTGGACTCACTGGACTGAATTCCCGGTGGTGCCAGTGCACTCTCTGGACTCAGTGCACTGCATTCCCAGTGGTGCCAGTGCACTCTCTGGACTCACAGGGGTGCATCCCCAATAGTGCCAGTGACCTCTCTGGACTCACCGCACTGCATCCCCAGTGGTGCCAGTGCACTCTCTGGACTCACTGCACTGCATCCCCAGTGGTGCCAGTGACCTCTCTGGACTCACTGCACTGCATCACTAGTGGTGCCAGTGCACTCTCTGGACTCATTGCAGTGCATCACCAGTGGTGCCAGTGCACTCTCTGAGCTCACTGCACTGCATCCCCAGTGGTGCCAGTGCACTCTCTGGACTCACTGCACTGCATCCCCAGTGGTGCCAGTGCACTCTCTGGACTCACTGTAGTGCATCACTCGTGGTGCCAGTGCACTCTCTGGACTCATTGCACTGCATCCCCAGTGGTGCCAGTGCACTCTCTGGACTCACTGCACTGCATCCCCAGTGGTGCCAGTGCACTCTCTGAGCTCACTGCACTGCATCCCCAGTGGTGCCAGTGCACTCTCTGGACTCACTGCACTGCATCCCCATTGGTGCCAGTGCACTCTCTGGACTCACTGCACTGCATCACCAATGGTGCCAGTGCACTCTTTGGACTCACTGCACTGCATCCCCAGTGGTGCCAGTGCACTCTCTGGACTCACGGCACTGCATCCACAGTGGTGCCAGTGCCCTCTCTGGACTCACTGCACTACATCCCCAGTGGGGCCAGTGCACTCTCTTGAGTCACTGCACTGCATCCCCAGTGGTGCCACTGCACTCTCTGGACTCACTGCACTGCATCCCCAGTGGTGCCAGTGCACTCTCTGGACTCACTGCACTGCATCCCCAATCGTACCAGTGCAATCTTTGGTCTCACTGCAGTGCAACCCCAGTGGTGCCAGTGCACTCTCTGGACTCACCGGGGTGCATCCCCAATAGTGCCAGTGCCCTCTCTGGACTCACTGCACTGCATCCCCAGTAGTGCCAGTGCACTCTCTGAGCTCACTGCACTGCATCCCCAGTGGTGCCAGTGCACTCTCTGGACTCACTGCACTGCATCCCCACTGGTGCCAGTGCACTCTCTGGACTCACTGCAGTGCATCCCCAGCGGTGCCAGTGACCTCTCTGGACTCACTGCACTGCATCCCCAGTGGTGCCAGTGCACTCTCTGGACTCACTGCACTGCATACCCAGTGGTGCCAGTGACCTCTCTGGACTCACTGCACTGCATCCCCAGAGGTGCCAGTGCACTCTCGGAACTCACTGCACTGCATCCCCAATGGTGCCAGTGCACTCTTTGGACTCACTGCAATGCATCCCCAGTGGTGCCAGTGCACTCTCTGGACTCACTGCACTGCATCCCCAGTGGTGCCAGTGCCCTCTGTGGACTCACTGCACTACATCCCCAGTGGGGCCAGTGCACTCTCTGGACTCACTGCAGTGCATCCCCAGTGGTGCCAGTGCACTCTCTTGAGTCACTGCACTGCATCCCCAGTGGTGCCAGTGCACTCTCTGGACTCACGGCACTGCAACCCCAGTGGTGCCAGTGCACTCTCTGGACTCACAGCACTGCATCCCCAGTGGTGCCAGTGCACTCTCTGGACTCACGACACTGCATCCCCACTGGTGCCAGTGCACTCTCTGAACTCTCTGCACTGCATCCCCAGTGGTGCCAGTGCACTCTCTGGACTCACTGCACTGCATCCCCAGTGGTGCCAGTGCACTCTTTGGACTCACTGGACTGAATTCCCGGTGGTGCCAGTGCACTCTCTGGACTCACAGCACTGCATCCCCAGTGGTGCCAGTGACCTTTCTGGACTCACTGCACTGCATCCCCAGTGGTGCCAGTGACCTCTCTGGACTCACTGCACTGCATCACTAGTGGTGCCAGTGCACTCTCTGAACTCACTGCACTGCATCCCCAGTGGTGCCAGTGCACTCTTTGGACTCACTGGACTGAATTCCCGGTGGTGCCAGTGCACTCTCTGGACTCACAGCACTGCATCCCCAGTGGTGCCAGTGCACTCTCTGGACTCACTGCACTGCATCCCCAGTGGTGCCAGTGCACTCTCTGGACTCACGGCACTGCATCCCCAGTGGTGCCAGTGCACTCTCTGAACTCACTGCACTGCATCCCCAGTGGTGCCAGTGCACTCTCTGGACTCACTGCACTGCATCCCCAGTGGTGCCAGTGCACACTCTGGACTCACGGCACTGCATCCCCAGTGGTGCCAGTGCACTCTCTGGACTCACTGCACTGCATCCCCAGTGGTGCCAGGGTACTCTCTGGACTCACTGCACTGCATTGCCATTGGTGCCAAGGCACTCTCTGGGCTCACTGCACTGCATTGCCATTGGTGCCAGTGCACTCTCTGGACTCATTGCAGTGCATCCCCAGTGGTGCCAGTGCACTCTCTGGACTCACGGCACTGCATCCCCAGTGGTGCCAGTGCACTCTCTGGACTCACTGCACTGCATCCCCAGTGGTGCCAGTGCACTCTCTGGACTCACTGCACTGCATCCCCAGTGGTGCCAGGGCACTCTCTGGACTCACTGCACTGCATCCCCAGTGGTGCCAGTGCACTCTCTGGACTCACTGCACTGCATCCCCAGTGGTGCCAGTGCACTCTCTGGACTCACTGCACTGCATCCCCAGTGGTGCCAGTGCACTCTCTGGACTCACTGCACTGCATCCCCAGTGGTGCCAGTGCACTCTCTGGACTCACTGCACTGCATCCCCAGTGGTGCCAGTGCACTCTCTGGACTCACGGCAGTGAATCCCCAGTGGTGCCAGTGCACTCTCTGGACTCACGGCAGTGCATCCCCAGTGGTGCCAGTGCATTCTCTGGACTCACTGCGCTGCATCCCCAGTGGTGCCAGTGCACTCTCTGGACTCACTGCGCTGCATCTCCAGCGGTGCCAGTGCACTCTCTGGACTCACTGCACTGCATCCCCAGTGGTGCCAGTGCACTCTCTGGACTCACTGCAGTGCATCCCAGGTGGTGCCAGTGCACTCTCTAGACTCACTGCACTGAATCTCCAGCGGTGCCAGTGCACTCTCTGGACTCACTGCACTGCATCCCCAGTGGTGCCAGTGCACTCTGTGGACTCACTGCACTGCATCCCCAGTGGTGCCAGTGCATTCTTTGGACTCACTGGACTGAATTCCCGGTGGTGCCAGTGCACTCTCTGGACTCACAGCACTGCATCCCCAGTGGTGCCAGTGACCTCTCTGGACTCACTGCACTGCATCCCCAGTGGTGCCAGTGACCTCTCTGGACTCACTGCACTGCATCACTAGTGGTGCCAGTGCACTCTCTGAACTCACTGCACTGCATCCCCAGTGGTGCCAGTGCACTCTTTGGACTCACTGGACTGAATTCCCGGTGGTGCCAGTGCACTCTCTGGACTCACAGCACTGCATCCCCAGTGGTGCCAGTGCACTCTCTGGACTCACTGCACTGCATCCCCAGTGGTGCCAGTGCACTCTCTGGACTCACGGCACTGCATCCCCAGTGGTGCCAGTACACTCTCTGAACTCACTGCACTGCATCACCAGTGGTGCCAGTGCACTCTCTGGACTCACTGCACTGCATCCCCAGTGGTTCCAGTGCCCTCTCTGGACTCACTGCAGTGAATCCCCAGTGGTGCCAGGGTACTCTCTGGACTCACTGCACTGCATCCCCAGTGGTGCCAGTGCACTCTTTGGACTCACTGGACTGAATTCCCGGTGGTGCCAGTGCACTCTCTGGACTCACAGCACTGCATCCCCAGTGGTGCCAGTGACCTCTCTGGACTCACTGCACTGCATCCCCAGTGGTGCCAGTGACCTCTCTGGACTCACTGCACTGCATCACTAGTGGTGCCAGGGCACTCTCTGGACTCACTGCACTGCATCCCCAGTGGTGCCAGTGACCTCTCTGGACTCAGTGCACTGCATTCCCAGTGGTGCCAGTGCACTCTCTGGACTCACAGGGGTGCATCCCCAATAGTGCCAGTGACCTCTCTGGACTCACTGCAGTGCATCCGCAGTGGTGCTAGTGCACTCTCTGGACTCACCGCACTGCATCCCCAGTGGTGCCAGTGCACTCTCTGGACTCACTGCACTGCATCCCCAGTGGTGCCAGTGACCTCTCTGGACTCACGGCACTGCATCACTAGTGGTGCCAGTGCACTCTCTGGACTCATTGCAGTGCATCACCAGTGGTGCCAGTGCACTCTCTGAGCTCACTGCACTGCATCCCCAGTGGTGCCAGTGCACTCTCTGGACTCACTGCACTGCATCCCCAGTGGTGCCAGTGCACTCTCTGGACTCACTGCACTGCATCCCCAGTGGTGCCAGGGCACTCTCTGGACTCACTGTAGTGCATCACTCGTGGTGCCAGTGCACTCTCTGGACTCACTGCACTACATCCCCAGTGGTGCCAGTGCACTCTCTGGACTCACTGCACTGCATCCCCAGTGGTGCCAGTGCCCTCTGTGGACTCACTGCACTACATCCCCAGTGGGGCCAGTGCACTCTCTTGAGTCACTGCACTGCATCTCCAGTGGTGCCAGTGCACTCTCTGGACTCACTGCACTGCATCCCCAGTGGTGCCAGTGCACTCTCTGGACTCACTGCACTGCATCCCCAATCGTACCAGTGCCCTCTCTGGACTCACTGCACTGCATCCCCAGTGGTGCCAGTGCACTCTCTGAGCTCACTGCACTGCATCCCCAGTGGTGCCAGTGCACTCTCTGGACTCAGTGCACTGCATCCCCACTGGTGCCAGTGCACTCTCTGGACTCACTGCACTGCATCCCCAGTGGTGCCAGTGACCTCTCTGGACTCACTGCAGTGCATCCCCAGTGGTGCCAGTGCACTCTCTGGACTCACTGCACTGCATACCCAGTGGTGCCAGTGACCTCTCTGGACTCACTGCACTGCATCCCCAGTGGTGCCAGTGCACTCTCGGGACTCACTGCACTGCATCCCCAATGGTGCCAGTGCACTCTTTGGACTCACTGCACTGCATCCCCAGTGGTGCCAGTGCACTCTCTGGACTCACTGCACTGCATCCCCAGTGGTGCCAGTGCCCTCTGTGGACTCACTGCACTACATCCCCAGTGGGGCCAGTGCACTCTCTGGACTCACTGCAGTGCATCCCCAGTGGTGCCAGTGCACTCTCTTGAGTCACTGCACTGCATCCCCAGTGGTGCCAGTGCACACTCTGGACTCACGGAACTGCATCCCCAGTGGTGCCAGTGCACTCTCTTGAGTCACTGCACTGCATCCCCAGTAGTGCCAGTGTACTGTCTGGACTCACTGCACTGCATCCCCAGTGGTGCCAGTGCACTCTCTGGACTCACTGCACTGCATCCCCAATCGTACCAGTGCAATCTCTGGTCTCACTGCAGTGCATCCCCAGTGGTGCCAGTGCACTCTCTGGACTCACTGCACTGCATCCCCAGTGGTGCCAGTGCACTCTCTGGAAGAACGGCACTGCATCCCCGGTGGTGCCAGTGCGCTCTCTGGACTCATTTCACTGCATCCCCGGTGGTGCCAGTGCGCTCTCTGGACTCACGGCACTGCATCCCCAGTGGTGCCAGTGCACTCTCTGGACTCACTGCACTGCATCCCCAGTGGTGCCAGTGCACTCTCTGGACTCACTGCACTGCACCCCCAGTGGTGCCAGTGCACTCTCTGGACTCACAGCACTGCATCCCCAGTGGTGCCAGTGCACTCTCTGGACTCACTGCACTGCATCCCCAGTGGTGCCAGTGCACACTCTGGACTCACGGCACTGCATCCCCAGTGGTGCCAGTGCACTCTCTGGACTCACTGCACTGCATCCCCAGTGGTGCCAGCGTACTCTCTGGACTCACTGCACTGCATTGCCATTGGTGCCAAGGCACTCTCTGGGCTCACTGCACTGCATTGCCATTGGTGCCAGTGCACTCTCTGGACTCATTGCAGTGCATCCCCAGTGGTGCCAGTGCACTCTCTGGACTCACAGCACTGCATCCCCAGTGGTGCCAGTGCACTCTCTGGACTCACTGCACTGCATACCCAGTGGTGCCAGTGCACTCTCTGGACTCACTGCACTGCATCCCCAGTGGTGCCAGTGCACTCTCTGGACTCACTGCACTGCATCCCCAGTGGTGCCAGGGCACTCTCTGGACTCACTGCACTGCAACCCCAGTGGTGCCAGTGCACTCTCTGGACTCACTGCACTGCATCCCCAGTGGTGCCAGTGCACTCTCTGGACTCACTGCACTGCATCCCCAGTGGTGCCAGTGCACTCTCTGGACTCACTGCACTGATCCCCAGTGGTGCCAGTGCACTCTCTGGACTCACTGCACTGCATCCCCAGTGGTGCCAGTGCACTCTCTGGACTCACGGCAGTGAATCCCCAGTGGTGCCAGTGCACTCTCTGGACTCACGGCAGTGCATCTCCAGTGGTGCCAGTGCACTCTCTGGACTCACTGCGCTGCATCCCCAGTGGTGCCAGTGCACTCTCTGGACTGACTGCACTGCATCCCCAGTGGTGCCAGTGCACTCTCTGGACTCACTGCAGTGCATCCCCAGTGGTGCCAGTGCACTCTCTGGACTCACTGCACTGCATCCCCAGTGGTTCCAGTGCCCTCTCTGGACTCACTGCAGTGCATCCCCAGTGGTGCCAGTGCACTCTCTGGACTCACTGCACTGCATCCCCAGTGGTGCCAGTGCACTCTTTGGACTCACTGGACTGAATTCCCGGTGGTGCCAGTGCACTCTCTGGACTCACAGCACTGCATCCCCAGTGGTGCCAGTGCACTCTCTGGACTCACTGCACTGAATTCCCAGTGGTGCCAGTGCACTCTCTGGACTCACTGCAGTGCATCGCCAGTGGTGCCAGTACACTCTCTGGACTCACAGCACTGAATCCCCAGTGGTGCCAGTGACCTCTCTGGACTCACTGCACTGCATCCCCAGTGGTGCCAGTGACCTCTCTGGACTCACTGCACTGCATCACCAGTGGTGCCAGTGCACTCTCTGGACTCACTGCACTGCATCCCCTGTGGTGCCAGTGCACACTGTGGATTCACGGCACTGCATCCCCAGTGGTGCTAGTGCACTCTCTGGACTCACGGCACTGCATCCCCAGTGGTGCAAGTGAACTCTCTGGACTCACTGCACTGCATCCCCACTGGTGCCAGGATACTCTCTGGACTCACTGCACTGCATCCCCAGTGGTGCCAGTGCACTCTCTGGACTCATTGCACTGCATACCCACTGGTGCCAGGGTACTCTCTGGACTGACTGCACTGCATTCCCAGTGGTGCCAGGGCACTCTCTGGACTCACTGCACTGCATCCCCAGTGGTGCCAGTGCACTCTCTGAACTCACCGCACTGCATTCCCAGTGGTGCCAGTGCACTCTCTGGACTCTCTGCAGTGTATCCCCAGTGGTGCCAGTGCACTCTCTGGACTCACTGCACTGCATCCCCGGTAGTGCCAGTGCACTCTCTGGACTCACTGCACTGCATCCCCAGTGAGGCCAGTGCACTCTCTGGACTCACTGCACTGCATCCCCAGTGGTGCCAGTGCACTCTCTGGACTCACTGCACTGCATCCCCAGTGGTGCCAGTGTATTCTCTGAACTCACTGCACTGCATCCCCAGTGGTGCCAGGGCACTCTCTGGACTCACTGCACTGCATCCCCAGAGGTTCCAGTGCACTCTCTGGACTCACTGCACTGAATTCCCGGTGGTGCCAGTGAACTCTCTGGACGCACTGCACAGCATCCCCACTGGTGCCAGTGCCCTCTCTGGACTCACTGCACTGAATTCCCGGTGGTGCCAGTGCACTCTCTGGACTCACAGCACTGCATCCCCAGTGGTGCCAGTGAACTCTCTGGACGCACTGCACAGCATCCCCAGTGGTGCCAGTGCACTCTCTGGACTCACTGCACTGCATCCCCAGTGGTGCCAGTGCACTCTCTGGACTCACTGCACTGCATCCCCAGTGGTTCCAGTGCACACTCTGGACTCACGGCACTGCATCCCCAGTGGTGCCAGTGCACTCTCTGGACTCACGGCACTGCATCCCCAGTGGTGCCAGTGCACTCTCTGGACTCACTGCCCTGCATCCCCAGTGGTATCAGGGTACTCTCTGGAATCACTGCACTGCATCCCCAGTGGTGCCAATGCACTCTCTGGACTCACTGCACTGCATCCCCAGTGGTGCCAGTGCACTCTCTGGACTCACTAATGACCATCCCCAGTGGTGCCAGTGCACTCTCTGGACTCACTGCACTTCATCCCCATTGGTGTCAGTGCACTCTCTGGACTCACCGGGCTGCATCCCCAGAGGTGCCAGTGCACTCTCTGGATCACAGCACTGCATCCCCAGTGGTGACAGTGCACTCTCTGGACTCACTGCACTGCATCCCCATTGGTGCCAGTGCACTCTCTGGACTCACTGCACTGCATCCCCAATGGTGCCAGTGCACTCTTTGGACTCACTGCACTGCATCCCCAGTGGTGCCAGTGCACTCTCGGGACTCACTGCACTGCATCCCCAAGGGTGCCAGTGCACTCTTTGGACTCACTGCACTGCATCCCCAGTGGTGCCACGGCACTCTCTGGACTCACTGCACTGCATCCCCAGTGGTGCCGGGGCACTCTCTGGACTCACTGCACTGCATCCCCAGTGGTGCCAGTGCCCTCTGTGGACTCACTGCACTACATCCCCAGTGGGGCCAGTGCACTCTCTGCACTCACTGCACTGCATCCCCCGTGGTGCCAGTGCACTCTCTGGACTGACTGCACTGCATCCCCAGTGGTGCCAGTGCACTCTCTTGAGTCACTGCACTGCATCCCCAGTGGTGCCAGTGCACTCTCTGGACTCACTGCAGTGCATCCCCAATCGTACCAGTGCAATCTCTGGTCTCACTGCAGTGCATCCCCAGTGGTGCCAGTGCGCTCTTTGGACTCATTTCACTGCATCCCCGGTGGTGCCAGTGCGCTCTCTGGACTCACGGCACTGCATCCCCAGTGGTGCCAGTGCACTCTCTGGACTCACTGTAGTGCATCCCCACTGGTGCCAGTGCACTCTCTGGACTCACTGCACTGCACCCCCAGTGGTGCCAGTGCACTCTCTGGACTCACAGCACTGCATCCCCACTGGTGCCAGTGCACTCTCTGAACTCACTGCACTGCATCCCCAGTGGTGCCAGTGCACACTCTGGACTCACGGAACTGCATCCCCAGTGGTGCCAGTGCACTCTCTGGACTCACTGCACTGCATCCCCAGTGGTGCCAGGGTACTCTCTGGACTCACTGCACTGCATCCCCAGTGGTGCCAGTGTATTCTCTGAACTCACTGCACTGCATCCCCAGTGGTGCCAGGGCACTCTCTGGACTCACTGCACTGCATCCCCAGTGGTTCCAGTGCACTCTCTGGACTCACTGCAGTGCATCCCCAGTGTTGCCAGTGCACTCTCTGGAGTCACTGCACTGCATCCCCAGTGGTGCCAGTGCCCTCTCTGGACTCACTGCACTGAATTCCCGGTGGTGCCAGTGCACTCTCTGGACTCACAGCACTGCATCCCCAGTGGTGCCAGTGAACTCTCTGGACGCACTGCACAGCATCCCCAGTGGTGCCAGTGCACTCTCTGGACTCACTGCACTGCATCCCCAGTGGTGCCAGTGCACTCTCTGGACTCACTGCACTGCATCCCCAGTGGTGCCGGGGCACTCTCTGGACTCACTGCACTGCATCCCCAGTGGTGCCAGGGCACTCTCTGGACTCACTGCACTGCATCCCCAGTGGTGCCAGTGCACTCTCTGGACTCACTGCACTGCATCCCCAGTGGTGCCAGTGCACTCTCTGGACTCACTGCACTGCATCCCCAGTGGTGCCAGTGCACTCTCTGGACTCACTGCACTGATCCCCAGTGGTGCCAGTGCACTCTCTGGACTCACTGCACTGCATCCCCAGTGGTGCCAGTGCACTCTCTGGACTCACGGCAGTGAATCCCCAGTGGTGCCAGTGCACTCTCTGGACTCACGGCAGTGCATCCCCAGTGGTGCCAGTGCACTCTCTGGACTCACTGCGCTGCATCCCCAGTGGTGCCAGTGCACTCTCTGGACTGACTGCACTGCATCCCCAGTGGTGCCAGTGCACTCTCTGGACTCACTGCAGTGCATCCCCAGTGGTGCCAGTGCACTCTCTGGACTCACTGCACTGCATCCCCAGTGGTTCCAGTGCCCTCTCTGGACTCACTGCAGTGCATCCCCAGTGGTGCCAGTGCACTCTCTGGACTCACCGCACTGCATCCCCAGTGGTGCCAGTGCACTCTTTGGACTCACTGGACTGAATTCCCGGTGGTGCCAGTGCACTCTCTGGACTCATTGCAGTGCATCCCCAGTGGTGCCAGTGCACTCTCTGTACCCACTGCACTGAATTCCCAGTGGTGCCAGTGCACTCTCTGGACTCACTGCAGTGCATCGCCAGTGGTGCCAGTGCACTCTCTGGACTCACAGTACTGCATCCCCAGTGGTGCCAGTGACCTCTCTGGACTCACTGCACTGCATCCCCAGTGGTGCCAGTGACCTCTCTGGACTCACTGCACTGCATCCCCAGTGGTGCCAGTGCACTCTCTGGACTCACTGCACTGCATCCCCTGTGGTGCCAGTGCACACTGTGGACTCACGGCACTGCATCCCCAGTGGTGCTAGTGCACTCTCTGGACTCACGGCACTGCATCCCCAGTGGTGCAAGTGAACTCTCTGGACTCACTGCACTGCATCCCCACTGGTGCCAGGATACTCTCTGGACTCACTGCACTGCATCCCCAGTGGTGCCAGTGCACTCTCTGGACTCACTGCACTGCATCCCCACTGGTGCCAGGGTACTCTCTGGACTGACTGCACTGCATCCCCAGTGGTGCCAGGGCACTCTCTGGACTCATTGCACTGCATCCCCAGTGGTGCCAGTGCACTCTCTGAACTCACTGCACTGCATTCCCAGTGGTGCCAGTGCACTCTCTGGACTCTCTGCACTGTATCCCCAGTGGTGCCAGTGCACTCTCTGGACTCACTGCACTGCATCCCCGGTAGTGCCAGTGCACTCTCTGGACTCACTGCACTGCATCCCCAGTGGTGCCAGTGCACTCTCTGGACTCACTGCACTGCATCCCCAGTGGTGCCAGTGCACTCTCTGGACTCACTGCACTGCATCCCCAGTGGTGCCAGTGTATTCTCTGAACTCACTGCACTGCATCCCCAGTGGTGCCAGGGCACTCTCTGGACTCACTGCACTGCATCCCCAGTGGTTCCAGTGCACTCTCTGGACTCACTGCACTGAATTCCCGGTGGTGCCAGTGAACTCTCTGGACTCACTGCACAGCATCCCCACTGGTGCCAGTGCCCTCTCTGGACTCACTGCACTGAATTCCCGGTGGTGCCAGTGCACTCTCTGGACTCACAGCACTGCATCCCCAGTGGTGCCAGTGAACTCTCTGGACGCACTGCACAGCATCCCCAGTGGTGCCAGTGCACTCTCTGGACTCACTGCACTGCATCCCCAGTGGTGCCAGTGCACTCTCTGGACTCACTGCACTGCATCCCCAGTGGTGCCAGTGCACACTCTGGACTCACGGCACTGCATCCCCAGTGGTGCCAGTGCACTCTCTGGACTCACGGCACTGCATCCCCAGTGGTGCCAGTGCACTCTCTGGACTCACTGCACTGCATCCCCAGTGGTATCAGGGTACTCTCTGGAATCACTGCACTGCATCCCCAGTGGTGCCAATGCACTCTCTGGACTCACTGCACTGCATCCCCAGTGGTGCCAGTGCACTCTCTGGACTCACTAATGACCATCCCCAGTGGTGCCAGTGCACTCTCTGGACTCACTGCACTTCATCCCCATTGGTATCAGTGAACTCTCTGGACTCACCGGGCTGCATCCCCAGAGGTGCCAGTGCACTCTCTGGATCACTGCACTGCATCCGCAGTGGTGCCAGTGCACTCTCTGGACTCACTGCACTGCATCCCCATTGGTGCCAGTGCACTCTCTGGACTCACTGCACTGCATCCCCAATGGTGCCAGTGCACTCTTTGGTCTCACTGCACTGCATCCCCAGTGGTGCCAGTGCACTCTCGGGACTCACTGCACTGCATCCCCAAGGGTGCCAGTGCACTCTTTGGACTCACTGCACTGCATCCCCAATGGTGCCACGGCACTCTCTGGACTCACTGCACTGCATCCCCAATGGTGCCGGGGCACTCTCTGGACTCACTGCACTGCATCCCCAGTGGTGCCAGTGCCCTCTGTGGACTCACTGCACTACATCCCCAGTGGGGCCAGTGCACTCTCTGCACTCACTGCACTGCATCCCCAGTGGTGCCAGTGCACTCTCTGGACTCACTGCAGTGCATCCCCAATCGTACCAGTGCAATCTCTGGTCTCACTGCACTGCATCCCCAGTGGTGCCAGTGCGCTCTCTGGACTCATTTCACTGCATCCCCGATGGTGCCAGTGCGCTCTCTGGACTCACGGCACTGCATCCCCAGTGGTGCCAGTGCACTCTCTGGACTCACTGTAGTGCATCCCCACTGGTGCCAGTGCACTCTCTGGACTCACTGCACTGCACCCCCAGTGGTGCCAGTGCACTCTCTGGACTCACAGCACTGCATCCCCACTGGTGCCAGTGCACTCTCTGGACTCACTGCACTGCATCCCCAGTGGTGCCAGTGCACACTCTGGACTCACGGAACTGCATCCCCAGTGGTGCTAGTGCACTCTCTGGACTCACTGCACTGCATCCCCAGTGGTGCCAGGGTACTCTCTGGACTCACTGCACTGCATCCCCAGTGGTGCCAAGGCACTCTCTGGACTCACTGCACTGCATTGCCATTGGTGCCAGTGCACTCTCTGGACTCATTGCAGTGCATCCCCAGTGGTGCCAGTGCACTCTCTGGACTCACGGCACTGCATCCCCAGTGGTGCCAGTGCACTCTCTGGACTCACTGCACTGCATCCCCAGTGGTGCCAGGGCACTCTCTGGACTCACTGCACTGCATCCCCAGTGGTGCCAGGGCACTCTCTGGACTCACTGCACTGCATCCCCACTGGTGCCAGGGTACTCTCTGGACTGACTGCACTGCATCCCCAGTGGTGCCAGGGCACTCTCTGGACTCACTGCACTGCATCCCCAGTGGTGCCAGTGCACTCTCTGGACTCTCTGCAGTGTATCCCCAGTGGTGCCAGTGTACTCTCTGGACTCACTGCACTGCATCCCCGGTAGTGCCAGTGCACTCTCTGGACTCACTGCACTGCATCACCTGTGGTGCCAGTGCGCTCTCTTGAGTCACTGCACTGCATCCCCAGTGGTGCCAGTGCACTCTCTGGACTCACTGCACTGCATCCCCAGTGGTGCCAGTGTATTCTCTGAACTCACTGCACTGCATCCCCAGTGGTGCCAGGGCACTCTCTGGACTCACTGCACTGCATCCCCAGTGGTTCCAGTGCACTCTCTGGACTCACTGCAGTGCATCTCCAGTGTTGCCAGTGCACTCTCTGGAGTCACTGCACTGCATCCCCAGTGGTGCCAGTGCACTCTCTGGACTCACTGCACTGAATTCCCGGTGGTGCCAGTGCACTCTCTGGACTCACAGCACTGCATCCCCAGTGGTGCCAGTGAACTCTCTGGACGCACTGCACAGCATCCCCAGTGGTGCCAGTGCACTCTCTGGACTCACTGCACTGCATCCCCAGTGGTGCCAGTGCACTCTCTGGACTCACTGCACTGCATCCCCAGTGGTGGCAGTGCACACTCTGGACTCACTGCACTGCATCCCCAGTGGTGCCAGTGCACTCTCTGGACTCACGGCACTGCATCCCCAGTGGTGCCAGTGCACTCTCTGGACTCACTGCACTGCATCCCCAGTGGTATCAGGGTACTCTCTGGAATCACTGCACTGCATCCCCAGTGGTGCCAATGCACTCTCTGGACTCACTGCACTGCATCCCCAGTGGTGCCAGTGCACTCTCTGGACTCACTAATGACCATCCCCAGTGGTGCCAGTGCACTCTCTGGACTCACTGCACTTCATCCTCATTGGTGTCAGTGCACTATCTGGACACACCGGGCTGCATCCCCAGAGGTGCCAGTGCACTCTCTGGATCACTGCACTGCATCCCCAGTGGTGACAGTGCACTCTCTGGACTCACTGCACTGCATCCCCGTTGGTGCCAGTGCACTCTCTGGACTCACTGCACTGCATCCCCAGTGGTGCCAGTGCACTCTTTGGACTCACTGCACTGCATCCCCACTGGTGCCAGTGCACTCTCTGGACTCACTGCACTGCATCCCCAGTGGTGCCAGTGCACACTCTGGACTCACGGAACTGCATCCCCAGTGGTGCCAGTGCACTCTCTGGACTCACTGCACTGCATCCCCAGTGGTGCCAGGGTACTCTCTGGACTCACTGCACTGCATCCCCAGTGGTGCCAAGGCACTCTCTGGACTCACTGCACTGCATCCCCAGTGGTGCCAGTGCACTCTCTGGACTCATTGCAGTGCATCCCCAGTGGTGCCAGTGCACTCTCTGGACTCACGGCACTGCATCCCCAGTGGTGCCAGTGCACTCTCTGGACTCACTGCACTGCATCCCCAGTGGTGCCAGGGCACTCTCTGGACTCACTGCACTGCATCCCCAGTGGTGCCAGTGCACTCTCTGGACTCACTGCACTGCATCCCCAGTGGTGCCAGGGCACTCTCTGGACTCACGGCACTGCATCCCCAGTGGTGCCAGTGACCTCTCTGGACTCAGTGCAGTGCATTCCCAGTGGTTCCAGTGCACTCTCTGGACTCACCGGGGTGCATCCCCAATAGTGCCAGTGCCCTCTCTGGACTCACTGCAGTGCATCCCCAGTGGTGCCAGTGCGCTCTCTGGTCTCACCGGGGTGCATCCCCAGTGGTGCCAGTGCACTCTCTGGACTCACTGCAGTGCATCCCCAGTGGTGCCAGTGCACTCTCTGGACTCATTTCACTGCATCCCCAGTGGTGCCAGTGCACTCTCTGGACTCACTGCAGTGCATCCCCAGTGGTGCCAGTGCACTCTCTGAGCTCACTGCAGTGCATCCCCACTGGTGCCAGTGCACTCTCTGGACTCACTGCACTGCATCCCCAGTGGTGCCAGTGCCCTCTCTGGACTCACTGCAGTGCATCCCCAGTGGTGCCAGTGCACTCTCTTGAGTCACTGCACTGCATCCCCAGTGGTGCCAGTGCACTCTCTGGACTCACTGCACTGCATCCCCAGTGGTGCCAGTGCACTCTCTGGACTCACTGCACTGCATACCCAATCGTACCAGTGCAATCTCTGGTCTCACTGCAGTGCATCCCCACTGGTGCCAGTGCACTCTCTGGACTCACTGCACTGCATCCCCAGTGGTGCCAGTGCACTCTCTGGAAGCACGGCACTGCATCCCCGGTGGTGCCAGTGAGCTCTCTGGACTCATTTCACTGCATCCCCGGTGGTGCCAGTGCGCTCTCTGGACTCACGGCACTGCATCCCCAGTGGTGCCAAGGCACACTCTGGACTCACTGCACTGCATTGCCATTGGTGCCAGTGCACTCTCTGGACTCATTGCAGTGCATCCCCAGTGGTGCCAGTGCACTCTCTGGACTCATGGCACTGCATCCCCAGTGGTGCCAGTGCACTCTCTGGACTCACTGCACTGCATCCCCAGTGGTGCCAGTGCACTCTCTGAACTCACTGAACTGCATCCCCAGTGGTGCCAGTGCACTCTCTGGACTCAGTGCACTGCATCCCCAGTGGTGCCAGGGCACTCTCTGGACTCACTGCACTGCATCCCCAGTGGTGCCAGTGACCTCTCTGGACTCAGTGCAGTGCATTCCCAGTGGTTCCAGTGCACTCTCTGGACTCACCGGGGTGCATCCCCAATAGTGCCAGTGCCCTCTCTGGACTCACTGCAGTGCATCCCCAGTGGTGCCAGTGCGCTCTCTGGACTCACCGCACTGCATCCCCAGTGGTGCCAGTGCACTCTCTGGACTCACTGCAGTGCATCCCCAGTGGTGCCAGTGCACTCTCTGGACTCATTTCACTGCATCCCCAGTGGTGCCAGTGCACTCTCTGGACTCACTGCACTGCATCCCCAGTGGTGCCAGTGCACTCTCTGGACTCACTGCACTGCATCCCCAGTGGTGCCAGTGCACTCTCTGAGCTCACTGCAGTGCATCCCCAGTGGTGCCAGTGCACTCTTTGGACTCACTGCACTGCATCCCCAGTGGTGCCAGTGCACTCTCTGGTCTCACTGCACTGCATCCGCAATGGTGCCAGTGCACTCTCTGGACTCACTGCACTGCATCCCCAGTGGTGCCACTGCACTCTCTGGACTCACTGCACTGCATCCCCAGTGGTGCCGGGGCACTCTCTGGACTCACTGCAGTGCATCCCCAGTGGTGCCAGTGCCCTCTGTGGACTCACTGCACTACATCCCCATTAGTGCCGGTGCACTCTCTGCACTCACTGCACTGCATCCCCAGTGGTGCCAGTGCACACTCTGGACTCACTGCACTGCATCCCCAGTGGTGCCAGTGCACTCTCTGGAGTCACTGCACTGCATCCCCAATGGTGCCAGTGCACTCTTTGGACTCACTGCACTGCATCCCCAGTGGTGCCAGTGCACACTCTGGACTCACGGCACTGCATCCCCACTGGTGCCAGTGCACTCTCTGGACTCACTGCACTGCATCCCCAGTGCTGCCAGGGTACTCTCTGGACTCACTGCACTGCATCCCCAGTGGTGCCAAGGCACTCTCTGGACTCACTGCACTGCATTTGCATTGGTGCCAGTGCACTCTCTAGACTCATTGCAGTGCATCCCCAGTGGTGCCAGTGCACTCTCTGGACTCACGGCACTGCATCCCCAGTGGTGCCAGTGCACTCTCTGGACTCACTGCACTGCATCCCCAGTGGTGCCAGTGCACTCTCTGAACTCACTGAACTGCATCCCCAGTGGTGCCAGTGTACTCTCTGGACTCACTGCACTGCATCCCCAGTGGTGCCAGGGCACTCTCTGGACTCACTGCACTGCATCCCCAGTGGTGCCAGTGACCTCTCTGGACTCAGTGCAGTGCATTCCCAGTGGTTCCAGCGCACTCTCTGGACTCACCGGGGTGTATCCCCAATAGAGCCAGTGTCCTCTCTGGACTCACTGCAGTGCATCCCCAGTGGTGCCAGTGCGCTCTCTGTACTCACCGCACTGCATCCCCAGTGGTGCCAGTGCACTCTCTGGACTCACGGCACTGCATCCCCAGTGGTGCCAGTGCACTCTCTGGACTCATTTCACTGCATCCCGAGTGGTGCCAGGGCACTCTCTGGACTCACTGCACTGCATCCCCAGTGGTGCCAGTGCACTCTCTGGACTCACTGCACTGCATCCCCAGTGGTGCCAGTGCACTCTCTGAGCTCACTGCAGTGCATCCCCAGTGGTGCCAGTGCACTCTCTGGACTCACTGCACTGCATCCCCAATGGTGCCAGTGCACAATCTGGACTCACTGCACTGCATCCCCAGTGGTGCCACTGCACTCTCTGGACTCACTGCACTGCATCCCCAGTGGTGCCGGGGCACTCTCTGGACTCACTGCAGTGCATCCCCAGTGGTGCCAGTGCCCTCTGTGGACTCACTGCACTACATCCCCAGTAGGGCCAGTGCACTCTCTGGACTCACTGCACTGCATCCCCAGTGGTGCCAGTGAACTCTCTGGACTCACTGCACTGCATCCCCAGTGGTGCCAGTGCACTCTCTGGACTCACAGCACTGCATCCCCAGTGGTGCCAAGGCACTCTCTGGACTCACAGCACTGCATCCCCACTGGTGCCAGTGCACTCTCTGGACTCACTGCACTGCATCCCCAGTGGTGCCAGTGCACACTCTGGACTCACGGCACTGCATACCCAGTGGTGCTAGTGCACTCTCTGGACCAACGGCACTGCATCCCCAGTGGTGCCAGTGCACTCTCTGGACTCACTGCACTGCATCCCCAGTGGTGCCAGGGCACTCTCTGGACTCACTGCACTGCATCCCCAGTGGTGCCAAGGCACTCTCTGGACTCACTGCACTGCATTGCCATTGGTGCCAGTGCACTCTCTGGACTCATTGCAGTGCATCCCCAGTGGTGCCAGTGCACTCTCTGGACTCACGGCACTGCATCCCCAGTGGTGCCAGTGCACTCTCTGGACTCACTGCAGTGCATCCCCAGTGGTGCCAGTGCACTCTCTGGACTCACTGCACTTCATCCCTAGTTTTGCCAGTGCACTCTCTGGACTCACTGCACTGCATCCCCAGTGGTGCTAGTGCACTCTCTGGACTCAGTGCACTGCATCCCCAGTGGTGCCAGTGCACTCTCTGGACTCACCGGGGTGCATCCCCAATAGTGCCAGTGCCCTCTCTGGACTCACTGCAGTGCATCCCCAGTGGTGCCAGTGCACTCTCTGGACTCACTGCACTGCATCCCCAGTGGTGCCATTGCACTCTCTGGACTCACTGCACTGCATCCACGGTGGTGCCAGTGCGCTCTCTGGACTCATTTCACTGCATCCCCGGTGGTGCCAGTGCGCTCTCTGGACTCACGGCACTGCATCCCCAGTGGTGCCAAGGCACACTCTGGACTCACTGCACTGCATTGCCATTGGTGCCAGTGCACTCTCTGGACTCATTGCAGTGCATCCCCAGTGGTGCCAGTGCACTCTCTGGACTCACGGCACTGCATCCCCAGTGGTGCCAGTGCACTCTCTGGACTCAGTGCACTGCATCCCCAGTGGTGCCAGGGCACTCTCTGGACTCACTGCACTGCATCCCCAGTGGTGCCAGTGACCTCTCTGGACGCAGTGCAGTGCATTCTCAGTGGTTCCAGTGCACTCTCTAGACTCACCGGGGTGCATCCGCAATAGTGCCAGTGCCCTCTCTGGACTCACTGCAGTGCATCCCCAGTGGTGCCAGTGCGCTCTCTGGACTCACCGCACTGCATCACCAGTGGTGCCAGTGCACTCTCTGGACTCACTGCAGTGCATCCCCAGTGGTGCCAGTGCACTCTCTGGACTCATTTCACTGCATCCCCAGTGGTGCCAGTGCACTCTCTGGACTCACTGCACTGCATCCCCAGTGGTGCCAGTGCACTCTCTGAGCTCACTGCAGTGCATCCCCAGTGGTGCCAGTGCACTCTCTGGACTCACTGCACTGCATCCCCAGTGGTGCCAGTGCACTCTCTGGACTCACTGCACTGCATCCCCAATGGTGCCAGTGCACTCTCTGGACTCACTGCACTGCATCCCCAGTGGTGCCACTGCACTCTCTGGACTCACTGCACTGCATCCCCAGTGGTGCCGGGGCACTCTCTGGACTCACTGCAGTGCATCCCCAGTGGTGCCAGTGCCCTCTGTGGACTCACTGCACTACATCCACAGTAGGGCCAGTCCACTCTCTGCACTCACTGCACTGCATCCCCAGTGGTGCCAGTGAACTCTCTGGACTCACTGCACTGCATCCCTAGTGGTGCCAGTGCACTCTCTTGAGTCACTGCACTACATCCCCAGTGGTGCCAGTGCACTCTCTGGACTCACTGTAGTGCATCCCCACTGGTGCCAGTGCACTCTCTGGACTCACTGCACTGCACTCCCAGTGGTGCCAGTGCACTCTCTGGACTCACAGCACTGCATCCCCAGTGGTGCCAGTGCACTCTCTGGACTCACTGCACTGCATCCCCAGTGGTGCCAGTGCACACTCTGGACTCACGGCACTGCATCCCCAGTGGTGCCAGTGCACTCTCTGGACTCACTGCACTGCATCCCCAGTGGTGCCAGGGTACTCTCTGGACTCACGGCACTGCATCACCAGTGGTGCCAAGGCACTCTCTGGACTCACTGCACTGCATTGCCATTGGTGCCAGTGCACTCTCTGGACTCATTGCAGTGCATCCCCAGTGGTGCCAGTGCACTCTCTGGACTCACGGCACTGCATCCCCAGTGGTGCCAGTGCACTCTCTGGACTCACTGCACTGCATCCCCAGTGGTGCCAGTGCACTCTCTGGACTCACTGCACTGCATCCCCAGTGGTGCCAGGGCACTCTCTGGACTCACTGCACTGCATCCCCAGTGGTGCGAGTGACCTCTCTGGACTCACTGCAGTGCATTCCCAGTGGTTCCAGTGCACTCTCTGGACTCACCGGGGTGCATCCCCAATAGTGCCAGTACCCTCTCTGGACTCACTGCAGTGCATCCCCAGTGGTGCCAGTGCGCTCTCTGGACTCACCGCACTGCAACCCCAGTGGTGCCAGTGCACTCTCTGGACTCACCGCACTGCATCCCCAGTGGTGCCAGTGCACTCTCTGGACTCATTTCACTGCATCCCCAGTGATGCCAGTGCACTCTCTGGACTCACTGCACTGCATCCCCAGTGGTGCCAGTGCACTCTCTGGACTCACTGCACTGCATCCCCAGTGGTGCCAGTGCACTCTCTGAGCTCACTGCAGTGCATCCCCAGTGGTGCCAGTGCACTCTCTGGACTCACTGCACTGCATCCCCAGTGGTGCCAGTGCACTCTCTGGACTCACTGCAGTGCATCCCCAGTGGTGCCACTGCACTCTCTGGACTCACTGCACTGCATCCCCAGTGGTGCCGGGGCACTCTCTGGACTCACTGCTGTGCATCCCCAGTGGTGCCAGTGCCCTCTGTGGACTCACTGCACTACATCCCCAGTAGGGCCAGTGCAGTCTCTGGACTCACTGCACTGCATCCCCAGTGGTGCCAGTGAACTCTCTGGACTCACTGCACTGCATCCCTAGTGGTGCCAGTGCACTCTCTTGAGTCACTGCAGTGCATCCCCAGTGGTGCCAGTGCACTCTCTGGACTCACTGCAGTGCATCCCCAGTGGTGCCAGTGCACTCTCTGGACTCACGGCACTGCATCCCCGGTGGTGCCAGTGCACTCTCTGGACTCACTGCACTGCATCCCCAGTGGTGCCAAGGCACTCTCTGGACTCACAGCACTGCATCCCCACTGGTGCCAGTGCACTCTCTGGACTCACTGCACTGCATCCGCAGTGGTGCTAGTGCACACTCTGCACTCACGGCACTGCATCCCCAGTGGTGCTAGTGCACTCTCTGGACCAACGGCACTGCATCCCCAGTGGTGCCAGTGCACTCTCTGGACTCACTGCACTGCTTCCCCAGTGGTGCCAGGGCACTCTCTGGACTCACTGCACTGCATCCCCAGTGGTGCCAAGGCACTCTCTGGACTCACTGCACTGCATTGCCATTGGTGCCAGTGCACTCTCTGGACTCATTGCAGTGCATCCCCAGTGGTGCCAGTGCACTCTCTGGACTCACTGCACTGCATCCCCAGTGGTGCCAGGGCACTCTCTGGACTCACGGCACTGCATCCCCAGTGGTGCTAGTGCACTCTCTGGACTCACTGCACTGCATCCCCAGTGGTGCCAGTGCCCTCTCTGTACTCACTGCACTGCATCCCCAGTGGTGCCAGTGCACTCTCTGGACTCACTGCACTGCATCCCCAGTGGTGCCAGTGACCTCTCTGGACTCAGTGCACTGCATCCCCAGTGGTGCCAGTGCACTCTCTGGACTCACCGGGGTGCATCCCCAATAGTGCCAGTGCCCTCTCTGGACTCACTGCAGTGCATCCCCAGTGGTGCCAGTGCACTCTCTGGACTCACAGCACTGCATCCCCACTGGTGCCAGTGCACTCTCTGGACTCACTGCACTGCATCCCCAGTGGTGCCAGTGCACTCTCTGGACTCACTGCACTGCATCCCCAGACGTGCCAGTGCACTCTCTGGACTCACGGCAGTGCATCCCCAGTGGTGCCAGTGCACTCTCTGGACTCACGGCAGTGCATCCCCAGTGGTGCCAGTGCACTCTCTGGACTCACTGCGCTGCATCCCCAGTGGTGCCAGTGCACTCTCTGGACTCACTGCGCTGCATCCCCAGTGGTGCCAGTGCACTCTCTGGACTCACTGCGCTGTATCCCCAGTGGTGCAACTGCACTCTCTGGACTCACTGCACTGCATCCCCAGTGGTGCCAGTGCACTCTCTGGACTCACTGCACTGCATCCCCAGTGGTGCCAGTGCACTCTCTGAGCTCACTGCAGTGCATCCCCAGTGGTGCCAGTGCACTCTCTGGACTCACTGCACTGCATCCCCAGTGGTGCCAGTGCACTCTCTGGACTCACAGCACTGCATCCCCAGTGGTGCCAGTGAACTCTCTGGACACACTGCACAGCATCCCCAGTGGTGCCAGTGCACTCTCTGGACTCACTGCACTGCATCCCCAGTGGTGCCAGTGCACTCTCTGGACTCACTGCACTGCATCCCCAGTGGTGGCAGTGCACACTCTGGACTCACTGCACTGCATCCCCAGTGGTGCCAGTGCACTCTCTGGACTCACGGCACTGCATCCCCAGTGGTGCCAGTGCACTCTCTGGACTCACTGCACTGCATCCCCAGTGGTATCAGGGTACTCTCTGGAATCACTGCACTGCATCCCCAGTGGTGCCAATGCACTCTCTGGACTCACTGCACTGCATCCCCAGTGGTGCCAGTGCACTCTCTGGACTCACTAATGACCATCCCCAGTGGTGCCAGTGCACTCTCTGGACTCACTGCACTTCATCCTCATTGGTGTCAGTGCACTCTCTGGACTCACCGGGCTGCATCCCCAGAGGTGCCAGTGCACTCTCTGGATCACTGCACTGCATCCCCAGTGGTGACAGTGCACTCTCTGGACTCACTGCACTGCATCCCCGTTGGTGCCAGTGCACTCTCTGGACTCACTGCACTGCATCCCCAGTGGTGCCAGTGCACTCTTTGGACTCACTGCACTGCATCCCCAGTGGTGCCAGTGCACTCTCTGGACTCACTGCACTGCATCCCCAAGAGTGCCAGTACACTCTTTGGACTCACTGCACAGCATCCCCAGTGGTGCCACGGCACTCTCTGGACTCACTGCACTGCATCCCCAGTGGTGCCGGGGCACTCTCTGGACTCACTGCACTGCATCCCCAGTCGTGCCAGTGCCCTCTGTGGACTCACTGCACTACATCCCCAGTGGGGCCAGTGCACTCTCTGCACTCACTGCACTGCATCCCCAGTGGTGCCAGTGCACTCTCTTGAGTCACTGCACTGCATCCCCAGTGGTGCCAGTGCACTCTCTGGACTCACTGCAGTGCATCCCCAATCGTACCAGTGCAATCTCTGGTCTCACTGCAGTGCATCCCCAGTGCTGCCAGTGAACTCTCTGGACTCACTGCACTGCATCCCCGGTGGTGCCAGTGCGCTCTCTGGACTCACGGCACAGCATCCCCAGTGGTGCCAGTGCACTCTCTGGACTCACTGTAGTGCATCCCCACTGGTGCCAGTGCACTCTCTGGACTCACTGCACTGCACCCCCAGTGGTGCCAGTGCACTCTCTGGACTCACAGCACTGCATCCCCACTGGTGCCAGTGCACTCTCTGGACTCACTGCACTGCATCCCCAGTGGTGCCAGTGCACACTCTGGACTCACGGAACTGCATCCCCAGTGGTGCCAGTGCACTCTCTGGACTCACTGCACTGCATCCCCAGTGGTGCCAGGGTACTCTCTGGACTCACTGCACTGCATCCCCAGTGGTTCCAAGGCACTCTCTGGACTCACTGCACTGCATCCCCAGTGGTGCCAGTGCACTCTCTGGACTCATTGCAGTGCATCCCCAGTGGTGCCAGTGCACTCTCTGGACTCACGGCACTGCATCCCCAGTGGTGCCAGTGCACTCTCTGGACTCACTGCACTGCATCCCCAGTGGTGCCAGGGCACTCTCTGGACTCACTGCACTGCATCCCCAGTGGTGCCAGTGCACTCTCTGGACTCACTGCACTGCATCCCCAGTGGTGCCAGGGCACTCTCTGGACTCACGGCACTGCATCCCCAGTGGTGCCAGTGACCTCTCTGGACTCAGTGCAGTGCATTCCCAGTGGTTCCAGTGCACTCTCTGGACTCACCGGGGTGCATCCCCAATGGTGCCAGTGCCCTCTCTGGACTCACTGCAGTGCATCCCCAGTGGTGCCAGTGCGCTCTCTGGACTCACTGCACTGCATCACCAGTGGTGCCAGTGCACTCTCTGGACTCACTGCAGTGCATCCCCAGTGGTGCCAGTGCACTCTCTGGACTCATTTCACTGCATCCCCAGTGGTGCCAGTGCACTCTCTGGACTCACTGCAGTGCATCCCCAGTGGTGCCAGTGCACTCTCTGAGCTCACTGCAGTGCATCCCCACTGGTGCCAGTGCACTCTCTGGACTCACTGCACTGCATCCCCAGTGGTGCCAGTGCCCTCTCTGGACTCACTGCAGTGCATCCCCAGTGGTGCCAGTGCACTCTCTTGAGTCACTGCACTGCATCCCCAGTGGTGCCAGTGCACTCTCTGGACTCACTGCACTGCATCCCCAGTGGTGCCAGTGCACTCTCTGGACTCACTGCACTGCATACCCAATCGTACCAGTGCAATCTCTGGTCTCACTGCAGTGCATCCCCACTGGTGCCAGTGCACTCTCTGGACTCACTGCACTGCATCCCCAGTGGTGCCAGTGCACTCTTTGGAAGCACGGCACTGCATCCCCGGTGGTGCCAGTGCGCTCTCTGGACTCATTTCACTGCATCCCCGGTGGTGCCAGTGCGCTCTCTAGACTCACGGCACTGCATCCCCAGTGGTGCCAAGGCACACTCTGGACTCACTGCACTGCATTGCCATTGGTGCCAGTGCACTCTCTGGACTCATTGCAGTGCATCCCCAGTGGTGCCAGTGCACTCTCTGGACTCATGGCACTGCATCCCCAGTGGTGCCAGTGCACTCTCTGGACTCACTGCACTGCATCCCCAGTGGTGCCAGGGCACTCTCTGGACTCACGGCACTGCATCCCCAGTGGTGCCAGTGACCTCTCTGGACTCAGTGCAGTGCATTCCCAGTGGTTCCAGTGCACTCTCTGGACTCACTGCACTGCATCCCCAATAGTGCCAGTGCCCTCTCTGGACTCACTGCAGTGCATCCCCAGTGGTGCCAGTGCGCTCTCTGGACTCACCGCACTGCATCCCCAGTGGTGCCAGTGCAGTCTCTGGACTCACTGCAGTGCATCCCCAGTGGTGCCAGTGCACTCTCTGGACTCATTTCACTGCATCCCCAGTGGTGCCAGTGCACTCTCTGGACTCACTGCACTGCATCCCCAGTGGTGCCAGTGCACTCTCTGGACTCACTGCACTGCATCCCCAGTGGTGCCAGTGCACTCTCTGAGCTCACTGCAGTGCATCCCCAGTGGTGCCAGTGCACTCTTTGGACTCACTGCACTGCATCCCCAGTGGTGCCAGTGCACTCTCTGGTCTCACTGCACTGCATCCGCAATGGTGCCAGTGCACTCTCTGGACTCACTGCACTGCATCCCCAGTGGTGCCACTGCACTCTCTGGACTCACTGCACTGCATCCCCAGTGGTGCCGGGGCACTCTCTGGACTCACTGCAGTGCATCCCCAGTGGTGCCAGTGCCCTCTGTGGACTCACTGCACTACATCCCCATTAGTGCCAGTGCACTCTCTGCACTCACTGCACTGCATCCCCAGTGGTGCCAGTGAACTCTCTGGACTCACTGCACTGCATCCCTAGTGGTGCCAGTGCACTCTCTTGAGTCACTGCACTGCATCCCCAGTGGTGCCAGTGTACTCTCTGGACTCACTGTAGTGCATCCCCAGTGCTGCCAGTGCACTCTCTGGACTCACTGCACTGCACCCCCAGTGGTGCCAGTGCACTCTCTGGACTCACTGCACTGCATCCCCACTGGTGCCAGTGCACTCTCTGGACTCACTGCACTGCATCCCCAGTGGTGCCAGTGCACACTCTGGACTCACTGCACTGCATCCCCAGTGGTGCCAGTGCACTCTCTGGAGTCACTGCACTGCATCCCCAATGGTGCCAGTGCACTCTTTGGACTCACTGCACTGCATCCCCAGTGGTGCCAGTGCACACTCTGGACTCACGGCACTGCATCCCCAGTGGTGCCACTGCACTCTCTGGACTCACTGCACTGCATCCCCAGTGCTGCCAGGGTACTCTCTGGACTCACTGCACTGCATCCCCAGTGGTGCCAAGGCACTCTCTGGACTCACTGCACTGCATTGCCATTGGTGCCAGTGCACTCTCTGGACTCATTGCAGTGCATCCCCAGTGGTGCCAGTGCACTCTCTGGACTCACGGCACTGCATCCCCAGTGGTGCCAGTGCACTCTCTGGACTCACTGCACTGCATCCCCAGTGGTGCCAGTGCACTCTCTGAACTCACTGAACTGCATCCCCAGTGGTGCCAGTGTACTCTCTGGACTCACTGCACTGCATCCCCAGTGGTGCCAGGGCACTCTCTGGACTCACTGCACTGCATCCCCAGTGGTGCCAGTGACCTCTCTGGACTCAGTGCAGTGCATTCCCAGTGGTTCCAGTGCACTCTCTGGACTCACCGGGGTGTATCCCCAATAGAGCCAGTGCCCTCTCTGGACTCACTGCAGTGCATCCCCAGTGGTGCCAGTGCGCTCTCTGGACTCACCGCACTGCATCCCCAGTGGTGCCAGTGCACTCTCTGGACTCACTGCAGTGCATCCCCAGTGGTGCCAGTGCGCTCTCTGGACTCACCGCACTGCAACCCCAGTGGTGCCAGTGCACTCTCTGGACTCACCGCACTGCATCCCCAGTGGTGCCAGTGCACTCTCTGGACTCATTTCACTGCATCCCCAGTGATGCCAGTGCACTCTCTGGACTCACTGCACTGCATCCCCAGTGGTGCCAGTGCACTCTCTGAGCTCACTGCAGTGCATCCCCAGTGGTGCCAGTGCACTCTCTGGACTCACTGCACTGCATCCCCAGTGGTGCCAGTGCACTCTCTGGACTCACTGCAGTGCATCCCCAGTGGTGCCACTGCACTCTCTGGACTCACTGCACTGCATCCCCAGTGGTGCCGGGGCACTCTCTGGACTCACTGCTGTGCATCCCCAGTGGTGCCAGTGCCCTCTGTGGACTCACTGCACTACATCCCCAGTAGGGCCAGTGCAGTCTCTGGACTCACTGCAGTGCATCCCCAGTGGTGCCAGTGCACTCTCTGGACTCACGGCACTGCATCCCCGGTGGTGCCAGTGCACTCTCTGGACTCACTGCACTGCATCCCCAGTGGTGCCAAGGCACTCTCTGGACTCACAGCACTGCATCCCCACTGGTGCCAGTGCACTCTCTGGACTCACTGCACTGCATCCGCAGTGGTGCTAGTGCACACTCTGCACTCACGGCACTGCATCCCCAGTGGTGCTAGTGCACTCTCTGGACCAACGGCACTGCATCCCCAGTGGTGCCAGTGCACTCTCTGGACTCACTGCACTGCTTCCCCAGTGGTGCCAGGGCACTCTCTGGACTCACTGCACTGCATCCCCAGTGGTGCCAAGGCACTCTCTGGACTCACTGCACTGCATTGCCATTGGTGCCAGTGCACTCTCTGGACTCATTGCAGTGCATCCCCAGTGGTGCCAGTGCACTCTCTGGACTCACGGCACTGCATCCCCAGTGGTGCCAGTGTACTCTCTGGACTCACTGCACTGCATCCCCATTGGTGCCAGTGCACTCTCTGGACTCACTGCACTGCATCCCCAGTGGTGCCAGGGCACTCTCTGGACTCACGGCACTGCATCCCCAGTGGTGCTAGTGCACTCTCTGGACTCACTGCACTGCATCCCCAGTGGTGCCAGTGCCCTCTCTGTACTCACTGCACTGCATCCCCAGTGGTGCCAGTGCACTCTCTGGACTCACTGCACTGCATCCCCAGTGGTGCCAGTGACCTCTCTGGACTCAGTGCACTGCATCCCCAGTGGTGCCAGTGCACTCTCTGGACTCACCGGGGTGCATCCCCAATAGTGCCAGTGCCCTCTCTGGACTCACTGCAGTGCATCCCCAGTGGTGCCAGTGCACTCTCTGGACTCACTGCACTGCATCCCCAGTGGTGCCAGTGCACTCTCTGGACTCACTGCACTGCATCCCCAGTGGTGCCAGTGCACTCTCTGGACTCACTGCACTGCATCCCCAGACGTGCCAGTGCACTCTCTGGACTCACGGCAGTGCATCCCCAGTGGTGCCAGTGCACTCTCTGGACTCACGGCAGTGCATCCCCAGTGGTGCCAGTGCACTCTCTGGACTCACTGCGCTGCATCCCCAGTGGTGCCAGTGCACTCTCTGGACTCACTGCGCTGCATCCCCAGTGGTGCCAGTGCACTCTCTGGACTCACTGCGCTGTATCCCCAGTGGTGCAACTGCACTCTCTGGACTCACTGCACTGCATCCCCAGTGGTGCCAGTGCACTCTCTGGACTCACTGCACTGCATCCCCAGTGGTGCCAGTGCACTCTCTGAGCTCACTGCAGTGCATCCCCAGTGGTGCCAGTGCACTCTCTGGACTCACTGCACTGCATCCCCAGTGGTGCCAGTGCACTCTCTGGACTCACAGCACTGCATCCCCAGTGGTGCCAGTGAACTCTCTGGACGCACTGCACAGCATCCCCAGTGGTGCCAGTGCACTCTCTGGACTCACTGCACTGCATCCCCAGTGGTGCCAGTGCACTCTCTGGACTCACTGCACTGCATCCCCAGTGGTGGCAGTGCACACTCTGGACTCACTGCACTGCATCCCCAGTGGTGCCAGTGCACTCTCTGGACTCACGGCACTGCATCCCCAGTGGTGCCAGTGCACTCTCTGGACTCACTGCACTGCATCCCCAGTGGTATCAGGGTACTCTCTGGAATCACTGCACTGCATCCCCAGTGGTGCCAATGCACTCTCTGGACTCACTGCACTGCATCCCCAGTGGTGCCAGTGCACTCTCTGGACTCACTAATGACCATCCCCAGTGGTGCCAGTGCACTCTCTGGACTCACTGCACTTCATCCTCATTGGTGTCAGTGCACTCTCTGGACTCACCGGGCTGCATCCCCAGAGGTGCCAGTGCACTCTCTGGATCACTGCACTGCATCCCCAGTGGTGACAGTGCACTCTCTGGACTCACTGCACTGCATCCCCGTTGGTGCCAGTGCACTCTCTGGACTCACTGCACTGCATCCCCAGTGGTGCCAGTGCACTCTTTGGACTCACTGCACTGCATCCCCAGTGGTGCCAGTGCACTCTCTGGACTCACTGCACTGCATCCCCAAGAGTGCCAGTGCACTCTTTGGACTCACTGCACAGCATCCCCAGTGGTGCCACGGCACTCTCTGGACTCACTGCACTGCATCCCCAGTGGTGCCGGGGCACTCTCTGGACTCACTGCACTGCATCCCCAGTCGTGCCAGTGCCCTCTGTGGACTCACTGCACTACATCCCCAGTGGGGCCAGTGCACTCTCTGCACTCACTGCACTGCATCCCCAGTGGTGCCAGTGCACTCTCTTGAGTCACTGCACTGCATCCCCAGTGGTGCCAGTGCACTCTCTGGACTCACTGCAGTGCATCCCCAATCGTACCAGTGCAATCTCTGGTCTCACTGCAGTGCATCCCCAGTGCTGCCAGTGAACTCTCTGGACTCACTGCACTGCATCCCCGGTGGTGCCAGTGCGCTCTCTGGACTCACGGCACAGCATCCCCAGTGGTGCCAGTGCACTCTCTGGACTCACTGTAGTGCATCCCCACTGGTGCCAGTGCACTCTCTGGACTCACTGCACTGCACCCCCAGTGGTGCCAGTGCACTCTCTGGACTCACAGCACTGCATCCCCACTGGTGCCAGTGCACTCTCTGGACTCACTGCACTGCATCCCCAGTGGTGCCAGTGCACACTCTGGACTCACTGCACTGCATCCCCAGTGGTGCCAGTGCACTCTCTGGACTCACTGCACTGCATCCCCAGTGGTGCCAGGGTACTCTCTGGACTCACTGCACTGCATCCCCAGTGGTTCCAAGGCACTCTCTGGACTCACTGCACTGCATCCCCAGTGGTGCCAGTGCACTCTCTGGACTCATTGCAGTGCATCCCCAGTGGTGCCAGTGCACTCTCTGGACTCACGGCACTGCATCCCCAGTGGTGCCAGTGCACTCTCTGGACTCACTGCACTGCATCCCCAGTGGTGCCAGGGCACTCTCTGGACTCACTGCACTGCATCCCCAGTGGTGCCAGTGCACTCTCTGGACTCACTGCACTGCATCCCCAGTGGTGCCAGGGCACTCTCTGGACTCACGGCACTGCATCCCCAGTGGTGCCAGTGACCTCTCTGGACTCAGTGCAGTGCATTCCCAGTGGTTCCAGTGCACTCTCTGGACTCACCGGGGTGCATCCCCAATGGTGCCAGTGCCCTCTCTGGACTCACTGCAGTGCATCCCCAGTGGTGCCAGTGCGCTCTCTGGACTCACTGCACTGCATCACCAGTGGTGCCAGTGCACTCTCTGGACTCACTGCAGTGCATCCCCAGTGGTGCCAGTGCACTCTCTGGACTCATTTCACTGCATCCCCAGTGGTGCCAGTGCACTCTCTGGACTCACTGCAGTGCATCCCCAGTGGTGCCAGTGCACTCTCTGAGCTCACTGCAGTGCATCCCCACTGGTGCCAGTGCACTCTCTGGACTCACTGCACTGCATCCCCAGTGGTGCCAGTGCCCTCTCTGGACTCACTGCAGTGCATCCCCAGTGGTGCCAGTGCACTCTCTTGAGTCACTGCACTGCATCCCCAGTGGTGCCAGTGCACTCTCTGGACTCACTGCACTGCATCCCCAGTGGTGCCAGTGCACTCTCTGGACTCACTGCACTGCATACCCAATCGTACCAGTGCAATCTCTGGTCTCACTGCAGTGCATCCCCACTGGTGCCAGTGCACTCTCTGGACTCACTGCACTGCATCCCCAGTGGTGCCAGTGCACTCTTTGGAAGCACGGCACTGCATCCCCGGTGGTGCCAGTGCGCTCTCTGGACTCATTTCACTGCATCCCCGGTGGTGCCAGTGCGCTCTCTAGACTCACGGCACTGCATCCCCAGTGGTGCCAAGGCACACTCTGGACTCACTGCACTGCATTGCCATTGGTGCCAGTGCACTCTCTGGACTCATTGCAGTGCATCCCCAGTGGTGCCAGTGCACTCTCTGGACTCATGGCACTGCATCCCCAGTGGTGCCAGTGCACTCTCTGGACTCACTGCACTGCATCCCCAGTGGTGCCAGGGCACTCTCTGGACTCACGGCACTGCATCCCCAGTGGTGCCAGTGACCTCTCTGGACTCAGTGCAGTGCATTCCCAGTGGTTCCAGTGCACTCTCTGGACTCACTGCACTGCATCCCCAATAGTGCCAGTGCCCTCTCTGGACTCACTGCAGTGCATCCCCAGTGGTGCCAGTGCGCTCTCTGGACTCACCGCACTGCATCCCCAGTGGTGCCAGTGCAGTCTCTGGACTCACTGCAGTGCATCCCCAGTGGTGCCAGTGCACTCTCTGGACTCATTTCACTGCATCCCCAGTGGTGCCAGTGCACTCTCTGGACTCACTGCACTGCATCCCCAGTGGTGCCAGTGCACTCTCTGGACTCACTGCACTGCATCCCCAGTGGTGCCAGTGCACTCTCTGAGCTCACTGCAGTGCATCCCCAGTGGTGCCAGTGCACTCTTTGGACTCACTGCACTGCATCCCCAGTGGTGCCAGTGCACTCTCTGGTCTCACTGCACTGCATCCGCAATGGTGCCAGTGCACTCTCTGGACTCACTGCACTGCATCCCCAGTGGTGCCACTGCACTCTCTGGACTCACTGCACTGCATCCCCAGTGGTGCCGGGGCACTCTCTGGACTCACTGCAGTGCATCCCCAGTGGTGCCAGTGCCCTCTGTGGACTCACTGCACTACATCCCCATTAGTGCCAGTGCACTCTCTGCACTCACTGCACTGCATCCCCAGTGGTGCCAGTGAACTCTCTGGACTCACTGCACTGCATCCCTAGTGGTGCCAGTGCACTCTCTTGAGTCACTGCACTGCATCCCCAGTGGTGCCAGTGTACTCTCTGGACTCACTGTAGTGCATCCCCAGTGCTGCCAGTGCACTCTCTGGACTCACTGCACTGCACCCCCAGTGGTGCCAGTGCACTCTCTGGACTCACTGCACTGCATCCCCACTGGTGCCAGTGCACTCTCTGGACTCACTGCACTGCATCCCCAGTGGTGCCAGTGCACACTCTGGACTCACTGCACTGCATCCCCAGTGGTGCCAGTGCACTCTCTGGAGTCACTGCACTGCATCCCCAATGGTGCCAGTGCACTCTTTGGACTCACTGCACTGCATCCCCAGTGGTGCCAGTGCACACTCTGGACTCACGGCACTGCATCCCCAGTGGTGCCACTGCACTCTCTGGACTCACTGCACTGCATCCCCAGTGCTGCCAGGGTACTCTCTGGACTCACTGCACTGCATCCCCAGTGGTGCCAAGGCACTCTCTGGACTCACTGCACTGCATTGCCATTGGTGCCAGTGCACTCTCTGGACTCATTGCAGTGCATCCCCAGTGGTGCCAGTGCACTCTCTGGACTCACGGCACTGCATCCCCAGTGGTGCCAGTGCACTCTCTGGACTCACTGCACTGCATCCCCAGTGGTGCCAGTGCACTCTCTGAACTCACTGAACTGCATCCCCAGTGGTGCCAGTGTACTCTCTGGACTCACTGCACTGCATCCCCAGTGGTGCCAGGGCACTCTCTGGACTCACTGCACTGCATCCCCAGTGGTGCCAGTGACCTCTCTGGACTCAGTGCAGTGCATTCCCAGTGGTTCCAGTGCACTCTCTGGACTCACCGGGGTGTATCCCCAATAGAGCCAGTGCCCTCTCTGGACTCACTGCAGTGCATCCCCAGTGGTGCCAGTGCGCTCTCTGGACTCACCGCACTGCATCCCCAGTGGTGCCAGTGCACTCTCTGGACTCACTGCAGTGCATCCCCAGTGGTGCCAGTGCGCTCTCTGGACTCACCGCACTGCAACCCCAGTGGTGCCAGTGCACTCTCTGGACTCACCGCACTGCATCCCCAGTGGTGCCAGTGCACTCTCTGGACTCATTTCACTGCATCCCCAGTGATGCCAGTGCACTCTCTGGACTCACTGCACTGCATCCCCAGTGGTGCCAGTGCACTCTCTGGACTCACTGCACTGCATCCCCAGTGGTGCCAGTGCACTCTCTGAGCTCACTGCAGTGCATCCCCAGTGGTGCCAGTGCACTCTCTGGACTCACTGCACTGCATCCCCAGTGGTGCCAGTGCACTCTCTGGACTCACTGCAGTGCATCCCCAGTGGTGCCACTGCACTCTCTGGACTCACTGCACTGCATCCCCAGTGGTGCCGGGGCACTCTCTGGACTCACTGCTGTGCATCCCCAGTGGTGCCAGTGCCCTCTGTGGACTCACTGCACTACATCCCCAGTAGGGCCAGTGCAGTCTCTGGACTCACTGCACTGCATCCCCAGTGGTGCCAGTGAACTCTCTGGACTCACTGCACTGCATCCCTAGTGGTGCCAGTGCACTCTCTTGAGTCACTGCAGTGCATCCCCAGTGGTGCCAGTGCACTCTCTGGACTCACTGCAGTGCATCCCCAGTGGTGCCAGTGCACTCTCTGGACTCACGGCACTGCATCCCCGGTGGTGCCAGTGCACTCTCTGGACTCACTGCACTGCATCCCCAGTGGTGCCAAGGCACTCTCTGGACTCACAGCACTGCATCCCCACTGGTGCCAGTGCACTCTCTGGACTCACTGCACTGCATCCGCAGTGGTGCTAGTGCACACTCTGCACTCACGGCACTGCATCCCCAGTGGTGCTAGTGCACTCTCTGGACCAACGGCACTGCATCCCCAGTGGTGCCAGTGCACTCTCTGGACTCACTGCACTGCTTCCCCAGTGGTGCCAGGGCACTCTCTGGACTCACTGCACTGCATCCCCAGTGGTGCCAAGGCACTCTCTGGACTCACTGCACTGCATTGCCATTGGTGCCAGTGCACTCTCTGGACTCATTGCAGTGCATCCCCAGTGGTGCCAGTGCACTCTCTGGACTCACGGCACTGCATCCCCAGTGGTGCCAGTGTACTCTCTGGACTCACTGCACTGCATCCCCATTGGTGCCAGTGCACTCTCTGGACTCACTGCACTGCATCCCCAGTGGTGCCAGGGCACTCTCTGGACTCACGGCACTGCATCCCCAGTGGTGCTAGTGCACTCTCTGGACTCACTGCACTGCATCCCCAGTGGTGCCAGTGCCCTCTCTGTACTCACTGCACTGCATCCCCAGTGGTGCCAGTGCACTCTCTGGACTCACTGCACTGCATCCCCAGTGGTGCCAGTGACCTCTCTGGACTCAGTGCACTGCATCCCCAGTGGTGCCAGTGCACTCTCTGGACTCACCGGGGTGCATCCCCAATAGTGCCAGTGCCCTCTCTGGACTCACTGCAGTGCATCCCCAGTGGTGCCAGTGCACTCTCTGGACTCACTGCACTGCATCCCCAGTGGTGCCAGTGCACTCTCTGGACTCACTGCACTGCATCCCCAGTGGTGCCAGTGCACTCTCTGGACTCACTGCACTGCATCCCCAGACGTGCCAGTGCACTCTCTGGACTCACGGCAGTGCATCCCCAGTGGTGCCAGTGCACTCTCTGGACTCACGGCAGTGCATCCCCAGTGGTGCCAGTGCACTCTCTGGACTCACTGCGCTGCATCCCCAGTGGTGCCAGTGCACTCTCTGGACTCACTGCGCTGCATCCCCAGTGGTGCCAGTGCACTCTCTGGACTCACTGCGCTGTATCCCCAGTGGTGCAACTGCACTCTCTGGACTCACTGCACTGCATCCCCAGTGGTGCCAGGGCACTCTCTGGACTCACTGCACTGCATCCCCAGTGGTGCCAGTGCACTCTCTGAGCTCACTGCAGTGCATCCCCAGTGGTGCCAGTGCACTCTCTGGACTCACTGCACTGCATCCCCAGTGGTGCCAGTGCACTCTCTGGACTCACAGCACTGCATCCCCAGTGGTGCCAGTGAACTCTCTGGACGCACTGCACAGCATCCCCAGTGGTGCCAGTGCACTCTCTGGACTCACTGCACTGCATCCCCAGTGGTGCCAGTGCACTCTCTGGACTCACTGCACTGCATCCCCAGTGGTGGCAGTGCACACTCTGGACTCACTGCACTGCATCCCCAGTGGTGCCAGTGCACTCTCTGGACTCACGGCACTGCATCCCCAGTGGTGCCAGTGCACTCTCTGGACTCACTGCACTGCATCCCCAGTGGTATCAGGGTACTCTCTGGAATCACTGCACTGCATCCCCAGTGGTGCCAATGCACTCTCTGGACTCACTGCACTGCATCCCCAGTGGTGCCAGTGCACTCTCTGGACTCACTAATGACCATCCCCAGTGGTGCCAGTGCACTCTCTGGACTCACTGCACTTCATCCTCATTGGTGTCAGTGCACTCTCTGGACTCACCGGGCTGCATCCCCAGAGGTGCCAGTGCACTCTCTGGATCACTGCACTGCATCCCCAGTGGTGACAGTGCACTCTCTGGACTCACTGCACTGCATCCCCGTTGGTGCCAGTGCACTCTCTGGACTCACTGCACTGCATCCCCAGTGGTGCCAGTGCACTCTTTGGACTCACTGCACTGCATCCCCAGTGGTGCCAGTGCACTCTCTGGACTCACTGCACTGCATCCCCAAGAGTGCCAGTGCACTCTTTGGACTCACTGCACAGCATCCCCAGTGGTGCCACGGCACTCTCTGGACTCACTGCATTGCATCCCCAGTGGTGCCGGGGCACTCTCTGGACTCACTGCACTGCATCCCCAGTCGTGCCAGTGCCCTCTGTGGACTCACTGCACTACATCCCCAGTGGGGCCAGTGCACTCTCTGCACTCACTGCACTGCATCCCCAGTGGTGCCAGTGCACTCTCTTGAGTCACTGCACTGCATCCCCAGTGGTGCCAGTGCACTCTCTGGACTCACTGCAGTGCATCCCCAATCGTACCAGTGCAATCTCTGGTCTCACTGCAGTGCATCCCCAGTGCTGCCAGTGAACTCTCTGGACTCACTGCACTGCATCCCCGGTGGTGCCAGTGCGCTCTCTGGACTCACGGCACTGCATCCCCAGTGGTGCCAGTGCACTCTCTGGACTCACTGTAGTGCATCCCCACTGGTGCCAGTGCACTCTCTGGACTCACTGCACTGCACCCCCAGTGGTGCCAGTGCACTCTCTGGACTCACAGCACTGCATCCCCACTGGTGCCAGTGCACTCTCTGGACTCACTGCACTGCATCCCCAGTGGTGCCAGTGCACACTCTGGACTCACGGAACTGCATCCCCAGTGGTGCCAGTGCACTCTCTGGACTCACTGCACTGCATCCCCAGTGGTGCCAGGGTACTCTCTGGACTCACTGCACTGCATCCCCAGTGGTTCCAAGGCACTCTCTGGACTCACTGCACTGCATCCCCAGTGGTGCCAGTGCACTCTCTGGACTCATTGCAGTGCATCCCCAGTGGTGCCAGTGCACTCTCTGGACTCACGGCACTGCATCCCCAGTGGTGCCAGTGCACTCTCTGGACTCACTGCACTGCATCCCCAGTGGTGCCAGGGCACTCTCTGGACTCACTGCACTGCATCCCCAGTGGTGCCAGTGCACTCTCTGGACTCACTGCACTGCATCCCCAGTGGTGCCAGGGCACTCTCTGGACTCACGGCACTGCATCCCCAGTGGTGCCAGTGACCTCTCTGGACTCAGTGCAGTGCATTCCCAGTGGTTCCAGTGCACTCTCTGGACTCACCGGGGTGCATCCCCAATGGTGCCAGTGCCCTCTCTGGACTCACTGCAGTGCATCCCCAGTGGTGCCAGTGCGCTCTCTGGACTCACTGCACTGCATCCCCAGTGGTGCCAGTGCACTCTCTGGACTCACTGCAGTGCATCCCCAGTGGTGCCAGTGCACTCTCTGGACTCATTTCACTGCATCCCCAGTGGTGCCAGTGCACTCTCTGGACTCACTGCAGTGCATCCCCAGTGGTGCCAGTGCACTCTCTGAGCTCACTGCAGTGCATCCCCACTGGTGCCAGTGCACTCTCTGGACTCACTGCACTGCATCCCCAGTGGTGCCAGTGCCCTCTCTGGACTCACTGCAGTGCATCCCCAGTGGTGCCAGTGCACTCTCTTGAGTCACTGCACTGCATCCCCAGTGGTGCCAGTGCACTCTCTGGACTCACTGCACTGCATCCCCAGTGGTGCCAGTGCACTCTCTGGACTCACTGCACTGCATACCCAATCGTACCAGTGCAATCTCTGGTCTCACTGCAGTGCATCCCCACTGGTGCCAGTGCACTCTCTGGACTCACTGCACTGCATCCCCAGTGGTGCCAGTGCACTCTTTGGAAGCACGGCACTGCATCCCCGGTGGTGCCAGTGCGCTCTCTGGACTCATTTCACTGCATCCCCAGTGGTGCCAGTGCGCTCTCTAGACTCACGGCACTGCATCCCCAGTGGTGCCAAGGCACACTCTGGACTCACTGCACTGCATTGCCATTGGTGCCAGTGCACTCTCTGGACTCATTGCAGTGCATCCCCAGTGGTGCCAGTGCACTCTCTGGACTCATGGCACTGCATCCCCAGTGGTGCCAGTGCACTCTCTGGACTCACTGCACTGCATCCCCAGTGGTGCCAGGGCACTCTCTGGACTCACTGCACTGCATCCCCAGTGGTGCCAGTGACCTCTCTGGACTCAGTGCAGTGCATTCCCAGTGGTTCCAGTGCACTCTCTGGACTCACTGCACTGCATCCCCAATAGTGCCAGTGCCCTCTCTGGACTCACTGCAGTGCATCCCCAGTGGTGCCAGTGCGCTCTCTGGACTCACCGCACTGCATCCCCAGTGGTGCCAGTGCAGTCTCTGGACTCACTGCAGTGCATCCCCAGTGGTGCCAGTGCACTCTCTGGACTCATTTCACTGCATCCCCAGTGGTGCCAGTGCACTCTCTGGACTCACTGCACTGCATCCCCAGTGGTGCCAGTGCACTCTCTGGACTCACTGCACTGCATCCCCAGTGGTGCCAGTGCACTCTCTGAGCTCACTGCAGTGCATCCCCAGTGGTGCCAGTGCACTCTTTGGACTCACTGCACTGCATCCCCAGTGGTGCCAGTGCACTCTCTGGTCTCACTGCACTGCATCCGCAATGGTGCCAGTGCACTCTCTGGACTCACTGCACTGCATCCCCAGTGGTGCCACTGCACTCTCTGGACTCACTGCACTGCATCCCCAGTGGTGCCGGGGCACTCTCTGGACTCACTGCAGTGCATCCCCAGTGGTGCCAGTGCCCTCTGTGGACTCACTGCACTACATCCCCATTAGTGCCAGTGCACTCTCTGCACTCACTGCACTGCATCCCCAGTGGTGCCAGTGAACTCTCTGGACTCACTGCACTGCATCCCTAGTGGTGCCAGTGCACTCTCTTGAGTCACTGCACTGCATCCCCAGTGGTGCCAGTGTACTCTCTGGACTCACTGTAGTGCATCCCCAGTGGTGCCAGTGCACTCTCTGGACTCACTGCACTGCACCCCCAGTGGTGCCAGTGCACTCTCTGGACTCACTGCACTGCATCCCCACTGGTGCCAGTGCACTCTCTGGACTCACTGCACTGCATCCCCAGTGGTGCCAGTGCACACTCTGGACTCACTGCACTGCATCCCCAGTGGTGCCAGTGCACTCTCTGGAGTCACTGCACTGCATCCCCAATGGTGCCAGTGCACTCTTTGGACTCACTGCACTGCATCCCCAGTGGTGCCAGTGCACACTCTGGACTCACGGCACTGCATCCCCAGTGGTGCCACTGCACTCTCTGGACTCACTGCACTGCATCCCCAGTGCTGCCAGGGTACTCTCTGGACTCACTGCACTGCATCCCCAGTGGTGCCAAGGCACTCTCTGGACTCACTGCACTGCATTGCCATTGGTGCCAGTGCACTCTCTGGACTCATTGCAGTGCATCCCCAGTGGTGCCAGTGCACTCTCTGGACTCACGGCACTGCATCCCCAGTGGTGCCAGTGCACTCTCTGGACTCACTGCACTGCATCCCCAGTGGTGCCAGTGCACTCTCTGAACTCACTGAACTGCATCCCCAGTGGTGCCAGTGTACTCTCTGGACTCACTGCACTGCATCCCCAGTGGTGCCAGGGCACTCTCTGGACTCACTGCACTGCATCCCCAGTGGTGCCAGTGACCTCTCTGGACTCAGTGCAGTGCATTCCCAGTGGTTCCAGTGCACTCTCTGGACTCACCGGGGTGTATCCCCAATAGAGCCAGTGCCCTCTCTGGACTCACTGCACTGCATCCCCAGTGGTGCCAGTGCACTCTCTGAGCTCACTGCAGTGCATCCCCAGTGGTGCCAGTGCACTCTCTGGACTCACTGCACTGCATCCCCAATGGTGCCAGTGCACTCTCTGGACTCACTGCACTGCATCCCCAGTGGTGCCACTGCACTCTCTGGACTCACTGCACTGCATCCCCAGTGGTGCCGGGGCACTCTCTGGACTCACTGCACTGCATCCCCAGTGGTGCCAGTGCCCTCTGTGGACTCACTGCACTACATCCCCAGTAGGGCAAGTGCACTCTCTGGACTCACTGCACTGCATCCCCAGTGGTGCCAGTGAACTCTCTGGACTCACTGCAGTGCATCCCCAGTGGTGCCAGTGCACTCTCTGGACTCACAGCACTGCATCCCCAGTGGTGCCAAGGCACTCTCTGGACTCACAGCACTGCATCCCCACTGGTGCCAGTGCACTCTCTGGACTCACTGCACTGCATCCCCTGTGGTGCCAGTGCACACTCTGGACTCACGGCACTGCATACCCAGTGGTGCTAGTGCACTCTCTGGACCAACGGCACTGCATCCCCAGTGGTGCCAGTGCACTCTCTGGACTCACTGCACTGCATCCCCAGTGGTGCCAGGGCACTCTCTGGACTCACTGCACTGCATCCCCAGTGGTGCCAAGGCACTCTCTGGACTCACTGCACTGCATTGCCATTGGTGCCAGTGCACTCTCTGGACTCATTGCAGTGCATCCCCAGTGGTGCCAGTGCACTCTCTGGACTCACGGCACTGCATCCCCAGTGGTGCCAGTGCACTCTCTGGACTCACTGCAGTGCATCCCCAGTGGTGCCAGTGCACTCTCTGGACTCACTGCACTGCATCCCTAGTTTTGCCAGTGCACTCTCTGGCCTCACTGCACTGCATCCCCAGTGGTGCTAGTGCACTCTCTGGACTCACTGCACTGCATCCCCAGTGGTGCCAGTGCACTCTCTGTACTCACTGCACTGCATCCCCAGTGGTTCCAGGGCACTCTCTGGACTCACTGCATTGCATCCCCAGTGGTGCCAGTGACCTCTCTGGACTCAGTGCACTGCATCCCCAGTGGTGCCAGTGCACTCTCTGGACTCACCGGGGTGCATCCCCAATAGTGCCAGTGCCCTCTCTGGACTCACTGAAGTGCATCCCCAGTGGTGCCAGTGCACTCTCTGGACTCACTGCACTGCACCCCCAGTGGTGCCAGTGCACTCTCTGGACTCACTGCACTGCATCCACGGTGGTGCCAGTGCGCTCTCTGGACTCATTTCACTGCATCCCCAGTGGTGCCAGTGCGCTCTCTGGACTCACGGCACTGCATCCCCAGTGGTGCCAAGGCACACTCTGGACTCACTGCACTGCATTGCCATTGGTGCCAGTGCACTCTCTGGACTCATTGCAGTGCATTCCCAGTGCTGCCAGTGCACTCTCTGGACTCACTGCACTGCATCCCCAGTGGTGCCAGTGCACTCTCTGAGCTCACTGCAGTGCATCCCCAGTGGTGCCAGTGCACTCTCTGGACTCACTGCACTGCATCCCCAGTGGTGCCAGTGCACTCTCTGGCCTCACTGCACTGCATCCCCAATGGTGCCAGTGCACTCTCTGGACTCACTGCACTGCATCCCCAGTGGTGCCACTGCACTCTCTGGACTCACTGCACTGCATCCCCAGTGGTGCCGGGGCACTCTCTGGACTCACTGCAGTGCATCCCCAGTGGTGCCAGTGCCCTCTGTGGACTCACTGCACTACATCCCCAGTAGGGCCAGTCCACTCTCTGCACTCACTGCACTGCATCCCCAGTGGTGCCAGTGAACTCTCTGGACTCACTGCACTGCATCCCTAGTGGTGCCAGTGCACTCTCTTGAGTCACTGCACTACATCCCCAGTGGTGCCAGTGCACTCTCTGGACTCACTGTAGTGCATCACCACTGGTGCCAGTGCACTCTCTGGACTCACTGCACTGCACCCCCAGTGGTGCCAGTGCACTCTCTGGACTCACAGCACTGCATCCCCAGTGGTGCCAGTGCACTCTCTGGACTCACTGCACTGCATCCCCAGTGGTGCCAGGGTACTCTCTGGACTCACGGCACTGCATCCCCAGTGGTGCCAAGGCACTCTCTGGACTCACTGCACTGCATCCCCATTGGTGCCAGTGCACTCTCTGGACTCATTGCAGTGCATCCCCAGTGGTGCCAGTGCACTCTCTGGACTCACGGCACTGCATCCCCAGTGGTGCCAGTGCACTCTCTGGACTCACTGCACTGCATCCCCAGTGGTGCCAGTGCACTCTCTGAACTCACTGAACTGCATCCCCAGTGGTGCCAGTGCACTCTCTGGACTCACTGCACTGCATCCCCAGTGGTGCCAGGGCACTCTCTGGACTCACTGCACTGCATCCCCAGTGGTGCCAGTGACCTCTCTGGACTCACTGCAGTGCATCCCCAGTGGTGCCAGTGCGCTCTCTGGACTCACCACACTGCAACCCCAGTGGTGCCAGTGCACTCTCTGGACTCACCGCACTGCATCCCCAGTGGTGCCAGTGCACTCTCTGGACTCATTTCACTGCATCCCCAGTGGTGCCAGTGCACTCTCTGGACTCACTGCACTGCATCCCCAGTGGTGCCAGTGCACTCTCTGGACTCACTGCACTGCATCCCCAGTGGTGCCAGTGCACTCTCTGAGCTCACTGCAGTGCATCCCCAGTGGTGCCAGTGCACTCTCTGAGCTCACTGCAGTGCATCCCCAGTGGTGCCAGTGCACTCTCTGGACTCACTGCACTGCATCCCCAGTGGTGCCAGTGCACTCTCTGGACTCACTGCACTGCATCCCCAATGGTGCCAGTGCACTCTCTGGACTCACTGCACTGCATCCCCAGTGGTGCCACTGCACTCTCTGGACTCACTGCACTGCATCCCCAGTGGTGCCGGGGCACTCTCTGGACTCACTGCTGTGCATCCCCAGTGGTGCCAGTGCCCTCTGTGGACTCACTGCACTACATCCCCAGTAGGGCCAGTGCAGTCTCTGGACTCACTGCACTGCATCCCCAGTGGTGCCAGTGAACTCTCTGGACTCACTGCACTGCATCCCTAGTGGTGCCAGTGCACTCTCTTGAGTCACTGCAGTGCATCCCCAGTGGTGCCAGTGCACTCTCTGGACTCACTGCAGTGCATCCCCAGTGGTGCCAGTGCACTCTCTGGACTCACGGCACTGCATCCCCGGTGGTGCCAGTGCACTCTCTGGACTCACGGCACTGCATCCCCAGTGGTACCAAGGCACTCTCTGGACTCACAGCACTGCATCCCCACTGGTGCCAGTGCACTCTCTGGACTCACTGCACTGCATCCGCAGTGGTGTTAGTGCACACTCTGGACTCACGGCACTGCATCCCCAGTGGTGCTAGTGCACTCTCTGGACCAACGGCACTGCATCCCCAGTGGTGCCAGTGCACTCTCTGGACTCACTGCACTGCATCCCCAGTGGTGCCAGGGCACTCTCTGGACTCACTGCACTGCATCCCCAGTGGTGCCAAGGCACTCTCTGGACTCACTGCACTGCATTGCCATTGGTGCCAGTGCACTCTCTGGACTCATTGCAGTGCATCCCCAGTGGTGCCAGTGCACTCTCTGGACTCACGGCACTGCATCCCCAGTGGTGCCAGTGCACTCTCTGGACTCACTGCACTGCATCCCCATTGGTGCCAGTGCACTCTCTGGACTCACTGCACTGCATCCCCAGTGGTGCCAGTGCACTCTCTGGACTCACTGCACTGCATACCCAGTGGTGCTAGTGCACTCTCTGGACTCACTGCACTGCATCCCCAGTGGTGCCAGTGCACTCTCTGTACTCACTGCACTGCATCCCCAGTGGTGCCAGTGCACTCTCTGGACTCACTGCACTGCATCCCCAGTGGTGCCAGTGACCTCTCTGGACTCAGTGCACTGCATCCCCAGTGGTGCCAGTGCACTCTCTGGACTCACTGCACTGCATCCCCAGTGGTGCCAGTGACCTCTCTGGACTCAGTGCACTGCATCCCCAGTGGTGCCTGTGCACTCTCTGGACTCACTGCAGTACATCCCAGGTGGTGCCAGTGCACTATCTGGACTCATTGCAGTGCATCTCCAGTGGTGCCAGTGCACTCTCTGGACTCACTGCACTGCATCCCTAGTGGTGCCAGTGGACTCTCTGGACTCACTGCACTTCATCCCCAGTGGTGCCAGTGCGCTCTCTGGACTCATTTCACTGCATCCCCGGTGGTGCCAGTGCACTCTCTGGACTCACTGCAGTGCATCCCAGGTGGTGCCAGTGCACTATCTGGACTCATTGCACTGCATCTCCAGCGGTGCCAGTGCACTCTCTGGACTCACTGCACTGCATCCCTAGTGGTGCCAGTGGACTCTCTGGACTCACTGCACTTCATCCCCAGTGGTGCCAGTGCGCTCTCTGGACTCATTTCACTGCATCCCCGGTGGTGCCAGTGCGCTCTCTGGACTCACGGCACTGCATCCCCAGTGGTGCCAAGGCACACTCTGGACTCACTGCACTGCATTGCCATTGGTGCCAGTGCACTCTCTGGACTCATTGCAGTGCATCCCCAGTGGTGCCAGTGCACTCTCTGGACTCACGGCACTGCATCCCCAGTGGTGCCAGTGCACTCTCTGGACTCACTGCACTGCATCCCCAGTGCTGCCAGTGCACTCTCTGAACTCACTGCACTGCATCCCCAGTGGTGCCAGTGCACTCTCTGGACTCAATGCACTGCATCCCCAGTGGTGCCAGGGCACTCTCTGGACTCACTGCACTGCATCCCCAGTGGTGCCAGTGACCTCTCTGGACTCAGTGCAGTGCATTCCCAGTGGTTCCAGTGCACTCTCTGGACTCACCGGGGTGCATCCCCAGTGGTGCCAGTGCCCTCTCTTGAATCACTGCAGTGCATCCCCAGTGGTGCCAGTGCGCTCTCTGGACTCAACGCACTGCATCCCCAGTGGTGCCAGTGCACTCCCTGGACTCACTGCAGTGCATCCCCAGTGGTGCCAGTGCACTCTCTGGACTCACTGCACTGCATCCCCAGTGGTGCCAGTGCACTCTCTGGACTCACTGCACTTCATCCCCAGAGGTGCCAGTGCACTCTCTGGACTCACTGCACTGCATCCCAGGTGGTGCCAGTGCACTATCTGGACTCACTGCACTGCATCTCCAGCGGTGCCAGTGCACTCTCTGGACTCACTGCACTGCATCCCCAGTGGTGCCAGTGCACTCTCTGGACTCACTGCACTGCATCCCCAGTGGTGCCAGTGCACTATCTGTACTCACTGCACTGCATCCCAGGTGGTGCCAGTGCACTCTCTGGACTCACTGCACTGCATCTCCAGCGGTGCCAGTGCACTCTCTGGACTCAATGCACTGCATCCCCAGTGGTGCCAGTGCACTCTCTGGACTCACTGCACTGCACAACCAGTGGTGCCAGTGCACTCTCTGGACTCACTGCAGTGCATCCCCAGTGGTGCCTGTGCACTCTCTGGACTCACTACAGTGCATCCCCACTGGTGCCAGTGCACTCTCTGGACTCACTGCACTGCATCCCCACTGGTGCCAGGGCACTCTCTGGACTCACTGCACTGCATCCCCAGAGGTGCCAGTGCACTCTCTGGACTCACTGCAGTGCATCCCAGGTGGTGCCAGTGCACTCTCTGGACTCATTGCACTGCATCTCCAGTGTTGCCAGTGCACTCTCTGGACTCACTGCACTGCATCCCTAGTGGTGCCAGTGGACTCTCTGGACTCACTGCACTTCATCCCCAGTGGTGCCAGTGCACTCTCTGGACTCACTGCACTGCATCCCCAGTGGTGCCAGTGCACTATCTGTACTCACTGCACTGCATCCCCAGTGGTGCCAGTGCACTCTCTGGACTCACTGCACTGCATCCCCACTGGTGCCAGGGTACTCTCTGGACTCACTGCACTGCATCCCCAGTGGTGCCAGTGCACTCTCTGGACTCACTGCACTGCACAACCAGTGGTGCCAGTGCACTCTCTGGACTCACTGCACTGCATCCCCAGTGGTGCCCGTGCACTCTCTGGACTCACTGCACTGCATCCCCAGGGGTGCCCGTGCACTCTCTGGACTCACTGCACTGCATCCCCAGTGGTGCCAGTGCACTCTCTGGACTCACTGCACTGCATCCCCACTGGTGCCAGTGCGCTCTCTTGAGTCACTGCAGTGCATCCCCAGTGGTGCCAGTGCTCTCTCTGGACTCACTCCATTGCATCCCCAGTGGTGCCAGTGCACTCTCTGGACTCACTGCACTGCAACCCCAGTGGTGCCAGAGCGCTCTCTTGAGTCACTGCAGTGCATCCCCAGTGGTGCCAGTGCACTCTCTGGACTCACTCCATTGCATCCCCAGTGGTGCCAGTGCACTCTCTGGACTCACTGCAGTGTATCCCCAGTGGTGCCAGTGCACTCTCTGGACTCACTGCACTGCATCCCCAGTGGTGCCAGTGCACTCTCTGGACTCACTGCACTGCATCCCCAGTGGTGACAGTGCACTCTCTGGACTCACTAGCACTGCATCCCCAGTGGTGCCAGTGCACTCTCTGGACTCACTGCACTGCATCCCCAGTGGTGCCAGTGCACTCTCTGGACTCACCGGGGTGCATCCCCAGTGGTGCCAGTGCACTCTCTGGACTCACTGCACTTCATCCCCAGTGGTGCCAGTGCACTCTCTGGACTCACTGCACTGCATCCCCACTGGTGCCAGGTCACACTCTGGACTCACTGCACTGCATCCCCAGTGGTGCCAGTGCACTCTCTGGACTAACCGGGGTGCATCCCCAGTGGTGCCAGTGCACTCTCTGGATCACTGCACTGCATCCCCAGTGGTGCCAATGGACTCTCTGGACTCACTGCACTGCATCCCCAGTGGTGCCAGTGCACTCTCTGGACTCACGGCACTGCATCCCCAGTGGTGCCTGTGCACTCTCTGGACTCACTGCACTGCATCCCCAGTGGTGCCAGTGCACTCTCTGGACTCACTGCACTGCATCCCCAGTGGTGCCAGTGCACTCTCTGGACTCACTGTAGTGCATCACTCGTGGTGCCAGTGCACTCTCTGGACTCACTGCACTGCATCCCCAGTGGTGCCAGTGCACTCTCTGGACTCACTGCACTGCATCCCCTGTGGTGCCAGTGCACACTGTGGACTCACGGCACTGCATCCCCAGTGGTGCTAGTGCACTCTCTGGACTGACGGCACTGCATCCCCATTGGTGCCAGTGAACTCTCTGGACTCACTGCACTGCATCCCCACTGGTGCCAGGATACTCTCTGCACTCACTGCACTGCATCCCCAGTGGTGCCAGGGCACTCTCTGGACTCACTGCACTGCATCTCCAGCGGTGCCAGTGCACTCTCTGGACTCACTGCACTGCACCCCCAGTGGTGCCAGTGCACTCTCTGGACTCACTGCAGTGCATCCCAGGTGGTGCCAGTGCACTCTCTGGACTCACTGCACTGAATCTCCAGCGGTGCCAGTGCACTCTCTGGACTCACGGCACTGCATCCCCAGTGGTGCCAGTGCACTCTCTGGACTCTCTGCAGTGCATCCCCAGTGGTGCCAGTGCACTCTCTGGACTCACTCCATTGCATCTCCAGTGGTGCCAGTGCACTCTCTGGACTCACGGCACTGCATCCCCAGTGGTGCCAGTGCACTCTCTGGACTCACTGCACTGCATCCCCAGTGGTGCCAGTGCACTCTCTGGACTCACTGCACTGCATCCCCAGTGGTGCCAGTGCACTCTCTGGACTCACTGCACTGCATCCCCAGAGGTGCCAGTGCACTCTCTGGACTCGCGGCAGTGCATCCCCAGTGGTGCCAGTGCACTCTCTGGACTCACGGCAGTGCATCCCCAGTGGTGCCAGTGCACTCTCTGGACTCACTGCGCTGCATCCCCAGTGGTGCCAGTGCACTCTCTGGACTCACTGCACTGCATCCCCAGTGGTGCCAGAGCACTCTCTGGACTCACTGCGCTGTATCCCCAGTGGTGCAACTGCACTCTCTGGACTCACTGCACTGCATCCCCAGTGGTGCCAGTGCACTCTCTGGACTCACTGCACTTCATCCCCAGAGGTGACAGTGCACTCTCTGGACTCACTGCACTGCATCCCCAGAGGTGCCAGTGCACTCTCTGGACTCACTGCAGTGCATCCCAGGTGGTTCCAGTGCACTATCTGGACTCACTGCACTGCATCTCCAGCGGTGCCAGTGCACTCTCTGGACTCACTGCACTGCATCCCCAGTGGTGCCAGTGCACTCTCTGGACTCACTGCACTGCATCCCCAGTGGTGCCAGTGCACTCTCTGTACTCACTGCACTGCATCCCAGGTGTTGCCAGTGCACTCTCTGGACTCACTGCACTGCATCTCCAGTGGTGCCAGTGCCCTCTCTGGACTCACTGCACTGCATCCCCAGTGGTGCCAGTGCACTCTCTGGACTCACTGCACTGCACAACCAGTGGTGCCAGTGCACTCTCTGGACTCACTGCAGTGCATCCCCAGTGGTGCCTGTGCACTCTCTGGACTCACTGCAGTGCATCCCCACTGGTGCCAGTGCACTCTCTGGACTCACTGCACTGCACCCCCAGTGGTGCCAGTGCACTCTCTGGACTCACTGCACTGCATCCCCAGAGGTGCCTGTGCACTCTCTGGACTCACTGCAGTACATCCCAGGTGGTGCCAGTGCACTATCTGGACTCATTGCAGTGCATCTCCAGTGGTGCCAGTGCACTCTCTGGACTCACTGCACTGCATCCCTAGTGGTGCCAGTGGACTCTCTGGACTCACTGCACTTCATCCCCAGTGGTGCCAGTGCGCTCTCTGGACTCATTTCACTGCATCCCCGGTGGTGCCAGTGCACTCTCTGGACTCACTGCAGTGCATCCCAGGTGGTGCCAGTGCACTATCTGGACTCATTGCACTGCATCTCCAGCGGTGCCAGTGCACTCTCTGGACTCACTGCACTGCATCCCTAGTGGTGCCAGTGGACTCTCTGGACTCACTGCACTTCATCCCCAGTGGTGCCAGTGCGCTCTCTGGACTCATTTCACTGCATCCCCGGTGGTGCCAGTGCGCTCTCTGGACTCACGGCACTGCATCCCCAGTGGTGCCAAGGCACACTCTGGACTCACTGCACTGCATTGCCATTGGTGCCAGTGCACTCTCTGGACTCATTGCAGTGCATTCCCAGTGGTTCCAGTGCACTCTCTGGACTCACCGGGGTGCATCCCCAGTGGTGCCAGTGCCCTCTCTTGAATCACTGCAGTGCATCCCCAGTGGTGCCAGTGCGCTCTCTGGACTCAACGCACTGCATCCCCAGTGGTGCCAGTGCACTCCCTGGACTCACTGCAGTGCATCCCCAGTGGTGCCAGTGCACTCTCTGGACTCACTGCACTGCATCCCCAGTGGTGCCAGTGCACTCTCTGGACTCACCGCACTTCATCCCCAGAGGTGCCAGTGCACTCTCTGGACTTACTGCACTGCATCCCAGGTGGTGCCAGTGCACTATCTGGACTCACTGCACTGCATCTCCAGCGGTGCCAGTGCACTCTCTGGACTCACTGCACTGCATCCCCAGTGGTGCCAGTGCACTCTCTGGACTCACTGCACTGCATCCCCAGTGGTGCCAGTGCACTATCTGTACTCACTGCACTGCATCCCAGGTGGTGCCAGTGCACTCTCTGGACTCACTGCACTGCATCTCCAGCGGTGCCTGTGCACTCTCTGGACTCAATGCACTGCATCCCCAGTGGTGCCAGTGCACTCTCTGGACTCACTGCACTGCACAACCAGTGGTGCCAGTGCACTCTCTGGACTCACTGCAGTGCATCCCCAGTGGTGCCTGTGCACTCTCTGGACTCACTACAGTGCATCCCCACTGGTGCCAGTGCACTCTCTGGACTCACTGCACTGCATCCCCAGAGGTGCCAGTGCACTCTCTGGACTCACTGCAGTGCATCCCAGGTGGTGCCAGTGCACTATCTGGACTCATTGCACTGCATCTCCAGTGTTGCCAGTGCACTCTCTGGACTCACTGCACTGCATCCCTAGTGGTGCCAGTGGACTCTCTGGACTCACTGCACTTCATCCCCAGTGGTGCCACTGCACTCTCTGGACTCACTGCACTGCATCCCCAGTGGTGCCAGTGCACTATCTGTACTCACTGCACTGCATCCCAGGTGGTGCCAGTGCACTCTCTGGACTCACTGCACTGCATCCCCACTGGTGCCAGGGTACTCTCTGGACTCACTGCACTGCATCCCCAGTGGTGCCAGTGCACTCTCTGGACTCACTGCACTGCACAACCAGTGGTGCCAGTGCACTCTCTGGACTCACTGCACTGCATCCCCAGTGGTGCCCGTGCACTCTCTGGACTCACTGCACTGCATCCCCAGGGGTGCCCGTGCACTCTCTGGACTCACTGCACTGCATCCCCAGTGGTGCCAGTGCACTCTCTGGACTCACTGCACTGCATCCCCACTGGTGCCAGTGCGCTCTCTTGAGTCACTGCAGTGCATCCCCAGTGGTGCCAGTGCTCTCTCTGGACTCACTCCATTGCATCCCCAGTGGTGCCAGTGCACTCTCTGGACTCACTGCACTGCAACCCCAGTGGTGCCAGTGCGCTCTCTTGAGTCACTGCAGTGCATCCCCAGTGGTGCCAGTGCACTCTCTGGACTCACTCCATTGCATCCCCAGTGGTGCCAGTGCACTCTCTGGACTCACGGCACTGCATCCCCAGTGGTGCCAGTGCACTCTCTGGACTCACTGCACTGCATCCCCAGTGGTGACAGTGCACTCTCTGGACTCACTAGCACTGCATCCCCAGTGGTGCCAGTGCACTCTCTGGACTCACTGCACTGCATCCCCAGTGGTGCCAGTGCACTCTCTGGACTCACCGGGGTGCATCCCCAGTGGTGCCAGTGCACTCTCTGGACTCACTGCACTTCATCCCCAGTGGTGCCAGTGCACTCTCTGGACTCACTGCACTGCATCCCCAGTGGTGCCAGGTCACACTCTGGACTCACTGCACTGCATCCCCAGTGGTGCCAGTGCACTCTCTGGACTAACCGGGGTGCATCCCCAGTGGTGCCAGTGCACTCTCTGGATCACTGCACTGCATCCCCAGTGGTGCCAGTGGACTCTCTGGACTCACTGCACTGCATCCCCACTGGTGCCAGTGCACTCTCTGGACTCACGGCACTGCATCCCCAGTGGTGCCTGTGCACTCTCTGGACTCACTGCACTGCATCCCCAGTGGTGCCAGTGCACTCTCTGGACTCACTGCACTGCATCCCCAGTGGTGCCAGTGCACTCTCTGGACTCACTGTAGTGCATTACTCGTGGTGCCAGTGCACTCTCTGGACTCACTGCACTGCATCCCCAGTGGTGCCAGTGCACTCTCTGGACTCACTGCACTGCATCCCCTGTGGTGCCAGTGCACACTGTGGACTCACGGCACTGCATCCCCAGTGGTGCTAGTGCACTCTCTGGACTGACGGCACTGCATCCCCATTGGTGCCAGTGAACTCTCTGGACTCACTGCACTGCATCCCCACTGGTGCCAGGATACTCTCTGGACTCACTGCACTGCATCCCCAGTGGTGCCAGGGCACTCTCTGGACTCACTGCACTGCACCCCCAGTGGTGCCAGTGCACTCTCTGGACTCACTGCAGTGCATCCCAGGTGGTGCCAGTGCACTCTCTGGACTCACTGCACTGAATCTCCAGCGGTGCCAGTGCACTCTCTGGACTCACTGCACTGCATCCCCAGTGGTGCCAGTGCACTCTCTGGACTCTCTGCAGTGCATCCCCAGTGGTGCCAGTGCACTCTCTGGACTCACTCCATTGCATCTCCAGTGGTGCCAGTGCACTCTCTGGACTCACGGCACTGCATCCCCAGTGGTGCCAGTGCACTCTCTGGACTCACTGCACTGCATCCCCAGTGGTGCCAGTGCACTCTCTGGACTCACTGCACTGAATCCCCAGTGGTGCCAGTGCACTCTCTGGACTCACTGCACTGCATCCCCAGTGGTGCCAGTGCAGTCTCTGGACTCACTGCACTCCATCCCCAGTGGTGCCAGTGCACTCTCTGGACTCACTGCACTGCATCCCCTGTGGTGCCAGTGCACACTGTGGACTCACGGCACTGCATCCCCAGTGGTGCAAGTGAACTCTCTGGACTCACTGCACTGCATCCCCACTGGTGCCAGGGTACTCTCTGGACTGACTGCACTGCATCCCCAGTGGTGCCAGGGCACTCTCTGGACTCACTGCACTGCATCCCCAGTGGTGCCAGGGCACTCTCTGCACTCACCGCACTGCATCCCCAGTGGTGCCAGTGTATTCTCTGAACTCACTGCACTGCATCCCCACTGGTGCCAGGATACTCTCTGGACTCACTGCACTGCATCCCCAGTGGTGCCAGTGCACTCTCTGGACTCACTGCACTGCATCCCCAGTGGTGCCAGTGAACTCTCTGGACGCACTGCACAGCATCCCCAGTGGTGCCAGTGCACTCTCTGGACTCACTGCACTGCATCCCCAGTGGTGCCAGTGCACTCTCTGGACTCACTGCACTGCATCCCCAGTGGTGGCAGTGCACACTCTGGACTCACGGCACTGCATCCCCAGTGGTGCCAGTGCACTCTCTGGACTCACGGCACTACATCCCCAGTGGTGCCAGTGCACTCTCTGGACTCACTGCACTGCATCCCCAGTGGTATCAGGGTACTCTCTGGAATCACTGCACTGCATCCCCAGTGGTGCCAGTGCACTCTCTGGACTCACTGCACTGCATCCCCAGTGGTGCCAGTGCACTCTCTGGACTCACTAATGACCATCCCCAGTGGTGCCAGTGCACTCTCTGGACTCACTGCACTTCATCCCCATTGGTGTCAGTGCACTCTCTGGACTCACCGGGCTGCATCCCCAGAGGTGCCAGTGCACTCTCTGGATCACTGCACTGCATCCGCAGTGGTGACAGTGCACTCTCTGGACTCACTGCACTGCATCCCCAATGGTGCCAGTGCACTCTTTGGACTCACTGCACTGCATCCCCAGTGGTGCCAGTGCACTCTCGGGACTCACTGCACTGCATCCCCAAGGGTGCCAGTGCACTCTTTGGACTCACTGCACTGCATCCCCAGTGGTGCCACGGCACTCTCTGGACTCACTGCACTGCATCCCCAATGGTACCGGGGCACTCTCTGGACTCACTGCACTGCATCCCCAGTGGTGCCAGTGCCCTCTGTGGACTCACTGCACTACATCCCCAGTGGTGCCAGTGCACTCTCTGGACTCACTGCAGTGCATCCCCAGTGGTGCCAGTGCACTCTCTGGACTGACTGCACTGCATCCCCAGTGGTGCCAGTGCACTCTCTTGAGTCACTGCACTGCATCCCCAGTGGTGCCAGTGCACTCTCGGGACTCACTGCAGTGCATCCCCAATCGTACCAGTGCACTCTCTGGTCTCACTGCAGTGCATCCCCAGTGGTGCCAGTGCGCTCTCTGGACTCATTTCACTGCATCCCCGGTGGTGTCAGTGCGCTCTCTGGACTCACGGCACTGCACCCCCAGTGGTGCCAGTGCACTCTCTGGACTCACTGTAGTGCATCCCCACTGGTGCCAGTGCACTCTCTGGACTCACTGCACTGCACCCCCAGTGGTGCCAGTGCACTCTCTGGACTCACAGCACTGCATCCCCACTGGTGCCAGTGCACTCTCTGGACTCACTGCACTGCATCCCCAGTGGTGCCAGTGCACACTCTGGACTCACGGAACTGCATCCCCAGTGGTGCCAGTGCACTCTCTGGACTCACTGCACTGCATCCCCAGTGGTGCCAGGGTACTCTCTGGACTCACTGCACTGCATCCCCAGTGGTGCCAAGGCACTCTCTGGACTCACTGCACTGCATTGCCATTGGTGCCAGTGCACTCTCTGGACTCATTGCAGTGCATCCCCAGTGGTGCCAGTGCACTCTCTGGACTCACGGCACTGCATCCCCAGTGGTGCCAGTGCACTCTCTGGACTCACTGCACTGCATCCCCAGTGGTGCCAGGGCACTCTCTGGACTCACTGCACTGCATCCCCAGTGGTGCCAGTGCACTCTCTGGACTCACTGCACTGCATCCCCAGTGGTGCCAGGGTACTCTCTGGACTGACTGCACTGCATCCCCAGTGGTGCCAGGGCACTCTCTGGACTCACTGCACTGCATCCCCAGTGGTGCCAGTGCACTCTCTGGACTCACTGCACTGCATCCCCAGTGGTGCCAGTGCACTCTCTGGACTCACTGCACTGCATCCCCAGTGGTGCCAGTGTATTCTCTGAACTCACTGCACTGCATCCCCAGTGGTGCCAGGGCACTCTCTGGACTCACTGCACTGCATCCCCAGTGGTTCCAGTGCACTCTCTGGACTCACTGCAGTGCATCCCCAGTGTTGCCAGTGCACTCTCTGGAGTCACTGCACTGCATCCCCAGTGGTGCCAGTGCCCTCTCTGGACTCACTGCACTGAATTCCCGGTGGTGCCAGTGCACTCTCTGGACTCACAGCACTGCATCCCCAGTGGTGCCAGTGAACTCTCTGGACGCACTGCACAGCATCCCCAGTGGTGCCAGTGCACTCTCTGGACTCACTGCACTGCATCCCCAGTGGTGCCAGTGCACTCTCTGGACTCACTGCACTGCATCCCCAGTGGTGGCAGTGCACACTCTGGACTCACTGCACTGCATCCCCAGTGGTGCCAGTGCACTCTCTGGACTCACGGCACTGCATCCCCAGTGGTGCCAGTGCACTCTCTGGACTCACTGCACTGCATCCCCAGTGGTATCAGGGTACTCTCTGGAATCACTGCACTGCATCCCCAGTGGTGCCAATGCACTCTCTGGACTCACTGCACTGCATCCCCAGTGGTGCCAGTGCACTCTCTGGACTCACTAATGACCATCCCCAGTGGTGCCAGTGCACTCTCTGGACTCACTGCACTTCATCCCCATTGGTGTCAGTGCACTCTCTGGACTCACCGGGCTGCATCCCCAGAGGTGCCAGTGCACTCTCTGGATCACTGCACTGCATCCCCAGTGGTGACAGTGCACTCTCTGGACTCACTGCACTGCATCCCCAGTGGTGCCAGTGCACTCTCTGGACTCACTGCACTGCATCCCCAGTGGTGCCAGTGCACTCTTTGGACTCACTGCACTGCATCCCCAGTGGTGCCAGTGCACTCTCTGGTCTCACTGCACTGCATCCCCAGTGGTGCCACGGCACTCTCTGGACTCACTGCACTGCATCCCCAGTGGTGCCGGGGCACTCTCTGGACTGACTGCACTGCATCCCCAGTGGTGCCAGTGCACTCTCTGGACTGACTGCACTGCATCCCCAGTGGTGCCAGTGCACTCTCTGGACTGACTGCACTGCATCCCCAGTGGTGCCAGTGCACTCTCTTGAGTCACTGCACTGCATCCCCAGTGGTGCCAGTGCACTCTCTGGACTCACGCAGTGCATCCCCAATCATACCAGTGCAATCTCTGGTCTCACTGCAGTGCATCCCCAGTGGTGCCAGTGCGCTCTCTGGACTCATTTCACTGCATCCCTAGTGGTGCCAGTGCGCTCTCTGGACTCACGGCACTGCATCCCCAGTGGTGCCAGTGCACTCTCTGGACTCACTGTAGTGCATCCCCAGTGGTGCCAGTGCACTCTCTGGACTCACTGCACTGCACCCCCAGTGGTGCCAGTGCACTCTCTGGACTCACAGCACTGCATCCCCACTGGTGCCAGTGCACTCTCTGGACTCACTGCACTGCATCCCCAGTGGTGCCAGTGCACACTCTGGACTCACGGAACTGAATCCCCAGTGGTGCCAGTGCACTCTCTGGACTCACGGCACTGCATCCCCAGTGGTGCCAGGGTACTCTCTGGACTCACGGCACTGCATCCCCCGTGGTGCCAGTGCACTCTCTGGACTCACTGCACTGCATTGCCATTGGTGCCAGTGCACTCTCTGGACTCATTGCAGTGCATCCCCAGTGGTGCCAGTGCACTCTCTGGACTCACGGCACTGCATCCCCAGTGGTGCCAGTGCACTCTCTGGACTCACTGCACTGCATCCCCAGTGGTGCCAGGGCACTCTCTGGACTCACTGCACTGCATCCCCAGTGCTGACAGTGCACTCTCTGGACTCACTGCACTGCATCCCCAGTGGTGCCAGGGCACTCTCTGGACTCACGGCAGTGCATCCCCAGTGGTGCCAGTGACCTCTCTGGACTCAGTGCAGTGCATTCCCAGTGGTGCCTGTGCACTCTCTGGACTCACTGCACTGCATCTCCAGTGGTGCCAGTGCACTCTCTGGACTCACTGCACTGCATCCCCAGTGGTGCCAGTGCACTCTCTGGACTCACGGCACTGCATCCCCAGTGGTGCCAGGGCACTCTCTGGACTCACTGCACTGCATCCCCAGTGGTGCCAGTGCACTCTCTGGTCTCACTGCACTGCATCCCCAGTGGTGCCAGTGCACTCTCTGGTCTCACTGCACTGCATCCCCAGTGGTGCCAGGGCACTCTCTGGACTCACGGCACTGCATCCCCAGTGGTGCCAGTGCACTCTCTGGACTCACTGCACTGCATCCCCAGTGGTGCCAGTGCACTCTCTGGTCTCACTGCACTGCATCCCCAGTGGTGCCAGGGCACTCTCTGGACTCACTGCACTGCATCCCCAGTGGTGCCAGTGCACTCTCTGGACTCACGGCACTGCATCCCCAGTGGTGCCAGGGCACTCTCTGGACTCACGGCACTGCATCCCCAGTGGTGCCAGTGACCTCTCTGGACTCAGTGCAGTGCATCCCCAGTGGTGCCAGGGCACTCTCTGGACTCACTGCACTGCATCCCCAGTGGTGCCAGTGCACTCTCTGGACTCACGGCACTGCATCCCGAGTGGTGCCGGGCACTCTCTGGACTCACGGCACTGCATCCCCAGTGGTGCCAGTGCACTCTCTGGACTCACTGCACTGCATCCCCAGTGGTGCCAGGGCACTCTCTGGACTCACTGCACTGCATCCCCAGTGGTGCCAGTGCACTCTCTGGACTCACTGCACTGCATCCCCTGTGGTGCCAGGGCACTCTCTGGACTCAGTGCAGTGCATCCCCAGTGGTGCCAGTGCACTCTCTGGACTCACTGCACTGCATCCCCTGTGGTGCCAGTGCACTCTCTGGACTCACTGCACTGCATCCCCAGTGGTGCCAGTGCACTCTCTGGACTCACTGCACTGCATCCCCAGTGGTGCCAGGGCACTCTCTGGACTCACGGCACTGCATCCCCAGTGGTGCCAGTGCACTCTCTGAGCTCACTGCAGTGCATCCCCAGTGTTGCCAGTGCACTCTCTGGACTCACTGCACTGCATCCCCAGTGGTGCCAGTGCACTCTCTGGTCTCACTGCACTGCATCCCCAATGGTGCCAGTGCCCTCTCTGGACTCACTGCACTGCATCCCCAGTGGTGCCACTGCACTCTCTGGACTCACTGCACTGCATCCCCAGTGGTGCCGGGGCACTCTCTGGACTCACTGCAGTGCATCCCCAGTGGTGCCAGTGCCCTCTGTGGACTCACTGCACTACATCCCCAGTAGGGCCAGTGCACTCTCTGCACTCACTGCACTGCATCCCCAGTGGTGCCAGTGAACTCTCTGGACTCACTGCACTGCATCCCTAGGGGTGCCAGTGCACTCTCTTGAGTCACTGCACTGCATCCCCAGTGGTGCCACTGTACTCTCTGGACTCACTGTAGTGCATCCCCACTGGTGCCAGTGCACTCTCTGGACTCACTGCACTGCACCCCCAGTGGTGCCAGTGCACTCTCTGGACTCACAGCACTGCATCCCCACTGGTGCCAGTGCACTCTCTGGACTCACTGCACTGCATCCCCAGTGGTGCCAGTGCACTCTCTGGACTCACTGCACTGCATCCCCAGGGCTGCCAGGGTAGTCTCTGGACTCACTGCACTGCATCCCCAGTGGTGCCAAGGCACTCTCTGGACTCACTGCACTGCATTGCCATTGGTGCCAGTGCACTCTCTGGACTCATTGCAGTGCATCCCCAGTGGTGCCAGGGCACTCTCTGGGCTCACTGCACTGCATCCCCAGTGGTGCCAGTGCACTCTCTGGACTCACGGCACTGCATCCCCAGTGGTGCCGGGCACTCTCTGGACTCACGGCACTGCATCCCCAGTGGTGCCAGTGCACTCTCTGGACTCACTGCACTGCATCCCCAGTGGTGCCAGGGCACTCTCTGGACTCACTGCACTGCATCCCCAGTGGTGCCAGTGCACTCTCTGGACTCACTGCACTGCATCCCCTGTGGTGCCAGGGCACTCTCTGGACTCAGTGCAGTGCATCCCCAGTGGTGCCAGTGCACTCTCTGGACTCACTGCACTGCATCCCCAGTGGTGCCAGTGCACTCTCTGGACTCACTGCACTGCATCCCCAGTGGTGCCAGTGCACTCTCTGGTCTCACTGCACTGCATCCCCAGTGGTGCCAGGGCACTCTCTGGACTCACTGCACTGCATCCCCAGTGGTGCCAGTGCACTCTCTGGACTCACGGCACTGCATCCCCAGTGGTGCCAGGGCACTCTCTGGACTCACGGCACTGCATCCCCAGTGGTGCCAGTGACCTCTCTGGACTCAGTGCAGTGCATCCCCAGTGGTGCCAGGGCACTCTCTGGACTCACTGCACTGCATCCCCAGTGGTGCCAGTGCACTCTCTGGACTCACGGCACTGCATCCCGAGTGGTGCCGGGCACTCTCTGGACTCACGGCACTGCATCCCCAGTGGTGCCAGTGCACTCTCTGGACTCACTGCACTGCATCCCCAGTGGTGCCAGGGCACTCTCTGGACTCACTGCACTGCATCCCCAGTGGTGCCAGTGCACTCTCTGGACTCACTGCACTGCATCCCCTGTGGTGCCAGGGCACTCTCTGGACTCAGTGCAGTGCATCCCCAGTGGTGCCAGTGCACTCTCTGGACTCACTGCACTGCATCCCCAGTGGTGCCAGTGCACTCTCTGGACTCACTGCACTGCATCCCCAGTGGTGCCAGTGCACTCTCTGGACTCACTGCACTGCATCCCCAGTGGTGCCAGGGCACTCTCTGGACTCACTGCACTGCATCCCCAGTGGTGCCAGGGCACTCTCTGGACTCACGGCACTGCATCCCCAGTGGTGCCAGTGCACTCTCTGAGCTCACTGCAGTGCATCCCCAGTGTTGCCAGTGCACTCTCTGGACTCACTGCACTGCATCCCCAGTGGTGCCAGTGCACTCTCTGGTCTCACTGCACTGCATCCCCAATGGTGCCAGTGCACTCTCTGGACTCACTGCACTGCATCCCCAGTGGTGCCACTGCACTCTCTGGACTCACTGCACTGCATCCCCAGTGGTGCCGGGGCACTCTCTGGACTCACTGCAGTGCATCCCCAGTGGTGCCAGTGCCCTCTGTGGACTCACTGCACTACATCCCCAGTAGGGCCAGTGCACTCTCTGCACTCACTGCACTGCATCCCCAGTGGTGCCATTGAACTCTCTGGACTCACTGCACTGCATCCCTAGTGGTGCCAGTGCACTCTCTTGAGTCACTGTACTGCATCCCCAGTGGTGCCACTGTACTCTCTGGACTCACTGTAGTGCATCCCCACTGGTGCCAGTGCACTCTCTGGACTCACTGCACTGCACCCCCAGTGGTGCCAGTGCACTCTCTGGACTCACAGCACTGCATCCCCACTGGTGCCAGTGCACTCTCTGGACTCACTGCACTGCATCCCCAGTGGTGCCAGTGCACACTCTGGACTCACGGCACTGCATCCCCAGTGGTGCCAGTGCACTCTCTGGACTCACTGCACTGCATCCCCAGGGCTGCCAGGGTAGTCTCTGGACTCACTGCACTGCATCCCCAGTGGTGCCAAGGCACTCTCTGGACTCACTGCACTGCATCCCCAGTGGTGCCAGTGCACTCTCTGGACTCATTGCAGTGCATCCCCAGTGGTGCCAGGGCACTCTCTGGACTCACTGCACTGCATCCCCAGTGGTGCCAGTGCACTCTCTGGACTCACGGCACTGCATCCCCAGTGGTGCCGGGCACTCTCTGGACTCACGGCACTGCATCCCCAGTGGTGCCAGTGCACTCTCTGGACTCACTGCACTGCATCCCCAGTGGTGCCAGGGCACTCTCTGGACTCACTGCACTGCATCCCCAGTGGTGCCAGTGCACTCTCTGGACTCACTGCACTGCATCCCCTGTGGTGACAAGAAACTCTCTGGACTCAGTGCAGTGCATCCCCAGTGGTGCCAGTGCACTCTCTGGACTCACTGCACTGCATCCCCAGTGGTGCCAGTGCACTCTCTGGACTCACTGCACTGCATCCCCAGTGGTGCCAGTGCACTCTCTGGACTCACTGCACTGCATCCCCAGTGGTGCCAGGGCACTCTCTGGACTCACGGCACTGCATCCCCAGTGGTGCCAGTGCACTCTCTGAGCTCACTGCAGTGCATCCCCAGTGGTGCCAGTGCACTCTCTGGACTCACTGCACTGCATCCCCAGTGGTGCCAGTGCACTCTCTGGTCTCACTGCACTGCATCCCCAATGGTGCCAGTGCACTCTCTGGACTCACTGCACTGCATCCCCAGTGGTGCCACTGCACTCTCTGGACTCACTGCACTGCATCCCCAGTGGTGCCGGGGCACTCTCTGGACTCACTGCAGTGCATCCCCAGTGGTGCCAGTGCCCTCTGTGGACTCACTGCACTACATCCCCAGTAGGGCCAGTGCACTCTCTGCACTCACTGCACTGCATCCCCAGTGGTGCCAGTGAACTCTCTGGACTCACTGCACTGCATCCCTAGTGGTGCCAGTGCACTCTCTTGAGTCACTGCACTGCATCCCCAGTGGTGCCACTGTACTCTCTGGACTCACTGTAGTGCATCCCCACTGGTACCAGTGCACTCTCTGGACTCACTGCACTGCACCCCCAGTGGTGCCAGTGCACTCTCTGGACTCACAGCACTGCATCCCCACTGGTGCCAGTGCACTCTCTGGACTCACTGCACTGCATCCCCAGTGGTGCCAGTGCACACTCTGGACTCACGGCACTGCATCCCCAGTGGTGCCAGTGCACTCTCTGGACTCACTGCACTGCATCCCCAGGGCTGCCAGGGTAGTCTCTGGACTCACTGCACTGCATCCCCAGTGGTGCCAAGGCACTCTCTGGACTCACTGCACTGCATTGCCATTGGTGCCAGTGCACTCTCTGGACTCATTGCAGTGCATCCCCAGTGGTGCCAGTGCACTCTCTGGACTCACGGCACTGCATCCCCCGTGGTGCCAGTGCACTCTCTGGACTCACTGCACTGCATCCCCAGTGGTGCCAGTGCACTCTCTGAACTCACTGAACTGCATCCCCAGTGGTGCCAGTGCACTCTCTGGACTCACTGCACTGCATCCCCAGTGGTGCCAGGGCACTCTCTGGACTCACTGCACTGCATCCCCAGTGGTGCCAGTGACCTCTCTGGACTCAGTGCAGTGCATTCCCAGTGGTTCCAGTGCACTCTCTGGACTCACCGGGGTGCATCCCCAATAGTGCCAGTGCCCTCTCTGGACTCACTGCACTGCATCCCCAGTGGTGCCAGTGCGCTCTCTGGACTCACCGCACTGCATCCCCAGTGGTGCCAGTGCACTCTCTGGACTCACCGCACTGCATCCCCAGTGGTGCCAGTGCACTCTCTGGACTCACTGCAGTGCATCCCCAGTGGTGCCAGTGCACTCTCTGGACTCACCGCACTGCATCCCCAGTGGTGCCAGTGCACTCTCTGGACTCATTTCACTGCATCCCCAGTGGTGCCAGTGCACTCTCTGGACTCACTGCACTGCATCCCCAGTGGTGCCAGTGCGCTCTCTGGACTCACCGCACTGCATCCCCAGTGGTGCCAGTGCACTCTCTGGACTCACCGCACTGCATCCCCAGTGGTGCCAGTGCACTCTCTGGACTCATTTCACTGCATCCCCAGTGGTGCCAGTGCACTCTCTGGACTCACTGCACTGCATCCCCAGAGGTGCCAGTGCACTCTCTGGACTCACTGCACTGCATCCCCAGTGGTGCCAGTGCACTCTCTGAGCTCACTGCAGTGCATCCCCAGTGGTGCCAGTGCACTCTCTGGACTCACTGCACTGCATCCCCAATGGTGCCAGTGCACTCTCTGGACTCACTGCACTGCATCCCCAGTGGTGCCACTGCACTCTCTGGACTCACTGCACTGCATCCCCAGTGGTGCCGGGGCACTCTCTGGACTCACTGCAGTGCATCCCCAGTGGTGCCAGTGCACTCTCTGGACTCACCGCACTGCATCCCCAGTGGTGCCAGTGCACTCTCTGGACTCATTTCACTGCATCCCCAGTGGTGCCAGTGCACTCTCTGGACTCACTGCACTGCATCCCCAGAGGTGCCAGTGCACTCTCTGGACTCACTGCACTGCATCCCCAGTGGTGCCAGGGCACTCTCTGGACTCACTGCACTGCATCCCCAGTGGTGCCAGTGCACTCTCTGGACTCACGGCACTGCATCCCCAGTGGTGCCGGGCACTCTCTGGACTCACGGCACTGCATCCCCAGTGGTGCCAGTGCACTCTCTGGACTCACTGCACTGCATCCCCAGTGGTGCCAGGGCACTCTCTGGACTCACTGCACTGCATCCCCAGTGGTGCCAGTGCACTCTCTGGACTCACTGCACTGCATCCCCTGTGGTGCCAGGGCACTCTCTGGACTCAGTGCAGTGCATCCCCAGTGGTGCCAGTGCACTCTCTGGACTCACTGCACTGCATCCCCAGTGGTGCCAGTGCACTCTCTGGACTCACTGCACTGCATCCCCAGTGGTTCCAGGGCACTCTCTGGACTCACGGCACTGCATCCCCAGTGGTGCCAGTGCACTCTCTGAGCTCACTGCAGTGCATCCCCAGTGGTGCCAGTGCACTCTCTGGACTCACTGCACTGCATCCCCAGTGGTGCCAGTGCACTCTCTGGTCTCACTGCACTGCATCCCCAATGGTGCCAGTGCACTCTCTGGACTCACTGCACTGCATCCCCAGTGGTGCCACTGCACTCTCTGGACTCACTGCACTGCATCCCCAGTGGTGCCGGGGCACTCTCTGGACTCACTGCAGTGCATCCCCAGTGGTGCCAGTGCCCTCTGTGGACTCACTGCACTACATCCCCAGTAGGGCCAGTGCACTCTCTGCACTCACTGCACTGCATCCCCAGTGGTGCCAGTGAACTCTCTGGACTCACTGCACTGCATCCCTAGGGGTGCCAGTGCACTCTCTTGAGTCACTGCACTGCATCCCCAGTGGTGCCACTGTACTCTCTGGACTCACTGTAGTGCATCCCCACTGGTGCCAGTGCACTCTCTGGACTCACTGCACTGCACCCCCAGTGGTGCCAGTGCACTCTCTGGACTCACTGCACTGCATCCCCAGTGGTGCCAAGGCACTCTCTGGACTCACTGCACTGCATTGCCATTGGTGCCAGTGCACTCTCTGGACTCATTGCAGTGCATCCCCAGTGGTGCCAGTGCACTCTCTGGACTCACGGCACTGCATCCCCCGTGGTGCCAGTGCACTCTCTGGACTCACTGCACTGCATCCCCAGTGGTGCCAGTGCACTCTCTGAACTCACTGAACTGCATCCCCAGTGGTGCCAGTGCACTCTCTGGACTCACTGCACTGCATCCCCAGTGGTGCCAGGGCACTCTCTGGACTCACTGCACTGCATCCCCAGTGGTGCCAGTGACCTCTCTGGACTCAGTGCAGTGCATTCCCAGTGGTTCCAGTGCACTCTCTGGACTCACCGGGGTGCATCCCCAATAGTGCCAGTGCCCTCTCTGGACTCACTGCAGTGCATCCCCAGTGGTGCCAGTGCGCTCTCTGGACTCACCGCACTGCATCCCCAGTGGTGCCAGTGCACTCTCTGGACTCACCGCACTGCATCCCCAGTGGTGCCAGTGCACTCTCTGGACTCATTTCACTGCATCCCCAGTGGTGCCAGTGCACTCTCTGGACTCACTGCACTGCATCCCCAGAGGTGCCAGTGCACTCTCTGGACTCACTGCACTGCATCCCCAGTGGTGCCAGTGCACTCTCTGAGCTCACTGCAGTGCATCCCCAGTGGTGCCAGTGCACTCTCTGGACTCACTGCACTGCATCCCCAATGGTGCCAGTGCACTCTCTGGACTCACTGCACTGCATCCCCAGTGGTGCCACTGCACTCTCTGGACTCACTGCACTGCATCCCCAGTGGTGCCGGGGCACTCTCTGGACTCACTGCAGTGCATCCCCAGTGGTGCCAGTGCACTCTCTGGACTCACTGCACTGCATCCCCAGTGGTGCCATTGCACTCTCTGGACTCACTGCAGTGCATCCCCAGTGGTGCCAGTGCACTCTCTGGACTCACAGCACTGCATCCCCAGTGGTGCCAAGGCACTCTCTGGACTCACAGCACTGCATCCCCACTGGTGCCAGTGCACTCTCTGGACTCACTGCACTGCATCCCCAGTGGTGCCAGTGCACACTCTGGACTCACGGCACTGCATCCCCAGTGGTGCTAGTGCACTCTCTGGACAAACGGCACTGCATCCCCACTGGTGCCAGTGCACTCTCTGGACTCACTGCACTGCATCCCCAGTGGTGCCAGGGCACTCTCTGGACTCACTGCACTGCATCCCCAGTGGTGCCAAGGCACTCTCTGGACTCACTGCACTGCATTGCCATTGGTGCCAGTGCACTCTCTGGACTCATTGCAGTGCATCCCCAGTGGTGCCAGTGCACTCTCTGGACTCACTGCAGTGCATCCCCAATCGTACCAGTGCAATCTCTGGTCTCACTGCAGTGCATCCCCAGTGGTGCCAGTGCGCTCTCTGGACTCATTTCACTGCATCCCCGGTGGTGTCAGTGCACTCTCTGGACTCACTGCACTGCATTGCCATTGGTGCCAGTGCACTCTCTGGACTCATTGCAGTGCATCCCCAGTGGTGCCAGTGCACTCTCTGGACTCACGGCACTGCATCCCCAGTGGTGCCAGTGCACTCTCTGGACTCACTGCACTGCATCCCCAGTGGTGCCAGGGCACTCTCTGGACTCACTGCACTGCATCCCCAGTGGTGCCAGTGCGCTCTCTGGACTCACTGCACTGCATCCCCACTGGTGCCAGGGTACTCTCTGGACTGACTGCACTGCATCCCCAGTGGTGCCAGGGCACTCTCTGGACTCACTGCACTACATCCCCAGTGGTGCCAGTGCACTCTCTGAACTCACCGCACTGCATTCCCAGTGGTGCCAGTGCACTCTCTGGACTCTCTGCAGTGTATCCCCAGTGGTGCCAGTGCACTCTCTGGACTCACTGCACTGCATCCCCGGTAGTGCCAGTGCACTCTCTGGACTCACTGCACTGCATCCCCAGTTGTGCCAGTGCACTCTCTGGACTCACTGCACTGCATCCCCAGTGGTGCCAGTGCACTCTCTGGACTCACTGCACTGCATCCCCAGTGGTGCCAGTGTATTCTCTGAACTCACTGCACTGCATCCCCAGTGGTGCCAGGGCATTCTCTGAACTCACTGCACTGCATCCCCAGTGGTTCCAGTGCACTCTCTGGACTCACTGCAGTGCATCCCCAGTGTTGCCAGTGCACTCTCTGGAGTCACTGCACTGCATCCCCAGTGGTGCCAGTGCCCTCTCTGGACTCACTGCACTGAATTCCCGGTGGTGCCAGTGCACTCTCTGGACTCACAGCACTGCATCCCCAGTGGTGCCAGTGAACTCTCTGGACGCACTGCACAGCATCCCCAGTGGTGCCAGTGCACTCTCTGGACTCACTGCACTGCATCCCCAGTGGTGCCAGTGCACTCTCTGGTCTCACTGCACTGCATCCCCAGTGGTGCCAGGGCACTCTCTGGACTCACTGCACTGCATCCCCAGTGGTGCCAGTGCACTCTCTGGACTCACGGCACTGCATCCCCAGTGGTGCCAGGGCACTCTCTGGACTCACGGCACTGCATCCCCAGTGGTGCCAGTGACCTCTCTGGACTCAGTGCAGTGCATCCCCAGTGGTGCCAGGGCACTCTCTGGACTCACTGCACTGCATCCCCAGTGGTGCCAGTGCACTCTCTGGACTCACGGCACTGCATCCCGAGTGGTGCCGGGCACTCTCTGGACTCACGGCACTGCATCCCCAGTGGTGCCAGTGCACTCTCTGGACTCACTGCACTGCATCCCCAGTGGTGCCAGTGCACTCTCTTGAGTCACTGCACTGCATCCCCAGTGGTGCCAGTGCACTCTCTGGACTCACTGCACTGCATACCCTGTGGTGCCAGGGCACTCTCTGGACTCAGTGCAGTGCATCCCCAGTGGTGCCAGTGCACTCTCTGGACTCACTGCACTGCATCCCCAGTGGTGCCAGTGCACTCTCTGGACTCACTGCACTGCATCCCCAGTGGTGCCAGTGCACTCTCTGGACTCACTGCACTGCATCCCCAGTGGTGCCAGGGCACTCTCTGGACTCACGGCACTGCATCCCCAGTGGTGCCAGTGCACTCTCTGAGCTCACTGCACTGCATCCCCAATGGTGCCAGTGCACTCTCTGGACTCACTGCACTGCATCCCCAGTGGTGCCACTGCACTCTCTGGACTCACTGCACTGCATCCCCAGTGGTGCCGGGGCACTCTCTGGACTCACTGCAGTGCATCCCCAGTGGTGCCAGTGCCCTCTGTGGACTCACTGCACTACATCCCCAGTAGGGCCAGTGCACTCTCTGCACTCACTGCACTGCATCCCCAGTGGTGCCATTGAACTCTCTGGACTCACTGCACTGCATCCCTAGTGGTGCCAGTGCACTCTCTTGAGTCACTGCACTGCATCCCCAGTGGTGCCACTGTACTCTCTGGACTCACTGTAGTGCATCCCCACTGGTGCCAGTGCACTCTCTGGACTCACTGCACTGCACCCCCAGTGGTGCCAGTGCACTCTCTGGACTCACAGCACTGCATCCCCACTGGTGCCAGTGCACTCTCTGGACTCACTGCACTGCATCCCCAGTGGTGCCAGTGCACTCTCTGGACTCACTGCACTGCATCCCCAGGGCTGCCAGGGTAGTCTCTGGACTCACTGCACTGCATCCCCAGTGGTGCCAAGGCACTCTCTGGACTCACTGCACTGCATTGCCATTGGTGCCAGTGCACTCTCTGGACTCATTGCAGTGCATCCCCAGTGGTGCCAGGGCACTCTCTGGACTCACTGCA